>NW_024704754.1:9648375-10076073 GCF_018977255.1 Callorhinchus milii
AATGACACACACACACAATAACACACACACAATAACACAATGACACACACACACACTGACACACACACTGACACACACACACAATGATACAGACACAGACACACAAACAGAAACAGACACAGACACAGACAGACACACACACAATGACACACAAACACACACACAATAACCCACACAGAATGACACACACACACGACACACACACACACACAATGACACACTCACAATAACACACACACACACACAATAACACACACACACAATGACACACACACACAATAACACACACACACAATAACACACACACACACAATGACACACACACACAATGACACACTCACAATAACACACACACACAATGACACACACACACAATGACACACACACACACAATGACACACAGAATGACACACTCACAATAACACACACACACACAATAACACACACACACAATGACACACACACACAATGACACACTCACAATAACACACACACAATAACACACACACACACAATGACACACACACACAATAACACACACACACAATGACACACACACACACACACTGGCACACACACAATGACACACTCACACAATGACACACTCACAATAACACAATGACACACACACACACTGACACACACACTGACACACACACACAATGATACAGACACAGACACACAAACAGAAACAGACACAGACACAGACAGACACACACACAATGACACACAAACACACACACAATAACCCACACAGAATGACACACACACACGACACACACACACACACAATGACACACTCACAATAACACACACACACACACACAATACACACACACACAATGACACACACACACAATAACACACACACACACACACAATGACACACACACACAATGACACACCATCACAATAACACACACACACAATAACACACACACCACACACAATGACACACACACACACAATGACACACACAATGACACACTCACAATAACACACACACACACAATAACACACACACACACACAATGACACACACACACACACAATAACACACACACAATGACACAACACACAATGACACACACACACACACACACTGGCACACACACTGACACACACACACACAATGATACAGACACAGACACACAAACAGAAACAGACACAGACACAGACAGACACACACACACAATGACACACAAACACACACACAATAACACACACACAATGACACACACACACGACACACACACACAATGACACACTCACAATAACACACACACACACAATAACACACACACACACAATGACACACACACACAATGACACACAGAATGACACACTCACAATAACACACACACACACAATAACACACACACACAATGACACACTCACACAATGACACACTCACAATAACACACACACACAATAACACACACACACACAATGACACACACACACAATAACACACACACACAATGACACACACACACACACACTGACACACACACTGACACACACACACACAATGATACAGACACAGACACACAAACAGAAACAGACACAGACACAGACAGACACACACACAATGACACACAAACACACACACAATAACCCACACACAATGACACACACACACGACACACACACACAATGACACACTCACAATAACACACACACACACAATAACACACACACACACAATGACACACACACACAATGACACACAGAATGACACACTCACAATAACACACACACACACAATAACACACACACAATGACACACTCACACAATGACACACTCACAATAACACACACACAATAACACACACAATGACACACACACACTGGCACACACACTGACACACACACACAATGATACAGACACAGACACACAAACAGAAACAGACACAGACGCACAGACACAGACAGACACACACACATTGACACACAGACACAGACCCACAAACAGACACACACACACACAATGACACACACACACAATCACACACACAGAATGACACACACACACACAGAATGACACACATCACACACTGACACACCACACACACTGACACACGCTCATACAATGAAGGACCTTAGTTAGTAGGAGAGTTTAGCAAAACTAGGATTATTCTCCCTGGAGCAGAGAAGATGAAGAGGGGATTTAATAGAGGTTTTCAAGATCAGTGATTTAAGATAGTTGTTAAAACTGAGGGGAGGTATGAAATTTTTTTCACCCAGTGAGTTTTTCGGATCTGGAATGCATTACCTTAAAGGGTAGTGGAAGCCAATTCAATAACAACTTTTAAGAGAGAAGTAGATGGGTATTTGGGGAGGACAGGATTGCAGGGCTATGGAGAGAAAGCGGGACAGTGGGATTGAGTTGGATTGCTCTTTTCAGAGCCGGCGCAGACACGATGAGCCGAATGGCCTCTTTCTGTGCTGTATGATTCTTTGACTTGGGGAGAGTGGGATTGGGATAAATGACACTTATATAGTATTAAACACAATAACCACACACAAAATTCAATTAATTCAGAACACTTCTGCTCGGATACTAACCCGACAAAATACCGGACCCCCATCACACCTGCCTTTGCCAGGTGCACTGGCTCCCAATTAATGAACGTAGTAGCTGCAAGATCCTCTCACTCATTTTCAAATCCCTTTATGTCGTCACACCTTCTTACTTATCCGATTTGCTTACCCCCCACTCCACCAAGTGCTGCCAAAGCTCGGCTGGCTTGGCGTTCTTCCCTCACCCCCTCTGCTCCACCATTGGCATAGTGCTTTCAGCCACTACGCCCCCAAGCTCTGGAACTCCATCCTCAATCACTTTGCCTTGGCCCCTCCCTCCCCACTTTCAAATCCCGCCTAAAGACCTTTTTGATTGTGCTTATGGTCACCTCCGCACTCCTTCTCCCCCTGGCTTGGGATCAGACTCTGCTACTGTCAAGCACTCTGGGACGCTACCCAGCATGAAGGGCACTTATATAAATGTAAGTTGTTGTTATAATAATACTAATCCTTGTATTTGATATGTCATTGCGACGTCTCAAAGTGCTTCACAGAATATAAGATCGATGGATTTACTGTCTACATTCTATTTTAAGTGCTCCGAGATGCCGTCTGGCATGAAGGGCATATAAATGCAAGTTGTTGTTGTTGTCATATCATCTATTGCAAGCAGATAATACTAAAAATTGCTGTCAGTGATTCTCACATCAGTAAATACCATGTGGATCAATATTGACATTTGGGCCTATTTTTACAACCTAAAACAAATGAAATTTTGACATTTTACATCTATCAAGCATCACCAGATGCTCCAACTTATGTTGTAACATCTGGTGATGCTGTCTTGTTATTTTGATCCATCTGTCAATTAGTTCATTGTGTAGCTAGATTGTGATCCTGTGCAGTGAACAGAACACATGGGCCAATTTGAAGCCTTCTAAAAGCATCAGAAATCTCCTCTATTTTTCTCTCTTCCTTCTTTGAAGGCACTAAATCATACTATTCTCTTCTATGGATGCCAGCAACCCTCGGATATCATGCACAAGTAGCAATTCTTCATGTATGAACAATGACTATTCTTAAAGCAACCCAATCCTGTCCTCATTCCACACACCTGTGTTTTATCATTAAGTCCATTGTCTTAAAATTTAAGAAGAATTACATGCAGAATTTTGTAAAATCTTAAAACTCCTATTTAAAATTGTGATATTTGAAATATAATTTTGAAAATTATATTTGCTGCAGACAGTCTGTGTACATGGTTTGTGTAAAATAAGACACTTTTGCTTTAAGTGCAATTATGGTCGAGTGACCAGAATATAATTTTGAAGTGGAACAGCCTTAACGACACAAAGTCTGTGACCTGGATAAGTGTTACAGCAGAAAAGGTAGGAAAGGGTCACGTTGTCCTGGAGCGGGAACCAAGTGATACAATGGAAGGGGTGGAAGTCGAGAATATAAACATAGGAGCTTGTTGAACTCAGGATCGTTCTTTGCCTTTAGTGTCATCAAGGAGGTATGTCCTTGAACTTATCTCCAGGTCAAGATTGTTTTTTTCTTTGTTTGCTAACTTTGGGTAAAGTTGCTCGTATCATAGTTAGTGTCAGGGTGTTTCTATTTCTTTATGTTGTGACCCTTTATCTTATAATTGAGGCATAGTAAGGACCAATAAAATACCGTTGTGTTTTCTAAAAAGTGCATCTCGGGTCTCTGTTAAATTCAAGGAGGGAACAGGTTACTGCAGAAGTCAGATGTCTGGTAGTGCGAAGAACGCTGAGCGTAGCATCCCATTTTTGCATTATAAACCAATTGGGGTTACCTGTCGCGTTAAATCTCATACAGTGGACTTTCACACAGAGAAAGAACTTGCACATCACAGGGAAGAATCTACACAGAGGCCACCTAGTACACTGTGAGCTTTACATAATGCAAATATACATTAAGAGGTGCGATCTGTCGCACTTGGTGCCCAATGCAGGCCTCAAGAGCACTAAGCAGACCAATGGAAAATGTTTTACCACTTATACTTAAGGATACGATAATGGGAGACGCAGCAAATGACCGGGATGGAATACTAATACACCACAGTCCTAATCTGCGCTACACGTGGACAAACTCAGTGGGAAAACACAATCTCAATGGTGGAATGGCCATGCAAACGAGACATACTAGTTAAAGACAAAGAAACCAAAGAAAGGGTAGGTGTAGTCAGAATTAAAAGAAATGATCAGTCCGATGACGAGACTGATTATTTTGAGTACCGAGATTGTGATTGATAGAGAATCCGAATAGAGGTAATTGAGGAGATCAAAAAGTTGAAATTAGCTGAACCAGGCAATTTAAACACACAAATGGGAGATAATGGGGAAGCTAATACCTCAATCCTGCAGCCGTAAACTGAGGCAATTTAAGAGGTCAGGCGACCTATCTAGCAAAATTAAAAGAAAGCAGGAAAGAAATATTTTAAAAATCAACTAGGATGAGTAGTGTGAGCTCGACCATACTTGGCTCAATATACCTGAGCGTAGATTTAGTGAATAGAGCAACCAAGCACCAAACGGTCATTTATGCCATTCAGCAAGAAATATTTTTGGGGTTCAGGCGAGGTAATAAACGTACCAACAGCGAACAGGAGATTGAGGGGTCAGGAGTGGGAACCGCATGGGAAAATGTCACAGCACGGAGTTGCGAGGGAAATATCCCAAGAAATATATGTGCCTGATCTGAGAGCCTTTTGCCTCCAGGTCAAGATTGTTTTTTCTTTGTCTATTAACTTTGGGTAAAGCTGGTAGTGTTCATAGCTGGGTGTCAGGGTGTTTCTATTTCTGCAGTGACTGCAGTATAACTGATGCAATCCCATTTATTGAACAAAAGTGAGTGGGATGTGCATAAAGAATACAGGTGCGTCAGTCTGGCTCAGTTGGTAGCACTCTCGTCTCGTGAGTCAGAAGGTTGTGGATTCAAGCGCAATGTCAGGCCTTGGAACTCACATAGTCTAAACTGACAGTCCAGTACAGTCCTGAGGGTATGCTGCAATGTTGGAGCTATTGCCCTTTGGATCAGACGTTGAACTGAGGTCCCACTTGCCTGTTCACGTGGATGATAAAGATCCCATGGCACTATTCAAAAAGAGAAGGGAGTTTCTCCCGGTGTCCTGGCCAACAATCCTCCAAATAAAATTGGTCACTCGCTCCATGGCTATTTGTGGGAAGTTGTTCCTGCATAACTTGGTTACTGCATTTGCCCACAAAACACAGTCACTGTATTTTACAATATATTATGTGACCCGCATTGGGATGTCCTCTTGATATTAAAGGCACTATTCCAAATGCAAGAATGATATTATTATAAGTACTGCTAGACTAACGTTGACCTCAGAGAGGGGTGGGCGGTGGGTGGAGGAGAGGAAGGATGTCTGACAATATTACACAAGAAGCTACCAAAGGCGAACGGGTTCCCTGAAAGGGTTTAGGATTGTCAGGTAAAATGGGGGAACCAAGTCATAAGGGATGCTGATTTATGGGGGCACAAAATCAGCATAAAACATCCACGTGTTTAAAAACTTTGTCAGGGTTTAAATGGAACTTCTGAACTAGTCTGAACGGGGTGGTCAGCATTGGGAACTAATCATGGGAGCGTCCAGGAACCATTCACAAGGGCATTCGGGAAATTTCCTGATTTTCCATATAGCTGTCCACCCCTGGAAGCCACCAATTGTCATCTAAAGAGCTGAGAAGCTGTAAGGACAGCCTTATAGCTAGTTATAGCAAAAGATTCCAAGTGGCTGTTAAATATCCCACTGCATTATACAAAAGAGAATGGATTTTCTGCCAATGTCCTGTGCAATAAATCTCTAGATAAAATTGATTATTCATGTCGGTTTCTAAGACAAACTGGATGCTGCATTTGACAACAACAAATAACATTTGTATAGCGCATTTCAACAACAACAACTTGGATTTATATAGTGCCTTGCACTTACGGCAGCTCAGAGCGCTTCACAGTAACGGATCCCGGGGCTGAGCCGGAGGAGGGGGAGGAAGGTGACCAAAGGCGTGGTCAAAAAGAAAGGTCTTCAGCAGAGACCTGAAAATAAGAGAGGGAGCGAGGCAAAGGGAGTGAGGAAGGAATTTTCTTGCGGCGTAGTGGCTGAAGGCAAGGCCACCGAGGGTGGAGCGGAGAACTCAGCGGACAAGGAGAAGGCCAGACCCAGTGGAGCGAAGGCAATGGGCACTGTTGTGAGAAGAGAGGTTAGAGAGGTCAGGGGGTGCAGAGGAGTGGAGGGATTTGAAAACAAGTGTTTCACGTCGGGATGGTGTTCCATGGCACTGCACAATCACGGATACACCTATAAACACAGTCACTACACTACATAGATACTTCATGGAGTACTTTGATGTAGGCACTATATCAAATGCAAGGATGTTGTTCAGCAGTAAAATATTCTGTGGTCAGTAGTGGACTTTTCACCTTTCCTTATGTTCCTCCACCAAACCACAGGGGACTAAATCTGTTTAAACAGTGGTATATTACATATATAACCATATATAGGGGGGCTGGGGGGAATAAATTCCACTTTCCCATTCATTCCTTCAACAGTAATTAACTCTCTTCCCCCATTATGATTTTTTTACCCCTATACAATCCCCAAAGAGGACAGGCAAATTATGCTCTTGAACCAGCTATTGGAAATTGAATGAGAACAATAAATGGTCAATTATATATTATTTTATGTGTTGAAGTGGGCACAGGCACAGTGAGTATTCATTAAACAACAATGGTCTCTAATCCATAATATGAGGTATCCTAATTCAGAATTTGTTAGAATGTCTCTCAACCCATGGGAACTGTAGAAATAGGTTGTGTCAGAGTAGTATTCCTGCAGATCAATCAGCATGATGGACTTTGGGTTATGGTATTTAGAGTACAAGATATACAAGATGACTTTTTCTTCAAGATTCATTGTGACAGGCTAATCATAGAATTATACAGCACCAAAGGAGGTCATTCAGCCCACCAATCTCAGCTGCCCTCCCATATTCCCAGACATATTTTATATTGTTTTAATATTAATATTATATATTTTATAATTATGCATTTCTTTCCCCCTCTGCACCAAATTCACACTCTCACCAAATTCCTTAACAAAATTCTCACTCTGTTGCCTCAACCACAAGAAAGATTTTCCACTCTTCTGTGGAATGAAAGAGTTCTCTCTTGCTCTCTGGTATCTCTCTTGCTGAAGAATTCCCACTCACCAAATTTCTTAACTAAATTCTCACTCACTTCCCTCCTCACACTGCAGGGCTCTTTGCTTAAGTGAGGGTCTTGCACGTCTTCTCCTTTATATAGGACTCAAACAAAAGCACCCAGTTTCGACTGGTCAGCAAATTTATCAATCCCCAACACCTGGCCTATGATTAACTGCTAGTTGACTTGTTTGCCTGCTTTGTGGAGTCCTGTAGCTCAGTGGTTAGAGCACTCGCTTTGCAAGCGAGAGACCTGAGTTCAATTCCAGTCAGAGGGCGAAACCTTGGGCAAGTTTCCTTACTCCACACAGAGCCTAATAATAATCCCTCCAAAACCCAAAATGATAATAAATTGGTCATTTTCAATCTACGACTGTTTGTGGGACATTGCTGTGCGCAATTGGCTGCCACGTTTCACCCACAAATATACAGTCAATTCACTTTCCAGTCTATTCTGTGAAGCACTTTGGGACGTCCTCCCGAAGTGAAAAGCGCTATATCAAATGCAAGGATTATTATTATTATAATCTGGGACAAAATAAATTTTCACTTGGAAAAATATGTGTTAATAAAGGACAGCTAACATGGATTTGTTAAAGGCAAATCATGTCTAACAAACCTGATAAGAGTTTTTTGATGAAGTAACGGAGAGGGTGGATGAAGGTAATCAGTTGATGTAGTTTATAAGGATTTTCAAAAGGCGTTTGATAATATATCACGTAAGAGACTTGTAACCAAAAAAAAGCCCCCGGTATTAAAGAGACAGTGGCAGCATGGATATAGAACTGGCTGGGAGACAGAAAGCAGAGAGTAGTGGTGAACAGTTGTTTTTCTGACTGGATAGAAGTGTGCAGTGGTGTCCCCCAGGGGTCGGTATTGGGACCACTACTCTTTGATCTGTATAAATGACCTGGACTTGGGTACAGGGAGTACAATTTCCAAGTTTGCAGATGATACTAAGCTAGGAAAAGTAATAAATAATGAGGAGGATAGTAGCAGACTGTAAGAGGACATAGAGAGACTGGTAAAATGGGCCGACACGTGGCAGATGACGTTTAATGTGGAGAAATGCGAAGTGATGCATTTTGTGAGGAAGAATGAGGAGAGGCCATATAAGTTGATGGTACAATCTTAAAGGGGGTGAAGGAACAGAGAGACCTCGGGTTTCATATAAGTAAATCTTTGAAGGTGGCAGGACAGATAGATAGAGCTGTTAAAAAAAGCAAACTAGGCTTCATAACAACAACTTGGATTTATATAGCGTCCTCCACACCAGACGGCGTCACAGAGCGCTTAAGATCGGGGCATAGAATACAAAAGTCAGGAAGTTATGATAAACCTTTATAAAACGCTAGGCCTCAGCTAGAGTACTTTGTTCAGTCTGGGCACCAGAATGTCAAGGATGTCAAGGCATTGGAGAAGGTGTAAATGAGATTTACAAGATGGTACCATGAGTAAGGGACTTCAGTTACACATGTCGGCCCATTTTACCAGTCTGTCTATGTCCATTTGCAGTCTGCTACTATCCTCCTCACTGTTTACTACTTTTCCTTGCTTAGTATCATCTGCAAATTTGGAAATTGTACTCCCTATACCCAAGTCCAGGTCATTTCTTTAGATCAAAAACACCAGTGATCCCAATACTGACCCCTGGAGGACACCACTGCACACTTGCCTCCAGTCAGGAAAACAACCGTTCACCACCACACTCTGCTTTCTATCTCCCAGCCAGTTCTGTATGCATGCTGCTACTGTCCCTTTAATACCGTGGGCTTCTATTTTGGTTTTATATTGCACTTTATCATTGCCTGAAAGGGCGGTGGAAGCTGATTCAGTAACAACTTTTAAGAGAGAAGTAGATAATTATTTGGGGAGGACAAGTTTGCAGGGCTATGGGGAGAGAACCAGCGCAGATACAATGGGCAGAATGGCCTCCTTCTGTGCTGTATAATTCTATAATTCTATGATTATATGATACTCCTCACACCATCTCCACTTCATCTCCACAAACGGTTTCTCTTATAGCCCCTACACAGTCTCGGGCAGAGCTCCTCAGGGCTCTGTCTTTCTTCCCATCCTTTTCAATATCTATTTGCTCCCTGTTGGTGACAGCATCCACAGACATGGGATCAATTTCCACATGAATGCGGATGACACCCAACTTTATATCTCTGCCTCCACCCTCAAGTCCAGGATCACTGCTGGCATGACAGAATGTCTGCCAGATGTCAAGTTCTGTATGACAGCTAACTTTCTATAGTTGAACGTGAACAAAACCAAAGCCCTCCTGATTGGCTCCCATCAGCACCTTCCCACCTCAGGCACTGACAGCGTCACCATCCAAAGATGCACACTCCACCTCATTGAGCCTGTCTGGAACCTTGGTGTCTCGTTTGTTCCTCAACTATCCTTTCATACCCCACATCCTTTCCATGAACCGCTCTGCCTTCTCCTACCTCTGCAACATCGTCCGGCTCTACCACTATCTCACACCGCAGGCCACCGAGATCCTCATACACGCATTCATAACATCCAGGCTCGACTACACCAACTCCTTGCTTGTCGGCCTCCCCTCCCCAACTCTTCCTTCCATAGGCTGCAGATCATCCAGAACTCTGCAGCCTGTGTCCTCTCTCACACCAGGCTCCGCAACCCTATCACCCACTTCCTCGCCCGACTCCACTGACTTCCCATCACACAGAGGATACAGTTCAAGATCCTGGTCCTCACCTTCAAAGCCCTCCATGGCCTTGCTCCCCCCTACCTCTGTGACCTTCTAACCTGCTACCAACTGTCCACTCCTCTGCTCAGCGGGCTCCAGCCTGCTTCATTTCCCCCACCTCGCCCGCCCCACCATTGGCGGGCAGGCATTCTGCCTCTCTGCCCCCACCCTCTGGAACTCCATCCCACAGTTCCTCTGCCTCGCCCCTTCCCTTGCCTCCGTCAAGACTCATTACAAAACCCTCCTCTTCAACCATGCTTTCAATCAACCTTCTCCCCCCCCCCGCTCTCCACCCTCCCTGATCCCAACCCCCAGCTCGGGTCTGAAACACTGATTGTCCAGCACCTTGGGATGTCCTCCCGACGTGAAAGGCACTTTACAAATGTCATTTTGTTGTTGTTGTAATTGCAGGATGGCTATTTGGGAGTGATAATCCCTTAAAAAAAATTGCCACTGAATTTCTGACTATTTATGGAACACTGCTGTGCTCAATTGGTTGCCGCGTTTCGCCCACAAAATATACAGTCAATTCACTTTGCAGAATATTCTGCTTTGAGATGTCTTGAAGATGTGGTGTGGCGCTATATCAAATGCAAGGATTATTCTTCTTATTATTAATATTAATGTATGCTCAGATTTAAAAGCAAGGGAAGAAGGGCAGGCAGAAGGTAAAGATACACTTTAGGACCCATTTGAGATATCCATCTGCACTACAGTAGGCATTGCTGGTGTAGTACATTAACACGTACCGCAATACTGCATAGTTTGTGTCAGTGTGGAAGGAGCTTTGGTATAACTTTAAGCAATGTGGGAGTTGGTACACATGGAACATAATAATAATAATAATAATAATAATCCTTAATAATCCTTGCATTTGATATAGCGCTTTTCACGTCAGGAGGACATCCCAAAGCGCTTCACAGAACACACTGTAAAGTGAATTGACTGTATATTTGTGGGCGAACGCGGCAGCCAATTGCGCACAGCAATGTCCCACAAACAGTCGTGGATTGAAAATGACCAATTTATTATTGTTTTTGTTTTGGAGGGATTATTATTAGGCTCTGTGTGGAGTAAGGAAACTTGCCCGAGGTTTCGCCCTCTGCCTGGAATTGAACTCAGGTCTCTCACTTGCAAAGCGAGTGCTCTAACCACTGAGCTACAGGACTCCACTCCATAAAGGTCTTTGGCACATATGAAAACACTAAGACGCTGAATAATGCACTGCATGTACTCGATGTACATTTGTTCAGTTTCAGAATGGTATAATGGGGTGCGGTGCTTGGCATCAGGCGCGATGGACCTGATGACCCGGCAGGGAAGACACTGTGGGAGGAGCTGTCTGTTCAGTTTCAGTGTGAGGTTGGGTACACAGGCGGACACTAGGACCTTGAAGACAGATCACGAGTGCGGTAGGAGCCTTTGTTCAGACTGAGTGCGGGGCGGGGCGGGGCGGGTTGCGGGGGGGGGGGGGAGGGCGGGCACCAGGACCCTGCGGGAAGCAGCAGTGCGGAGGAGCCTTTGTTCAGACTGAGTGCGACTGCAGCTGCAGCTTTGGAGCGGAGATCTGAGTGGGAGCGGAGCGGAGGGACCGACCGACCGACCGACCATGGCGCTCAACCTCAGCAACAACAGACTGGCTCTGCTGACAGCGTATGAGGATGTCATCAACGAGAAGACCTCCACCGACTGGTAAGAAGGAGCTGAGCGGCGCTGCATCGCAGCCCGAGAGGTGCCTGAGGGCGGTCAGTGGGGATGGACGGGAGAAGATGGAGATGTGCGGCTGCAGAAGGCAGAATCGCAGCAGATCTCAGTTTGGGAGATTTCCTCTTGTTGCCGATTTGGGAAACACATCCGCATCACCTGTGTCCCTCCAGGGGAACAACACGAGTGGTAATAATTAGGGAAGGAAAGCATTATTATATTTTATACTTAAAATATTTTTAAAATCTTTCAAATATTGTTTTCTTTAATTGCGTTAAAAAGAAACTCCTTAAATGTGTTTTATATACGAGACGGTATAAAATTAATGCAATTATGTCAAATTCCATATTCATATTGTCCCCAAACCAATTAGCGACATTGTCCTCGATACCCTTGAGAAGCTGTGCTTCAAAATATGCGTAAAAAATCTCGAGTTAATTACAGTACTTTACGGATGGTTATTGCATTATTTGTTTCGCCTTTGTTTTTAAAGGGGAGAAAAAAAACGTTACTATTTTCCTCTTAAGATAGATGGTAACATATGAGGTGCTGGTTCTCCCGGGAAGGCTTTCTGTAGCAGTACTGACAGTCAGTCCCCGGGTTCACTCTGTGCAATACCGGGTGTGAAGTCGCTTTGTCAATGAATCTGAGCCGATTACCGCTCTGTGATGGACAGACGCTTCTCCCATCGCTTTGTGCTTATTGATGGGTGTCCGTCAGTGACCCGCATCGCGCAGTCTCTTTGTTACACTGTAACGCAAGTGGGAGACCACATATGCGATCATATGGGAGGAATTGCCTTCAATTAATTTTCTTTCCCATCTTATTCCTATGTATATATTGCATGTTTGGCTAATAACTGTTTTATGCATGTTTTATTTTAATCACAATGCAGAATTATGTTGTCATTGTTCAATTAATGGTAGTGACAGCTCCAGATACCTCCGGTCAGTGCGACTATCAGTCAGAGGGTTGTTCAGGGAATAGCCACTGCACTAATCACATGTCAGACAATGAATGGAACGGGTGTCTGGCAATGTAAAGTTTAATTGAAATCCTAATGCGCATACATTTTCACAAACCAATTCACTTTCCAAATACGTACAACTAAAATGCTCCATGTGTCCCCACGCTGCCATTTTAAATCTCTTTATCCATAAGTGATAAAGTCCTACGTTGGTCAGTAACTGCTGTGGCAGGTTCTGAGGAGTTGCATGATTTCAGAACCATGGAAATACCATGATCTCTCCATGTTCCCTTTCAAAGCCTATTTAAACGTGCTTAATAAAATCTTTATTTTCGAAAACTGGAAGGTTTGTGGAGCTTAAGTACCACAGTTTTGGAATTGATTTTGTTTAATTCTGGAGGACATTTTAAATAAGTGGCCATTACCTAATAAAATTGCTTTATCCAATCAAATCAAAAGTCTCGCCCATTTAAAGTACTTAAACTCGGTTACCAAGAGTCATTATATTCGATGGGAGTGATTTGTCAAAAATTTGCTGCTGTGCTATTTAGTTGCGTTCGCGGTGATGAAAATTGTGTCCAATGGAAGTCAGACATCCACTTCCTTTCCCATTGTTGACTCGCACCATAGCTTCCCAGTGGCCGCGTGAGTAACAGCACCACTTGGTGCACCTTAACGTTATTCAGACGGGAAGGCTGCAGGCAGGTTCACCTCCCGATCAGTGCTTGAGTCAAGGCAGTGGATGTTCTGTTACATTTGGCCTCAGCATTTTAGAGATATGGGAAAAGTAGCAAGGTTCCTGGTTGCTACATCAACAGCTTGCATTTATACAGCACCCCTCTCACAAGGTAGGGTCCGAGAGCGCTTGCTATTCTGATACTCCCTCCTCGAAAGGTGCAAATGTCGATTTTGAGTGAAGACAAGATTGGGATCAGCTCTAATGTGTCACCCATCCCTGCCCATTTGAATAGACCTCCAACCCTCACTATCAAAGCTCACATTTGAATAATGACTATTTTGGATCTGTGAAATCTTACTCCAGAGCTTCCTTCCTTAAAGGAATCAGATGCTTTCAGATGAGTGAAGAAAATTGAAAAGTACTGGGGTGATTTGGACCAGAAACCCTGGTTGACTAATCCAGTGATGCTGAGGCTAATTGAATTTGTCATTGTCTTGTGCTTTTTTTCATTGCTTTTAAGCTTTCTGTCACCTCCCTTGTGTGAGTGCAATTGGATCAAGATGACTTTTTAACTAGATAGTGATGTACTGTAGATAAAGGGAAGCGACAACGTACAGGCTTATCTAGTCTGTGATCTGCATTAAAAATCTAGATCACCACATAACAAACAAAGGTTCTGGCATTGAAGGGGTTAAGTGTAGCATTGCACTGGGTGGTGGGGTCTGAGTGGGTGTGACAGTCTGCAAACAGTTGCGAGTGTGATGTACGGTGCATTTCCAAGGGTAGGTGTAGACATCAACTAAGTGAAGCAATATTGCAACAGAATCTACATTTAAACAAGTGCCATTTAATCATCCATTTTTCTGTGATATTCATAAGATCCTTTTCTATGATGTCACAACACTTGTCTTCTATTGGCTTGTAGATAAATGAATAATATGCTAAACCCCTCTTAACCTATGGTGGGTTGAATGAATATTTCTGAAATCTTCAACATATGAATTGTAACAAATAATTTTGCAGGAGAGGTTTGTGATCCATGATAACTGGGCTGACAGGAGCTCAGGAGGACAAGTCTGACATCTGAGAAAGCTCTTAAAGATATACTATCCAGAGAATTCAAATCCAGAGAAAGATGGGTTTTTATTTAAAAAAATAAACAGAGGATTCTGGCACCAGTTTAAATGCCTCACAATTGAGAAAGATGTGGTCAAGAGTTGACGTTGATGGCTTGTACAGGATAGCGCAAAGTTTTTTTTCCCCCCTACAGTGCACTGACCAACAACTGAAACGTGTGTAAGAATTGTGGAGTCCTGTAGCTCAGTGATTAGAGCACTTGCCCCTCAAGGTTCGATTCCCAGCAGGGCAAAATCTTGGGCAAGTTTCCTTACTCCACACGCCTAATAATAATCCCTCAAGAAAAAAAACAATAATAAATTGGTCACTTCAATCCACGACTGTTTGTGGGACACTGCTGTGTGCAATTGGCTGCTGCGTTTTGCCCACAAAATATACAGTCAATTCACTTTACAGTATATTCTGTGAAGCGCTTTGAGACATCTCGAAGACGTGAAAAGCACTATATCAAATGCAAGGATTATTATTATTGTGATAATTGTATTTAGAAGTACTTAAGTGTTTAACTGTGTCTAGATGTCCAGAGGATTGGTCCGAGCGCCATCATTTTCATGGCAGATGAAAATTTTCAGTGCAACATCTTCTGTAGCATGGATGGAGTGATGAGATGAAATACATCAGTGACAGCTTGTTTCAGCTTCTCCTTAGACTCGTATTGCTGTTTTGTAACAGGGGTAATGTAAGGGGTGGTTTAATAGCTAAAATGATTGACATCACAGCACTCGTAAATTCAATGCTGAAAGAATAGAACTTGCTTTACTTTTCACATCTAGTTTAATTGTATTCAGCCTATTTTTATTTTCCCCTAGTAAGCCCATGGACGCTAAGGACAGTACAGAGTGAGATTTGAACCTGCAGTTTTCTGGTCTTATATGATCTAGGACAATTCTGGATGGTTTCTTTACCCACCCGACCATCAGGACTGTTCTTTCCAGTAATGTTATCTTGAAGGCCCACTGAGTGATTTTGTTTTTGTTCATTTTCCTCTCCCTTTCTTGAAGATGCCGTATCTGTGGGTACTTGGTGTCTTTTGATACCTCACCCAAGTGTCTTCTTCAACTGAGCTGAAATAGTGGTTATTGGTGAGTTTTATTGACTATCACGAGGGGAACATAAACTCATAACTGATACCTGTCTGGTGGCACACGTGCACTTACTAGCAGGAGTCCCTGGATTAGAACTCTGCTTACTTTCATCTCCACAGCCTAGGGGCACTGAAGCCAATGTTATTGCTTCTAATGTTTCTCTGGCTGCGATAAGCTAAGCCTGGGGATCAGACCTTGGGACCTTGTATGGCTCTGTTTCATATTTGGCAGCAGTTTTACCAACTGAGTCATCAAGCAAACTACATTCATTCCATTTGGTTGCTTGTGAGCAACATTCTGATGTTAAAACCATACTTCAGCTTTTGTCCAGGTCTGTTCTTTCCAGAATTCTGGAATGCTGAGGTTATGCGCACTGAACATTTTAGTGATGAGAACCAAAGCATTCTAACTTTCATCCCAGGCCTACAGAAAGAAACAGGCCTGATGGATAAGATAAACAGATCTACTACATTCATCATTCTGATTTTATTGAATAACTTATTGGCTGATGGAACACGGTACTTTGCCCTAAGTGCAACAAGGAGAATCTGGAGACACAGAAAGTGTGCTTCACTCTGCTCTAAATAACGTCTCCTGAGAAAACAGAGACACTTAATGGAGAATATTTTTTTCCAAAATCAAAGCTTTGATTTCATAAGACGAATGCTGTTGTTGTCATTGATCCTCTGCCTACCAAATATTGAACCATAAGAAATCCTGCTATGAAATTCAGGGGCCTTAGGCAGTTGGAGTGGTGACCTGGCCATTGGAATATGAATACATTTGTTGGTTGATTTGAGTGCAGTTTGGTTGGGCAGTTTGCGCATTTTCATTGTATTGATATATTTTTCAATTTTCTTCCCTCTATTTCTGGATCTGATGCGTGGCACAGTTTCATAGCCACCATTTATACTTTGATGCCTTGCCCTTTTGCATGTCAGCAATTATTTGACCATGACTGGCATTGTAGCTGACCTCAGTCCATGCTCTGGATGACACCTCTCATCCAGCATCCACACGTCAACCGCATGAACAGGATCACTCTCTAGCACTAGGGAGCAGAAATTTTGGCTGAGTTTTATTTCTCCCTCCTTTACCTAGCAGTACCGAGGCCAATTGTAAACGTTCCTGCTGCTCTAGCTGAGATTGACAAACTCAGTGCAGAGTAGAATCAAACCCACAACCACCCGGTTTGCATGACAAAGTTTTACGCTGAGCTTAACCCATTGAGATATTGGCAAAGCCTATAATTACTTTGATTGCTGGAGCTACACATTCTGTATAATCAGCATCCTTGTGTTTTAACATTGACCTCTGATGAATGACTATTTCCATTACACAGCGTTCATCTTTTGTACATTACAAATGTCACATTTTCACATTTCCGAGCCACAAGCAGTTATTTGATGTGCTTCTAATTGGAAGGACCTTCATGGCAGTGGGTAGTTCACAAAAAGACTGTTGCATTGACACAAAAGGGAGAGTGTAATCCTTCCCAGTGTGCCGAATATAATAACTTCAGTGGTCCTGCTCTTTCTGCACACCAGGGTGCAAAGCTGCCCCCACAGTACCCTAAATCAGTACGAGTATGGATATGCCTCTTGTTTAAGAGCAGATGTGTTATTTTTATGCCTTTTTCATGTCCCAGATAAGCAAACTGTAACATGTTCTAATCAATCTTCTCAGAGGAAAACATCAATTAGCCTCCTTCTAGACACAACTATGTAATCATCTGCCTCCACCCTTGACTCCAGGTCCACTGCTGTCCTAACAGAATGTTTGTCAGACATCAAGTCCTGGATGAGAGCTAACTTTCTACAGTTGAACATGAACAAGACCGAGGCCCTCCTGATTGGCTCCCGTCAGTGCCTCCACACGTCAGGCACTGGCAACATCACCATCCAAGGATGCAAACTCCACCTCACTGAGCCAGTCTTGAACTTTGGTGTCTTGTTTGACCTTCAACAGTCCTTTCTATCCCACATCTGGAACCTGATGACCCCATATCAATCTGTCCACTCCCTCTGCTCAGCAACATCTGGCCTGCTCCATGTCGCCTGCCCGACCCGCTCCACCATCGGCGGTCGGGCCTTCAACCTTCCTGCCCCCACCCTATGGAACTCCATCCCACCTTCCCTTCACCTTGCTCCCTCGCATCTTTCACGACATAACTGTCCTCCTGTTCGACCTAGCGTTTGGCCACCTCCCTGATTTTGACCTCCAACTTGGGTCCAAATCTCTCACCAGCCAGTGCCTTGGGACGTCCTCCCGACATGAAAGGCGCTAAACAAATGTAATTTGTATTGTATCTTTGCACTCCTTTCTATTGCAGGAACAACAATCTGTATAAAATCCACGCAGTAGCCTGGAGATGGGGTGAATGATTGGATGGGGCTTTGGAGTTTACTTGAGCGTGGTTTGCAAGTGTGATTGGTTATTCACACAGAGTCCTGTAGCTCAGTGGTTAGAGCACTCGCTTTGCAAGTGAGAGACCTGAGTTCAATTCCAGGCAGAGGGCGAAACCTTGGGCAAGTTTCCTTACTCCACACAGAGCCTAATAATAATCCCTCTAAAAACCAAAAACAATAATTAAATTGGTCATTTTCAATCTACGACTGTTTGTGGGACATTGCTGTGTGCAATTGGCTGCCGCGTTCGTCCACAAATATACAGTCAATTCACTTTACAGTGTGTTCTGTGAAGCGCTTTGGGACGTCCTCCGGACGTGAAAAGCGCTATATCAAATGCAAGGATTATTATTATTATTATCATGAAATGGGATCAATTTATCTAATAGCTTTTTAAACCCTGGACTGACTGCTCACAATTGAAATGGTCTGGTGTTACAGTATTGGCCTGCCCAAAGCCTAATGGCCCACTGCAGAAGATTGCTTTATTAAAACTCTATAACCTGGCTGCGCTCTTATTTCCTTTTGTATGTTATACTTGGTAAATTATAAGGCAAGTGGATGCCTTTCTGCCATCTCTGTTAATGATGTTGGGACGTCCTCCCGACGTGAAAGGCGCTATACAAGTGTAATCTTGTTGTTGATGCAATAATCGATAGTTTCTCTTGGTGCCCTGGCCAGCAATTCTGCAGATGATATTGGTCATTAACAAATTGGCTGCTCCGTTCGCCTACAAAATGCAGTCATTTCACTTGCAATAAATTTTGCAAAGAGTTTTGAGGCATCCTCCCAACATGAAATGCAACAATTATTATTTGTCCAGAATGCAGGAACCTCCCCTTTTCAATGTCTTTCTTGCCTGGGTGTTATACCTACCAGTCTGTCATGGAGTTGACTCCTTCCTCCTGGCTTCAGAGATCTGAGGCCCCGAAATTTCATGTGGTCTTGCCTTTAAGCATTTGCTTAATTTGGATACTGGTTTCTTAAGAATTGTGGCAAGTTTGTTTTCCCCCCCATTATATAATATGCTGTTTGGACATATGGACAGTAGTCACTTGTGTAAGGAGCTGGTGGGCTGTGAACTGTACCCAACATGAGTCATAAAGAAGAGGGGGAAATTACAAGGGGAAGTGAGACATATTCTATGCTTCTTATGCCTTTTCTATCTTTAGTGGGTCTGAATAATTGGCTGTGCTGCATATGTCACTTATTGTCGACATGCATGTTTGCTCTGATAATGATTCATGTGGAAGCTAATCCCTGAGTCACAGGACCAGACCTTGAAAAGTGATTGAATGGGGATCTTGACACTGAAACGTGGTCATTTCTAGTTACATGTTGGAAGGAAGCTTTTTTGGGAAATAGTGACATCATCTTCCCTGGCAAATTGTGACACTGTGTTTCTTAATTGCAGTGTGTGTAGTTCCTCAAGCGCAAATCCCTGTTTTGTTTATATTCCCAAAAGGTCTTAGCAGGCGATCAGTTTATTTAATTACATCTGGTTAAATAAAATTTGCTTCAGTTTGATGGTAGTCGGTGCTTGTGGATCTTGAGCTGCTTCGGGAAATGGAACGTCTTTTCTGACAGAGAGAGCGAACGATCATCCAGGCATGAGTTGAGTGATGATCCCGCAGACTGTGCTGGGCATTGGGTTCTGTTTAAAAATGCACTTGTGATTGGGTGAAATAACTCTTGAAGTGGTGGCATTTTTATGTCTAATACACAAAAAAAACTCAAGGCACTTCATAATTATTGTGAAGTGCATTAATTGTTTTTTTTGTTGGCAGATGTAGCAGCCATTTTTACACAGCAAGGTCTCACAAACCACAATCAGAAGAATGATCACGTGAAGCTGAACTCGCAACCTGCCAAATCAAGAAATGAGAATGATCCAAGCTGATTTGAGGATTAACCAGAGGCACGGCTCCCAATTAAAGAGAGTTTGACTGTAGGCTCTCGGATTCTTACATGATTTTCTGATATACTAAATTCTTGTAATTATTACGTTTTTAAAAAAAACTTCAGAATCTTTGGAAAAACATCGCCAATGTTGGAACCATGCAGGACAATCTTTTGCCCCTTACTAGGCATCCAATAAATTGTAAAGAATTCAAAATGAGGGATTCAGGGATCGGATTCACTCTTCTACTGAAATGCGTTCTCCAACCATCCCAAACCTATGGGGATCTTGTACTTTCAAGTTGACTCATGTACTTGTGATCTGGTGTTATTTCAGAACATGCTTGTACTGTAGGTGGTGTGCCATTTCACTGTAGAGCAGGAACAGTAGAGCAGCTCACTTGGGCATCTCCATCACAATCATGATGTAATAATAATAATTGCATTTGATATAGCGCCTTATCATATCATTGAGATGCCTCAAAGCGCTTCATAGAATATACTATCAAGTGAGAAAAACAGGGAGAGCTGAGAAAATTCAGCCGGTGAGGCAGCATCTATGGAGAAAGGAAAATGAGTCAACGTTTCGGGCCCACGACCCTTCGTCAGAACTGGGGCATGTTGGGGGGGGTGGAGAGATTTTTAAGGACAAGTTGAGGGGGGGAGGCAGGACAAGGATGACAAAGAGGACAAAAAAGAAGACAAAGGAGAGAGTGTGTTAGTTGATAGTTTAAAGAGGTGATAGTGGTATAAAACAAAAGGGGGGTTGGGTTGAAACAAAACTGGGAAGAAGAGGTGTTAGTGCAGAACAGGCAACACACCAGAGAGAGACAAAGAGTGTGGATTGATGATTGTAATGATAACAGAAGATAACTCTTCTGGTTACAGAAAGAGGGGGAGCGCGGACCATAACAGCTCACCTTCCCCCCTTCAAGTCATTGTTTAACTTTTTCTGACTTACCTAATTCTTATGTTCCACTGGTTTATGTTTTGGGGGGAAAACGCACCAATTTTTACCATGAAGCCAGTGCATTTTGCAAAGTGTAATTTGCATTGTTACCTATGTAACAATGATATTTCATTCTATTTTTCCTTTTATTTTTAGTCCTGTAGCTTAGTGGTTAGAGCCACTAAGCAAGTTTTGCAAGTGAGAGGACTTGTGTTCGATTCCCGGGCAGGGCGAAACGTTGGGCAAGTTTCCTTACTCCACAAGCCTCTATTTGCCTACCAGTAGGTAGGAACCCAGTTAGTCAATTGGAGGACGCTTTTCCAGTAATATCCTCTTAAAAAAAATTGGTCACTCAATCGACGACTGTTTGTGGGACACTACTGTGTGCAATTGGCTGCGCGTATTCACCCACAAAATTTATAGTTCATTCACTTTGCAGTATATTCTGTGAAGCACTTTGAGATGTCTCGAAGATATGATAAAGTGCTATATCAAATGCAAGGATTATTATTATTTCTTGTGTGAATCATATTCTTCATAATGTTGTTACTTCCAATAGTTAAAACTAGGTCATGTTTTTAATTTCTGTTCAGCTGTTATAGTTCAGCTGAAGATTCTCCTTTTAAACATTTGAACAAAATTTTGTTACAGCTGTTTGTCTCGTGTCAACACAAAAATGTACTATGATGTTTAGATAACCCGCTGAGCTTCCTGGGGCAGGAGAATTGTGAGAAAACGGAAGTAATAATGACAGAAAGGATGTGGGCAAAAACCCAGTGAAAAAGGGAATACAACAAGTGCAGAAAAGCACAAGCCAATCTGTTCTGTTATTGCAATGTTGCCCATGCAACCTTACTCTGAACTCATTGCATAGCCCCTGTACACACACAACCTTGATTCCCCAAGTAACAGTATGAAAAATAGGGTAACATTCAGGATTGATCTTGCAAATAATACCTACATAGAGGCGTTCCCCTCTTGCGCAGACAAACAGGCGAGTTCCCAGTATTACCATTTCCTTCCCTCATGAGATAAGATCCCTGATGTGTTTCTTATCTTAAAATTTGACCTTACACACCCTTATTCTAGAGGACTGAAAACACAGGGTCTTAACCACTTGCACTCTCAATGCACTCGATCCCTGTCTGTCATTGCTGATATCACTCACAGCACAGGAATATATTTTACATCCATATTTTAAGCATTTTTATACCATGGACTCAGCCTCCTCTTGCACTGGCGTTTCCTCACTTAACTGGTATCCTAGATCCTTGGAAACACAGAGCAGAGATCAATTAGCAGCTATTTAGTACAGTTGTTTGGATGAGTTTTTATTGCAATTTGTTTTGTTCAGTTAAAGCACAAAATATTTCAATGTCTTCCCTCTACTAAAGACTTGCATTATAACTCCAGTGTGGAGTCCAGTTCCACAGGTGCTGAGTTGTCTTCTAGTATTGTACATAAATCATTGACCAACAAGCATGTATCCCAGCAATTGTTTGTGAATAGTGTTCAGGAGCAGAAACACCCACTGATGTATATTGTTTTCTCTCACTTTCTTGGCCCTCCACCCCACTTCAAGTTGGGGGACTGAATCCAATTGGAGCAGTCACTATGATCCTGACTGTGATCAACCTTTTCAGTCTAGACACAAGCAAAGTTGGACCTTCCTGGTCTGAACTGTTCAATTCCAAAATATTCACTGCCTTATTACCTGAGCTATCAGGGAGGCTAATTTTTATCTGGTAAATAAAGGATGTATTCAAACATTTTGATTTTGTTGTTGAAACATGTACAATTTTAGTGATTGACTGTTGATTTCAAGGACTTTTAATTGATGGATACCAGGTGCTAATGGGTCTGGAGATGAGGTGCCAATAAGTCAATTACTGGCGACATGACGTGACTGAAATTGAATTCACTTTTCACAAAAGCCTTTATAATAACTACCCGGCATGTTTACATGAGATCATTTTTCCTGTCTCTTAATCCATCTAAAACCATTTCCTGCATGTTAAACTATTGATGTAATTGAGTCTAAACTGCACAGAATGTTCCTGATCTCAAACTCTATGGGAAAATATCAAAGACAGTATTTTGAAATGGTTGTGTCACTAGTCCCAGAGATAATTGCAGGGTTTATGTGTAAAATGTTACCAAATTTATGATCTTAAAATTGGGGAAGGAACAATGGTTAATCAGTTTTATCACATCTCACGCAAGCAAATCAATAAATTCTTTAGCGTGAATAATATATCTTAGTAATTTCATAGCAATGACTTTTGACCAATCTTTTAAGAATGACTAACCATTTGAGTCCAGCCAGCTTGTTTTTTTTAATTGAGATTGGTTGGAACACTGTGCCATGCTTGTAATTTCTGTTAAATAGTCTCTGAAGCTGCAGTTTAGGTGTTCAATGCTGAATCAGTTTATGGGTTCAAGCCCCACGTGTTTGGTTGGGATTTTGAGCTCAGTTTTTCTAGGCTGACATTCCAACTGCATTGTCAAAGTGCTGCCCTTCAGGTGAGAGTTTAAACTGAGGCCTTACCTACCTGTTCAAATCAATGTTAAAGATACAATGACCCTATTTCAAAAGAGAAAGGTTTCTCCCAGTTTCTTGACCAACTAAAATTGGTCATTCACTTCCAAGGCATAGGGCATAGGCATAGGACATCCTCCTGACTTGAAAGGCGTTATATAAATGCAATTTGTTATTATAAGAACATATAAGAACATTTAAGAAATAGGAGCAAGAGTAGGCCATTCGGCCCCTCGAGCCTGCCCCGCCATTTAATAAGATCATGGTTGATCTTCTAATTTAATTCCATTTACCCGCCCTATTTCCATATTCCTTAATCCCTTTAGTTTTTAAAAATCTATCGATCTCAGTCTTGAATATGTTCAATGACTGAGCATCTGCAGCCCTCTGGGATAGACAGTTCCATAAATTCACTACCCTCTGAATGAAGAAATGTTTTCTCAATTCAGTTCTAAAAGGCTGACCTTTAATCCTGAGACTATGAGCTCTAGTCTTAGATTCTCCAACCAGGGGAAACAGTCACACACTATCTACCCTGTCAATATTGTTGTTATTATAATAATATTGTTGTTCACTGGGTAGTTTCTGAGACATGACTGTGCACAAATTTGGCTGCCTCATTCACAGTCGGTATATTGTCAGATGTGCTGCCATCGTCAA
The DNA here is from genome assembly GCF_018977255.1 of Callorhinchus milii. Lineage (NCBI taxonomy): Eukaryota > Metazoa > Chordata > Chondrichthyes > Chimaeriformes > Callorhinchidae > Callorhinchus > Callorhinchus milii. Next base: position 9,672,897 of record NW_024704754.1, read on the forward strand.
TCTAACTTAAGAAAAGTTGCACAGGGAGAGTTGTTTCCCTATGGAAAAAAATCTGGCCTTGCTTCAATTTCTCTCCTCAATTGTGGGGAAATTGGCATGTGGAGTATTGCAAGTATACACCAGCCTGGCTGTGCTCCTGTTTAATGCCTACCTTTACTGAATCATGTTCAGGTAATAGTTGTACAGTTACCGGGCATCATTAAAACACTCACCCAACTGCAAGGAGGGGCAGATTACATCAAAGCCGAGCCTTTTGTTTTGAAATTTGTATGATATTAGCTTTAAGACCATTATCTTAAAATTGAGACCATGAGGTATCTTGCAAGTCTGGAGTACTCACTCAGTAGTAACTTGCAGTGAGAGACATGATTTGTTTCTCTTACCTAAATTCTGGGCCTGAATACCAGTAACAGACTAAATCAGCAGAGGTGGGCATTGAAGGTGAATTGAATTGAACCTGTCCTATAGGGCTCAGTAGCAACCTAAACAACTGTGCTATTGAGAGATTGACTGTTTGTGGGACACTACTGTGCGCAATTAGCTGCTGTGTTTCGTCCACAAAAGATACAGTCAATTCACTTTACAGTATATTCTGTGAAGCACTTTGAGTCGTCGCAAAGATGTGATAAGGTGCTATATCAAATGCAAGTATTATTATTTACTGTTGAGAAACCGTATCTTATTAAAAAGTATCTCAGAGTAAGTCCGTGCTTTACCATGTACATTCATACATATGAATACATTCTAAATCTCGTTTTACCATGTTTAGACCAGAAGGAGCACTGAGTGATTTTAAGGATTAAAACATGTATATAATTTTCATAGGAGAAGATCTAAGTACAATTAATGCTATTCTTTGAATTTGTCTGCATTGATTCTGGGGCAGAGAACGAGCGAGTCCCAATAGCTTGTGAAAGCCTGACATAGACTGTTCACTGTGCTCATCATACTGAAGGTGAATAATGTGGCTCTGGTCTATTGGACAGATAAAGTATTTATTGAACCCAGTGAGCTCGATCTAGACTAACAGATTGATGATTATTTCAGTACCTTTAAGGACTTTGGAGCCCTTAAGCATTTGCTTCTTTAGTTTGAATTGTTGGAGGATCAAACCTGTAACACCCATTCACCAGCCATTGGAAGCATTGAGTACACCAGAATATGTGGTGTTGGAAGCATGCAGGAGTCATGCATGCATCAACTCATTCTCCTGGAATGCATGTAGAAAGGAAATCAATAAATCCCCTCCCAGTTTCCTTTGGGGTATTTTAAATGGATCTGAGGTCAGGAGGAATGAACCACTTTGGATGCCTTATATTGGACTGTACCATTTTTTTTTGTATGTGTGTGTGTGAGAAAGAAAAAAAAGCATAGAAATTAGATAGAGTGCGTTTTTTTTCTACCATCAGAGTTTATGATCACAACATCATTAGATTCAAAGTGCATATGGAAAGGGACAAGGAACCACCAAAGGTGAAGATACTCAACTGGAAGAGGGCAAATTTCAGTGAGTTAAAAAGGGACCTAGCCAAGGTTGACTGGAAAGAAAGATTGGCAGGTAAAACAACTAACGAGCAGTGGGAAGTCTTCAAGGATGAGATAGCTCTGGGACAGAACAAATACATTCCCACAAAAGGGAAAAGTAGGGCATCCAAGCCTCCCTGGATGACAAAGGTAATTGTGTCTAGAATGAAGCAGAAAAAGGAGGCGTATGACAAATGTTAAACCCAAGATACAGAAGACAACCAAATAGAATATAGAAGTACAGAAGAGAACTGAAAAAGGAAATAAGAGGGGCAAAAAGATTAAACAAAAAAAAGGTTAGCGGGTAACACTAAAGGGAATGCTAAAATATTTTACAAACATATCAAGAAAAAAAAGGTTAGTCAAAGGTAGGGTGGGGCCTATTAAGGACCAAGACGGAAATCTTATTGTGGAGGCAGAGGGCACAGCTGATGTGCTGAATGAGTACTTTGCATCTGTCTTCACAAAATAAGTGGATGCACCAAATGCCGCAGTATCGGAGGAGAGGGTAGAGGAAATGGATAGGATAAGTATAAACAAAGTACTGAAATGGTTGACTGCGCTGAAGGTAGATAAGTCGCCCGGTCCGGACGGGATGCAGCCAGAGTTACTATGGGAGGCACGGGTACAAATAGTGGAGGCTTTGGCTACAATATTTCAATCTTCGTTGGACACAGGAGTGGTGCCAGAGGACTGGAGAGTGGCCAATGTGACTCCTCTGCACAAAAAGGAACAGAAGGCAAACCTGGGAACTACAGGCCAGTCAGCCTAACATCACTAGTGGGGAAACTCCTGGAGACTATAATCCAGGACAGAATAAATCTTCACTTAGAAGAATATGGGTTAATTAGAGACAGTCAGCACGGATTTGTTAAAGGGAAATCTTGTCTAACAAATCTAATAGAATTTTTCGATGAGGTAACGGAGAGGGTGGATAAAGGTAGTGCAGTTGATGTAGTTTATATGGACTTTCAAAAGGCATTTGACAAAGTGCCACATGAAAGACTTGTAAGAAAGATAGAAGCCCATGGTGTAAAAGGGAGAGTGGCAGCACGGAGACAGAAAGCAGAGAGTTGTGGTGAACGGCTGCTTTTCTGACTGGAGGGAAGTGTACAGTGGCGTCCCCCAGGGATTGGTATTAGGACCACTGCTCTTCTTAACATACATAAATGATCTGGACTTGGGTATAGCAAGCACCATTTCCACGTTTGCAGATGACACAAAGTTAGGTAGGGTAGTAAACAGTGAGAAGGATAGGAGCCAACTGCAGGAAGACATACAACAACAACAAGATTCCATTTATAGAGCACCTTTCACGTCGGGAGGACGTCCCAAGGCGCTGTACAGTTGGGTCAGGACCCGAGCAGGGGGGAAATGGTCAGGGTGAGGGGAGGGAAGGGAGGGAGCGAGGAGGGGGTAGAGAGTCGAGAGGGGAGCTGAAGACGAGCGAGGGTGGGAGTGATGTGGTCCCGAAGCCTGGTGCGGGACAGTACACGAGCTGCAGAGTTCTGAATGACCTGCAGCTTGTGGAGGGAGGGCCGGGAAGGCCGGCGAGGAGAGAGTTCCCATAGTCCAGCCTTGAGGTGACAAAGGCGTGAACCAGGGTTTCAGCCGCGTGAGGGGTGAGGTAATGGCGTAGTCTGGCGACATTCCGTAGGTGATGGAAGGCGGTGCCAGTTGTGGCGCAGATATGAGGGAGAAAGGACAGCTCAGGGTCGAACAGAACCCCGAGGTTCCTGATTGGCTTTGAGAGGTGGAGAGTGCAGCCTTGGATGCTGATGCTGTCAGTGCCTGAGGTGCGGAGGCGCTGACGTGAGCCAATCAGGAGGGCCTCGGTTTTTCGCACGTTGCGCTGAAGAAAGTTGTCTCTCGTCCAGGACTCGATGTCGGACAGGCAGCTGTCAGGACATCGGTGGTCATGAAGTTGAGGGTAGAGGAGGAAAGGTAGAGTTGGGTGTCATCCGCATACATGTGGAAGTTAACCCCATGTCTGCGGATGATGTCACCGAGGGGGAGCGTATAGAGGGTGAAGAGGAGGGGACCGAGGACAGAGTACTGAGGGATACCACACGAGATAGTGCGGGTGGTGGAGGAAAAGCCGTTCGTGGAAACGAAGTGAAGACGGTGGGAGAGGTACGACCTAAACCACTCAAGGACAGTGCCTTGAAGGTTGAGGTGGGAGGACAAGCGGTGGAGGAGGATAGCGCGGTCGACCGTATCGAATGCTGCCGATAGGTCGAGGAGGCAGAGGGAGCCCTGGTCACAGGTGGTCAGGATGTCATTGGTGACCTTGACCAGGGCAGTTTCTGTGCTATGGGCAGCACGGAAACCCGACTGAAGGGGTTCGAATAATGAATAGTTGGAGAGGAAAGAGCGCAGCTGGGAGGCGACAACTCTTTCAAGGACCTTGGACAGGAAGGGGAGGTTGGAGATGGGCCGGTAGCTTGATAGCTGCAACGCATCAAGGGAGGGTTTTTTCAAGGTGGGAGTGATGGTGGCAGTTTTTAAGGGAATGGGAACAGAGCCAGAGGAGAGGGACAGGTTGACGATGTCTGTGATATGTGGGGCAAGGAGGTGGAGATAAGGAGTGGGGATGGGGTCAAGGGAGCAGGTGGTGGGTTTCAGGGATAGGATGAGTTTGGTGACAGAGGGTGGGGAGACGGGTACGAAAGTGTGTAGGGGAGGATGGTTAGGAGTCGGAGTGTGGGAGGGAGGGGTGGGGGTGGGTGGAGTTGGATGGGAAGTGACCGCGGAGCGGATTCCCTTGATTTTGGATTCAAGGAAATCCAGCATCTCCTCACAGTGAAGGTTGGAGGAGATGACCTGCCCGGGGTGGCGGGGGGGACGGAGGAGTCGGGATGTGGTAGAAAACAGAAGCCTGGGGTTGTTCTTTGCCTCCAGGATCATCCTGGAGTAGAAGGACGACTTGGTCGAGGCTAGAGTGGAGCGGTAGATTTTGAGGAGGTCCAGCCTCCAGATTTGCGGCAGGTGCGTTCAGCGGCCCGCACCTGGCTCTTCAGTGAGCGGAAGTGGGTGGTGAACCAGGGGGAGGAGCGAGAGTAGGAGACAGTACGGGAGGTGATGGGGGCAAGAGTTCGAGTGTGGAGGAGAGGGTGTTGTGGAGGAGGGTGAGAGGAGAAGAGGGGTCAGTGAGGGTTGAAGGCCAGAGGGAGAGGAATTCAGAGGACTCCAAGGCAGCGGTTAGGGATTGTGGGGTTAACTTCTTCCAGGGGCGGTAGAAGATGGTGGTGGGTCTGTTGGAGGTGGGGAGTGGGGTGGAGGTGGTGAAGGAGATGAAGTGGTGATCGGAGACAGTCTTGTCATAGACGGCCTTGACTTCGACAGAATGGTAAAATGGGCAGACACATGGCAGATGAATTTCAATGTGGAGAAATGTGAGGTAATGCATTTTGGTAGAAGGAATGAGGGGAGGCAATATAGGCCGGTAATACAATCTTAAGGGGGGTAAAGGAACAGAGAGACCTGAGGGTGCAGATAAATGAATCCTTGAAGGTGGCAGGACAGATAGATAAAGCTGTAAAAAGGGCATATGGGATACTAGGCTTTATAAATAGGGGCATAGAGTACAAGAGTCAGGAGGTTATGATTAATCTATATAAAACACTGGTTGGGTCTCAGTTAGAATACTGCGCCCAGTTCTGGGCACCACACTATAGAAAGGATGTTAAGGCATTAGAAAGTGTGCAGAGCAGATTTACGAGGATGGTACCAGGAATGAGGGACCTCTTTGACCGAGCCTTCAGCTCCCCTCTCGACTCTCTATCCCCTCCTCGCTCCCTCCCTTCCCTCCCCTCACCCTGACCATTTCCCCCCTCCTCGCTCCCTCCCTTCCCTCCCCTCACCCTGACCATTTCCCCCCTCCTCGCTCCCTCCCTTCCCTCCCCTCACCCTGACCATTTCCCCCCTGCTCGGGTCATGACCCAACTGTGCAGCGCCTTGGGACGTCCTCCTGATGTGAAAGGCGCTTTATAAATGGAATCTTGTTGTTGTTGTTGTTGTTGTATGAGGAAAGGCTGGAGAGGCGAGGATTATTCTCATTGGCGCAGAGAAGGTTATGAGGAGACCTAATAGAGGTCTTCAAAATCATGAGGGGATTTGATAGGTTAGAAAGGGAAAAACTGTTTCCACTGGTGGGTGTGTCGGTGACTCGAGGTCACAGATTCAAAATAGTCTCTAAAAGAAGCAGAGGGGAGGTGAGAAGAAATTTTTTCAAGCAGCGAGTTGTTTGAATCTGGAACGCATTGCCTGAAAGGGTGGTCGAGGTCGATTCGATAACAACTTTTAGAAACGCGGTGGACGGGTATTTGAGGAGGATGGGTCTGCAGGGTTATGGGGGAAGGGCTGGGGAGTGGGATTGACATTAGATTGCTCTTTTCAAAGAGCCGGCACAAACTCGATGGGCCGAATGGCCTCTTTTTGTGCTGTACGATTCTATGATTTGGGGTCCTGTAAATTCGTTCTGATGAATTTCCCATGATGTCCACACCATTTAGCAGTAAATGTCCCAAAATAAATTGAATTTTGTGAATTCTCTATTTAGAAAGGGATGGCAATACGACATTCTGCTATGCGGGGTGCAGCCTAGTGGACTAGCTTCCCAAAGTGGCTCAGTTTCACTGAGGATTTTGCCACAGTAATCTGGACAATTGCAGAAAATAATTTTGTCTTTGCTTTTCAAGATTGTGAACAAACTGGGTGGCTGTGATCATCACATCTCCTCTGATTATAAGTCGCAGTTCCACATCCTTTACAGGTTGCTAATGGTTTAATGAGACTCTCAGCAAACTCGAGCGTAAAGCCTATCCTGTGTATATATTGGACTCCCAAGGATAGACCAGTTTAATTTGAGTCACTAGCTGTTAAATTGAAATATAAAATCTGTTTTGTGCACTTGTGCATCTGCCATGGACCATGACGCAGCCCAATAAATATCGAAAATAAGACAAACAGAATTGAGACAAAATGCTTGTCCTCTGTGTGAGAAGCAAGAGTAGGTTTGAAATGTACAGTGCTCAGCTTGTAGTGCGTTATTTCTCTTTCACCTCCACAAAACCCACAGTCCCAGAGTACCTGCTCTTGTGTTCCTCACAAGCAGTTCATTTTTCTCTCTAATCTGCTCACATTGAGAAGGAGTATTGGGTACTGTTACATGCAACACAGTGAAATGGTAAGCTATGGACCACTTCTGGAAATTCTGATTATCTTTCTTAAAATAAAATACTTATTCTTTCCCTAGCTGTTGTTTTGTGAAAGGCCACAACTATTCGTGGATGCATTCATTGCAAGTCCAACTGTATGCTCTGCCCACGCTTTCAAAGCATCTGACATTCCATGCAAGCTTAGACTGAAGCCAATTTTGTCAGAAAATTAAGGAAGCGATAGTAAAATGGAAAATTCTTGCGTTCAGATGTAATTTGCAAGCCAGTTTGTTTTAAGAACTCCAGAAAATCCTAAAATAGAATATCATAGGCTAAGACTACTTTTGCAAGTCTGCTGGATTCTTGCTCTGGACTGGGCTGGAAGGAGTTATAATGACTGATATTACTCAGTGTACTAAGAGAAATTCTCTGGGTTCAGGCCACAGTAAAGGGAGCTCACAGATGGAAAATGGACTGTAAACTTACACCATCACTGCAAATATTCTCTTGGACATATTGTGGAGGAATACACAGCACTGATCTTGGGGCTGGAACTGAGATGCCAATGCCTGTTAAACAGCTACATTTTGAGCATAAAACCTTGGAATAAGTATTTGTCAGTTCAGATCTTTTTAAATGCATCTCAGTCTCAAGATTATTTGCATTTGTGAAATTGACAAATTGGAGTTCTGTATTGCAATCCATGCCTTACCATCCAAAAAACCCCAAAACAATAATAAATTGGTCATTTTCAATCTACGACTGTTTGTGGGACATTGCTGTGCGCAATTGGCTGCCGCGTTCGCCCACAAATATACAGTCAATTCACTTTACAGTGTGTTCTGTGAAGCACTTTGGGACGTCCTCCCGACATGAAAAGCCCTATATCAAATGCAAGGATTATTATTATTATTACCCACCATTCCTGCTATAGGAGGACCCCAGACATTCACACCAGCACATACCAGCAATTTAGAGTTTTTATTCACGTCTTCCAAATTGACAGTGATACAGGCTGTAAATATTGGAAGATAATTATCCATGGATAAACAGACAGAAAGAAACTTCTCCCCATTGTGCAGAGCACAACTTTTTTTTAATAGAACATTGTTCCGACTCCTCCGGGTACTGGATGTCGACTGGAATTCAGAGAGCACTGGTACCTGGATAAGATCATATGCTGTCTGTTCTAACCTGTGCTGAGGACACCTGAATGAGAGCAAAAATCCAAATGCTTGAATGATTTCCTGCCTCGGAAAGTTTGTCATTCTCTAAAGGTTCAAGAGAGTATCTGGCTTACTACAAAGGCACATCCTACTGGATGAGCTGGTCATCCCCAGAGATAAAAAGCACATCTGTCTCTGCAAACAGCAGAACTTTCTTGCCAAGACTTCCTCCTCCAAAATGAAGTACATGCTTATTTTACTGAAAGTGGAAACTGTTAAAGCTCCTTAAATGGTTAAATGTGCTGACTAATGTGGTATGAGCCATACAGATCAAGAAAGCCCTAAGTTTAATCTTTGTATGTGCTGACTTACTGATCAATTTGATTTTAAAATCATTTCTCTTTAGTCCCTAAACCTTCCCTCTCCATAATGGAGCTAACAGTTGGAAGTGAGGATATGAATTTGTACCTTTCCCATTATTCCTGGTCATTGAGCTGTGTGCTTGCAAATGTTCAGTAAATCGATTGTGACTGTCACGCATGATTAATGCAGCTTTTCTCATGGTGGAGAGAAACTTCACGCTTTCCCATTTAGTTTGAGCCTGCATTATGTGCAGAGGAACGCTGCTCTCTATAAAGCCCAGGGTTAATATTGCTCACAGAGCCAGCATGCATCAGGCTGACAGGGACTTGCCAGGAGATGTGCTTTCACTGAGCCAAACCTGTTATCAATCTGGAGTGGCTCCAATTTATCATCTGAGTGAAATGTGGATAAGTGTAAAATTTGAAGGAGGAAGAGAGGTTTGAGGTTTGTTTGTAGTTATGTGTGTGTGTGTATACATATATAATATATCATATTATATATAATATATATGTATATGTATGTGGGGGTAGAAAGAGCCAGAGGCAGGTTGGGTTGGGGAGGAAAGGAATCCAAGAGGAAAGGGAGAAGCCAAGGACGATGTTCTTGTACTGCAGCGCATAGATATGCCACAATCTTTAATCCCACATGAGCCGGCCTCAGTCTTTCATGCCAGCTAGCATATTGGAGAGCTGCACAGGCTTAACTGTTGCCATACCAATATTCCAACCATGTTGCTGTGTTTTTAGGACAGTCATTGAAACACATTTTGGCTTTCCTAATTAATGGAACCTCATTTATGCCTGAAGGGGCTACAAACCTGAAATGCAGAAAGGGAATAAATTAGTACATCAAATAGTGACTGCTGGAAAGACTGGTGAAGCTGCTGCCTGGGGCTGATGGAAGGAAATGCATCCTTGACTCACAGTTAGTGCTTACAAAAAAATCAAAATAGCATCAGCATTTCAAAAACCTTTGCTTAAGGTGGACGATTGGTCTTTTAGGGGGTTGATAGCTGTTACATTATGAGTATCTTCTTTGGGGCAGGTGTGTAATTTCCTATCAATATAGCCTAGTAAAATATGGTCAGCACTCTCAATAGTCGCCTGACTCGAAGGGAGTGGGAAGCGCTTTCTAGCTGGGTCAGTTACTATCTTCATCCTCGTTCATGTCCCTCCCCCTGGAACATCCATAGGTGCTCCCTTTAGAAACTTAGCTTAAAGCTGACAAAATCTTCTATCTTCTCGGAGTCACCCAAAAAGATTCTGGGTCGAATATACTTTATGTGGTAAAATCATCAGCAGTATTTGTGTCTATTACCTCCTGATGGTCAAGGAATATTTGCTCCAATTTTTCTCTCCTTTCTCTAGACTAGGACCCTCCTCCCACTTGCCCAACGCAGCCATTCTTATTGATACAGCCTTCAGAGCAAAGTCTAATCCCATCTTCTTTCAACATCCGTAATGTGCATTTAACCAGCAGAGATTCCTGGACAGACTTTTATTTACTCTTTTTTCCCCCCTTATTTTCTCCTCCCCTTCCCCCATCCAACAGACACTAAGACCAACTGCAGGTGAGTAGGAAGGATATGAATGCCTTGGAGAGGGAGCAAAGGAGATTTACCAGAGTGATGCCAGGGATGAGGGACTTTAGTTATGTGGCAAGACTAGAGAGACTGAGATTGTTCTCCTTAGAGCAGAGAAGGTTAAGGGGAGATTTAATAGAGGTGTTCAAAATTATGAGGGGTAACCAGGGGACATAGATTCAAGATAATTGGCAAAAGAACCAGAGGGGAGATGAGGAGAATGTTTTTTAAACCGAGAGTTGGTGCATCTGGAACACACTGCCTGAAAGTGGAGAGGAAACAGATTCAATAATAACTTTCAAACGAGAACTGGATAGGTACTTGAAGAGGAAACATTGCAAGGATATAGGGAAAGAGTGGAGGAGTGGGACAGATTAGAAAGCTCTTCCAAAGAGCCAGCAGAGGAACGATGGGCTGAATGGCCTCCTTCTGTTCTGTAATATTCTATGATTGTTGCTGGAACTTTTCCAGTTTCTCTGGCTCAATGTTGCACTGTATGGGACACTTGCTTGATAAACCACTGTGGGCTACCAATCTTGACATTATCGAATTTGGGCTACGAGAGGTCTTCATTCACCTATAAAATGCTAAGATTGTGTCAAAGGTGAAAATTGACATTTCATTTATTATTTGGGTTCAACACGCTTTACATTGAAGGCCTTAACTCTCATGTGCGCGCCCTGCAAAACTAAATGTTGCTGCTGGCACTCAAGTTGAGCATCAGTGTCAGCGCCTTGGGACATCCTCCCTATGTGTAAAGCGCTATACAAATGTAATCTTGTTTTTGTAGTTGCTGTTGCATGTGGTAGACTATCCTTATCTCATTGAGTGATCGGCCCCAATAGCTACAGCACCTGCAAGTGAAGCAGTTCATCACACTTCCTTTTGAAACTATACAACCTTAAAAAGGTATTCAACTTTAGTTCTTGCTACACCAGCCACTTCTGCTCCCTTAAGGCCCAGGTGCATGCCGCTCAACGCACCTGGCTCAAATCCAACTTAATGGTCCATTGGCAGATCTGGGTGGACCCTTATCAAATCTTACCACTCCACTCTAGCCTCTGCTAAATCGTTGTTCTACCCCAAGACAATCTTGGGGGCTAAGGACAACCCCAGACAACAAGACTTGGATGAAAGCTAACTTTCTTCAGTTGAGCATCATCAAGACCGAGGCGCTCCTGATTGGCTCCCGTCAGCGCCTCCACACCTCAGGCGCTGACAGCATCACCATCCAAGGATGCACACTGCACCTTACTGAGCCAGTCTAGAACCTTGGGGTCTGGTTTGACCCTCAACTATCGTTCTTACCCCACATCTGTGCCATGACCCGCTCTGCCTTCCCCCACCTCCACAACATCGCCCGGCTCCGGCACTGTCTTACACCGCAGACCACCGAAAGCCTCAAACACACATTCATAACATCCAGGCTTGACTATTGCAAATTTCCTATTTGTTGGCCTCTCCAACTCCTCCTTCCAATAGGCTGCAGATCATCCAGAACTCTGAAGCCTGTGTCCTCTACTGCACCAGGCTCCGTGACCCTATCACCCCATCCTCGCCCGACTCCACTGACTTCCCATGACACAGAGGATACAGTTCAAGATCCTGGTCCTCACCTTCAAAGCCCTCCATGTTCTTGCTCCCACCTACCTCTGCGACCTCCTAACCCCCTACCATCCTGCCCGCTCCCTCCGCTCAGTGGGCTCCGGCTTCACGTATCCCGCCTCGCCCGCCCCACCATTGGCAGGCAGGCCTTCTGCTACTCTGCCCCCACCCTCTGGAATTATATCCCGCATTCCCTTGCCTCCTTCAAGACCCTTCTCTTCCACCGTGCAATCGATCAGCCTCCTTCCCCCACCCTCCCCAATCCCGAATCCCCAGATCGGGTCCAAAACACTGACTGTGCAGCGCCCTGGGATGTCCTCCTGATGTGATAATTTTGCTGTTGCTGTAATGCAAAATGATTATTTTAAATCTGAAAATCAGGAAAAAAAACTAAAAGCAAATTTTATCGTAATTGGAGGTCATACTATTTTCACATGATATAAAGCAGGGATTGTAGCTGCCACTGATCATGTCATTTGAGCGTTCAGTCCAAAGCTTCACTCTATGGGGAGGGAGGAATTGATTCAGTCTTGGCCGACTCGCAAGCTCTCATTATTACTATTCAGCATTAAGTATTTATTTACATTTCTCTGAGGTACTGAAGGCTCATGTTTATTAATCACTTTGCTGCAGTTTTATCACTGCTGTTCCTTGTTTTTCTATGTTTAGAGACTTTCATGAATTCTGGAGCCGAATGTTTTACTGAAATTACTGATTGAATATTCCAAATGCTTGAAATTACACAAAAAGAAATTTGCAAACAACCTTGATCTAGTCAAAGGATATAAGGATAAGTCTGCACCTAGACCAGTGTGGTGATTTTATTCGGCCTGAGACAATTTCCAATTTCCCGTACCTCCATCCCTGGTGAGTCCTCCCATGGCAGCGGCAGAAGCCGGTGGTTCAGAGCAGAGGGAGCCAGAGGTTGGGCCACAGCGCGGAGATGAATAATACCGGGGTGGGGTGGGGGAGGGTGGAGGTCGGGAGGGGTTGAGAGGGAAGGAGGAGGAGAGGAAAGGGAGGAGGAGAGGGAGAGAGCTGAGGAGAGGGAGAGAGAGGAGGAGGAGAGGGAGAGAGCGGAGGAGGAGAGGGAGAGAGTGGAGGAGAGGGAGGCAGAGCAGGAGGAGGAGAGGAAGACAGTGGAGGAGGAGGAGAGGGAGAGCGCGGAGGAGAAGAGGGACAGTGCGGAGGAGGAGACGGAGAGCGCGGAGGAGGAGAGGGAGAGCGCGGAGGAGGAACGGAAGAGAGTGGAGGTGGAGGCGAGGGAGAGAGGAATAAGGAGAGGGAGAGAGAGTGGAGCAGGAGAGAGTGGAGGAGGAGTGGGAGAGAGTTGAGGAGGAGAGGGAGACAGTGGAGGAGGAGCAGGAGTTTGAGAGAGGGGAGCAGGAGAGTGAGAGAGAAACGAGAGGGAGAGAGAGTGCAGAGGGAGAGAGAATGGAGGAGCAGACGGAGAGAGTGGAGGAGAAGGAGAGAGTGGAGTCGAGGAGGAGAGTCGAGGAGGAGAGTTGAGGAAAGGTAGAGAGAGGAGTGGGAGGACGAGAGTGAGAGAGAGGAGGTGAGGGAGAGAGGAGGAGAGGCAGAGAGAGTGGAGAGGCAGAGAGAGTGGAGAGGCAGAGGGTGGGGGAGGAGAGGTAGAGAGTGGAGTTGGAGAGGGAGAGAGTCGAGGAGGAAAGGTAGAGGGAGAGAGAAAGAGTGGGAGAGAGTGGAGGAGGAGGGGGCGAGAGTGGAGAAGCAGAGTAAGAGAGTGAAGGAGCAGAGAGAGAGTGCAGGAGTGGGAGGGAGTGGAGGAGGAGTGGAAGGGAGTGGAGGAGGAGTCGGAGGGAGTGGAGGAGGAGTCGGAGGGAGTGGAGGAGGAGTGGAGGAGGAGTGGGAGGGAGTGGAGGAGGAGAGGGAAGAGAGAGGAGGAGGAGAGGGAAAGGGAGGAGGAGTAGAGGCAGAGAGAGTGGAGGGGAGAGTCGAGGAGCAAAGGTAGAGAGAGGAGTGGGAGGACGAGAGTGAGAGAAAGGAGGCGCGGGAGAGAGAGGAGAGGGAGCGAGAGTGGAGAGGGAGAGGGTGTGGGAGGAGAAAGAGAGAGTGGAGATGCAGAGGGAGAGAGCGGTGATGGAGAGAGATTAAGCGGAGGAGAGGGATTGAGCAGAAAGGGAGAGAAGAGGAGGAGAGGGAGAGAGTTGAGGAGAGGGAGAGAGTTGAGGAGGAGCAGGAGAGAGCTCAGGAGGAGGAGGAGGAGCGGGAGTCAGTGGAGGAGGAGAGGGAGAGAGAGGAGGAGAGAGAAGAGGAGAGTAAGAGAGTGGAGGAGAGGGTAAGAGAGGGGAGGAGGTTGAGGGAGAGAGTGCAGGAGAGGGAGGAGGAGGAGAGAGAGGAGTAGAGGGAGAGAGTGGACTAGTGGGATAGAGGTGGAAAGGGAGAGAATGGAGGGGGAGAGGGAGAGAGTAGAGGAGCAGATAGAGAAAGTGAATGAGGAGAGAGAGGCGGAGGAGGAGAGGGATGGAGGAGGAGGAGAGGGAGGGAGCAGTAAGAGGAGAGGAAGATGGAGGAGAGTGAGAGAGTGGAGGAGGAGATCAAGAGAATGAAGAAGTGGGGGGGATTGGAGGAGGAGGATGGCTCCCCATCCCCCAGAGGATCGAATTCAAGATCCTTGCTCCCTCCTACCTCTTTGACCTACTGTCCCCCTACCTACCTGCCCATACCCTCCGTTCCTCTGGCTCCGGTCTGCTCCACATCCCCCGCCCCAACCGCCCCTCTCAGTTCCCCTCTCGACTCTCTACCCCCTCCTTGCTCCCTCCCTTCCCTCCCCTCACCCTGACCATTTCCCCCCAATGCTCGGGTCCCGAACCAACTGTCCAGCGCCTTGGGACGTCCTCCTGACGTGAAAGGCGCTCTATAAATGCAATCTTGTTGTTGTTGTTGTTGAGAGTGAGTGAGAGGAGAGGAGAAAGAGAGGAAGAGGAGAGGGAGAGAGTGGAGGAGGAGGAGGAGAGGGAGAGACTGGAGGATGGCAGAAAGAGAAGGAGGAGAGGGAGAGAGAGGAGGAGAGGGAGAGAGATGAGGAGAAGAGGGAGAACGCGGAGGAGGAGAGGGAGAGAGTGGAGGAAGAGAGTGAGAGAAATGAGGAGAGGGAGAGAGAGGAGAGAGAGAGAGTGGAGGAGAGGGAGAGAGTAGAGGAGGGGAGAAAGAGGAGAAGAGAGAGAAGAGGGGGAGAGGGAGTGGAAGAAGGGAGAGAGAGGAGGAGGAAAGGAGAGAGTGGAAGAGAAGAGAGAGAGCATGGAAGAGAAGAGGGAGAGAGCGCAGGAGAGGGAGGAGTAGAGGAAGAGAGTGGAGGAGAGAGGGAGAGGAAAAGTAGAGAGTGGAAGAGAGAGAGAAGAGGAGAGTGGAGGAAGGGAGAAGGAGGAGAAGGAGAGTGTGTTGGAGGAGAGGGAGTGGAGGAGCAGAAGAAGAGAATGAAGGAGGGGGGAGAGTGGAGGAGGCGAGTGAGTGTGAGGATGGGGCAGAGGGAGGCGTAGAGGGAGAGAGAGTAGTAGAGGGAGAGAGTGGAGGAGTGGGAGAGAGGTGGAAAGCGTGACAATGGAGGAGGAGAGGGGTAGAGAGGAAAAGGGAGAGAGGAGGAGGAGGGAGAGAGTAGAGGAGCAGATAGCGAAAGTTGATGAGGAGAGGGAGAAGGAGTAGGAGAGGTAAAAGGGGTAGGAGGGTGAGAGAGGAGGAGAGGGGCAGAGTGAGAGAGAGGGGCAGAATGAGAGAGAGGGGCAGAGTGAGAGAGAGGAGCAGAGTGAGAGAGAGGGGCAGAGTGAGAGAGAGGAGGAGAGAGGGAGAGGAGGAGAGTGAGAGAGGAGGAGAGGGGCAGAGTGAGAGAGAGGGGCAGAATGAGAGAGAGGGGCAGAATGAGAGAGAGGGGCAGAGTGAGAGAGAGGAGCAGAGTGAGAGAGAGGGGCAGAGTGAGAGAGGGGGGCAGAGTGAGAGAGAGGAGCAGAGTGAGAGAGAGGAGGAGAGAGGGAGAGGAGGAGAAGTAGGGAGTGGGGGAGAGGGAGAGAGTGGTGGAGGAGAAGGAGTGGAGGAGCAGAAGGAGAAAATGAAGGAGTGGGATAGTGGAGGAGGTTAGAGAGAGATTGGAGGAGCAGGAGAGGGAGAGAATGGAGGAGGAGGGGGAGGAGGAAGATAGGGAGAGAAGAGAGGGAGGGAGTGGAGGAAGGGAGAGAGAGGAGAAGAGTGAGAGAGTGGTGGAGATTGAGGGGGAGAGAGAGGAGGAGGAGAGGGAGGGAGTGGAGGTTGGAAAGGGTGGAGAAGTGGGATAGAGGTGGAAAGGGAGAGAATCAAGGAGGAGAGGGATAAAATAGAGGAGCAGATAGTGGATGAGGATGAAAGTGGATGAGGAAAGGGAGAAGGAGTGGAAGAGAAGAAAGAGTAGATGAGGCAGAAGGAGGAGGAGAGTGAGAAAATGGAAGGGGAGAGGGAGAGATTGGAGGAGGAGAGTGGAGGAAGTGATTGAGAGAATGAAGGAGTGGAAGATTGAAGGAGGAGAATGAGTGAAAGGAGGGGGAGAGAGAGGAGGAGGAGAGGGAGAGAGTGGAGCAGGGGGAGAAAATGGAGGAGAGAGAAAACAGGAGGAGAGGGAGAGAGAGGATGAGCAGGAGAGTGAGAGAGTGGAGGAGGAGAGGGAGAGAGTGCAGGAGAGGGAGGAGGAGAGGGAGAGAGTGGAGGATGGAGAGAGTGGAGGACTGGTCTAGAGGTGGAAAGGGAGAAAATGGAGGCGGAGAGGGAGAGAGAGGAGGAGGAGAGAGAGAGAGTGTGTCGGAGCAGCGGGGGGAGAGAGGAGGAGAGTGGAGAAGAAGAGGGAGAGAGTGGAGGAGAAGAGGAGAGCGGAGGAGAGGGAGAAAGATGGAGAGGGAGAGAGTGGAGGAGGAGATGGAGAGAGTGGAGAAGCAGAGGGAGAGGAGGAGCAAGAGGGGGAGAGAGAGGAGGAACATGAGGGGGGAGAGTGGAGGAGAGGGAGAGAGTAGAGGAGGAGAGGTAGACAGAGGAATGGAAGAGTGGGGGAGGAGGAGAGGGAGAGTGGATAAGGGCAGAAAGAGGAGGAGAGGGAGAGAGATGTGGAGAGGGAGAGAGAGGTGCAGAGGGAGAGAGTGGAGGAGAGAGTTAAGAGGAGAGGAAGGGAGTGGAGGAGGGGAGAAAGAGGAGGAGAGAGAGAGAGGAGGAAGCGAGTGAGGAGAAGCAGGAGAGGGAGTCCTGTAGCTCAGTGGTTAGAGCACTCGCTTTGCAAGTGAGAGACCTGAGTTCAATTCCAGGCAGAGGGCGAAACCTTGGGCAAGTTTCCTTACTCCACACAGAGCCTAATAATAATCCCTCCAAAACCAAACAATAATAAATTGGTCATTTTCAATCTACGGCTGTTTGTGGGACATTGCTGTGCGCAATTGGCTGCCGCGTTCGCCCACAAATATAGTCAATTCACTTTACAGTGTGTTCTGTGAAGCGCTTTGGGACGTCCTCCCGACGTGAAAAGCGCTATATCAAATGCAAGGATAAGATAAGATAAGGGAGACAGTGGAGGAGAAGAGGGAGAGAGTGGAGGAGAAGGAGGGGGAGGAGAGGGAGAGAGAGGAGGATGGAGAGAATGGATGACTGGGATAGAGGTGGAAAGGGAGAGAATGGAGGAGAGAGAGGGAGTGGAGGAGCGGGGGGGGGAGAGGGCAAAAGGGAGAGAGTGGAGGAGAAGAGGGATAGAGTGGAAGAGGAGAGGAAGAGCAGAGGAGGAGAGGGAGAGAGTGGAAGAGGAGAGGGAGAAAGAGATGGAGAGGGCGAGAGAAGAGGAACAGGAGGGGTGAGAGTGTAGGAGGGGGAGAGAGTAGAGGAGGAGAGGTAAAGAGAGTAATGGAAGAGTGGGGAGAGGAGGAGAGGGAGAGTGTGGAGAAGGGCAGAAAAAGGAGGAGAGGGAGAGAGAAGTGGAGAGGGAGAGCAAAGAGGAGAGGGAGAGTGTGGAGGCGGTGAGGGAGAGAGTGGAGGAGGAGATGGAGAGAGTGGAGATGGAGAGGGGGAGAGTGGAGGAGGAGATGGAGAGAGTGGAGGCGGAGAGGGAGAGAGTGGAGAAGGGCAGAAAGAGAGAGGTGGAGAGGAAGAGTGTGGAGGAGAGGGAGAGAGTGGAGGGGGAGAGAGAGGAGGCGAGGGAGAGAGTAGAGGAGGAGAGAGTGTGGAAGAGGAGAGGGAGAGAGTGGAGGGGTAGTGAGAGGAGGAGGAGAGGGAGAGAGAAGTGGAGAGGGAGAGAGAAGAGGAGAGTGAGAGAGTGGAGGAGAGGGAGTGAGTGGAGCAGAGAGAGATAAGAGGAGAGGGAGGGAATGGAGGAGGGGAGAAAGAGGAGAGAGAGGGAGAGAGTGGAGGAGAGATAAGAGGAGAGGGAGGGAGTGGAGGAGGGGAGAGTGAGAGGAGGAAGGGAGAGAGTGGAGGAGTAGAGGGAGAGAGTGGAGGAGGGGAGGAAGGGAGACAGGAGCAGGAGAGCGAGAGAGTGGAGGAGGAGAGGGAGAGAGTGGAGAAGCAGGTGAGGGAGAGTGTGGAGGAGGTGCGGGAGTGGAAGAGCAGAGGGAGAGAATGAAGGAGTGGGATAGTGGAGGAGGAGAGAGAGATATTGGAGGGGGAGAGAGAAGAGGAGCAGGAGGGGGAGAGAGTGGAGGAGAGGGAGAGTGTGGAGGAGAGGGAGAGTGTGGAGGAGAGGGAGAGTGTGGAGGAGAGGGAGAGAATGGAGGAGAGGAAGAGAGTGGAGGAGGAGAGTGGAGGTGGAGAGGTAAAGAGAGAGGGAGTGGAAGAGTGCGGGAGGAGGAGAGGGAGAGAGTGGAGGAGGGGAAAAAGAGGAGGAGAGAGAGAAGAGGAGAGAGAGAGGAGGAAGGGAGAAAGAGGAGGCGGAGAGGGTGGAGGAGAAGAGGGACAGAGTGGAAGAGAAGAGGGAAAAAGCGCAGGAAAGGGAGGAGTAGAGGGAGAGGGTGGAAGAGTGGGAGAGAGGTGGAAAGAGTGAGAATGGAGGAGGAGAGGGGTAGAGAGGAAAAGAGGGAGAGAGGAGGAGGGAGAGAGTAGAGGAGCAGATAGCGAAAGTTGATGAGGAGGGGGAGAAGGAGTAGGAGAGATAAAAGGGGTAGGAGAGTGAGAGAGAGGAGGAGAGGGGCAGAGTGAGAGAGAGAAGGAGAGTGAGAGAGTGGAGGAGAGAGGGAGAAGAAAAGTAGAGAGTGGAAGAGAGAGAGAAGAGGAGAGTGGAGGAGGGGAGAAAGAGGAGGAGGAGAGGGAGAGTGTGTTGGAGGAGAAGGAGTGGAGGAGCAGAAGGAGAGAATGAAGGAGGGGGAGAATGGAGGAGGTGAGTGAGTATGAAGATGGGGCAGAGAGGAGCAGGAGAGGGAGGAGTAGAGGGAGAGAGAGGAGCAGAGGGAGAGAGTGGAGGAGTGGGAGAGAGGTGGAAAGAGTGAGAATGGAGGAGGAGAGGGGTAGAGAGGAAAAGAGGGAGAGAGGAGGAGGTGGGAAAGAGAGGTGGAGTGGGAAAGGGAGAGAGTGGAGGAGAGGGAGAGAATAGGAGGAGGGAGGGAGAGAGAGGAGGAGCAGGAGAGGGAGAGAAGAAGAGGAGAGAGGGACAGAGTGGAGGAGACAGAGATAAGAGGAGATGGAGGGAGTGGAGTAGGGGAGAAAGAGGAGGAGGAAAGTGTGTGGAGGAGAAGAGGAAGAGAGTGAAGGAGAAGAGGGAGAGAGTGCAGGAGACGGAGGAGGAGGAGAGGGAGAGAGAGGAGGATGGAGAGAGTGGAGGACTGGGATAGAAGTGGAAAGGGAGAGAATGGAGGAGGAGAGGGAGAGTGTGGAGGGGGAGAGAGAGGAGGAGAGTGAGAGAGTGGAGGAGGAGCAGGAGAGAGAGGAGAATGGAGACAGTGGAGGACTGGGATAGAGGAGGAGAGGAGAGAGTGGAGGGGGAGAGAGAGGAGGAGGAGAGGAAGAGAGTGGAGGAGGAGAAAGAGAGTGTGGAAGAGGAGAGGGAGAGAGTGGTGGAGGAGCAGGAGAGGAAGAGAGAGGAGGAACAGGAGGGGGGAGAGTGGAGGAGAGGGAGAGAGTAGAGGAGGAGAGGGGGAGAGTGGAGAAGGGCAGAAAGAGAAGGAGGAGAGGGAGAGAGAGGTGGAGAGGGAGAGAGTGGAGGAGAGAGAGATAAGAGGGGAGGGAGTGGAGGAGGGGAGAAAGAGGGAGAGGGAGAGAGTGGAGGAGAAGAGGGAGAGAGAGAGGAGCAGAGTGAAAGAGGAGGAGAGTGAGAGAGTGGAGGAGAGAGGGAGAGGAGAAGTAGAGAGTGGAGGAGAGAGAGAAGAGGAGAGGGAGAAAGTGGTGGAGGAGAGGGAGTGGAGGAGCAGAAGGAGAGAATGAAGGAGGGGGAGAGTGCAGGAGGTGAGTGAGTGTGAGGAGGGGGCAGAGAGGAGAGGGAGAGTGGAGGAGAAGAGGGCAAGTGTGGAGGAGAGGAGGGAGAGAGTGGAGGAGAAGAGGGAGAGAGTGGAGGAGGAGGAGAGGGAGGGAGAGGAGGAGATGAAGAGGGAGAGAGTGGAAGGGTTGAGATAGTAGAGGAGGAAGGGACGAGAGTGGAGAAGGAGAGGGATAGAGCGGAGGAGGAGAGGGATTGAGCGGAGGTGGAGAGGGATTGAACGGAGAAGGAGAGAGAGAGACAAACAAGAGAGGGAGAGAGAGGAGGAGAGGGAGTGGGAGAGGGAGAGTGTGGAGGAGGAGATGAGTGGAGGAGCAGAGGGAGAGAATGAAGGAGTGGAATAGGGAGAGAGTGTAAGAGCAGAGGAAGAGAGAGGAGGAGTAGGAGGGCGAGAGAGTGAAGGAGCAGGAGGGGGAAGAGAGTGGAGGAGCAGGAGGGGGAGAGAGTGGAGGAGAGGGAGAGAGTGGAAGATGAGAGTCGAGGAGGAGAGGTAAAGAGAGAAGGAGTGGGGGAGGAGAGGGAGAGAGTGGAGGAGGAGAGGGATAGAGCGGAGGAGGTGAGGGATTGAATGGAGGTGGAGAGGGATTGAGCGGAGAAGGAGAGAGTGGAAGAGGAGAGGGAGAGCGCGGAGGAGGAGAGGGATTGAGCGGAGGAGGAGAGGGATTGAGCGGAGGTGGAGAGGGATTGAGCGGAGGTGGAGAGGGATTGAGCGGAGATGGAGAGAGAGGAGGAGGAGAGGGAGAGAGTGGATTAGGAGAGGGAGAGAATGGAGGAGAGAGGAGGAGGAGGAGATCGAGAGAATGAAGGAGTGGGAGAGTGGAGGAGGAGAGGGACAGAGTGGACGAGGAGAGGGATTGAGCAGAGGTGGAGAGGGATTGAGCGGAGGTGGAGAGGGATTGAGTGGAGAAGGAGAGAGAGAGAGAGGAGAGGGAGTGGGAGAGGAGTGGGGTAGAAGAGAGAGTGGAGGAGAGAGAGAGAGAAGAGGAGAGGGAGAGAGTGGAGGAGGGGAGAGAGGGAGAGGTAGGGAGTGGAGGAGAGAGAGATGGAGAGAGTGGAGAGGTGAGGGAGAGAGGAGGAGCAGAGGGAGCAGAGGGGGAGAATGGAGAAGCAGAGGGAGACAGAGAAGGAGAGGGAGAGAGTTGAGGAGGAGAGCAAAGAGAGAAGGAGTGGGAGAGTGGGGGAGGAGGAGAGGGAGAGAGGAGAGAGCGGAAGAGGAGAGGGATTGAGCGGTAAAGGAGAGGGAGACAATGTAGGAGGAACGGGCGACAGTGTAGGAGGAGAGGGAGAGTGTGCAGGAGGAGAGGGAGAGTGGAGGAGAGAAGAGGAGGAGATTGAGAGAATGAAGAAGTGGAAGAGTGGAGGAGTAGAGTGATTGAGAGGAGGAGGGAGAGAGAGGAGGAAAGGGAGAAAGTGGAGGAGGAGAGGGAGTGGAGAAGGAGGAGATGAGAGTGGAGGAGCAGAGTAAGAGAGTGGAGGAGGAGAGGGAGAGAGAGGAGGAGCAGGAAGAGGAGAGAGGAGGAGCAGGACGGGGTAAGAAGTGGAGAGGGAGAGAGTGGAGAAGGAGAAGGAGTATGAACAAGAGAGGGAAAGAGAGGAGGAGGGGGAGAGACAGGAGGAGCAGGAGTGGTAAAGAGGTGGAGAGGTAGAAAGTCGTGGAGGAGGGTCGAGGCAGTGGGGTAAAGAGAGAAGTGGGGGGAGAAGAGATAGAGAAGAGGAGGGGGAGAGAGTGGAGGAGGGGAGGGAGAGAGTGGAGCAGGGGGAGAAAATGGAGGAGAGAGAAAAGAGGAGGAGAGGGAGAGAGAGGATGAGCAGGAGAGTGAGAGAGTGGAGGAGGAGAGGGAGAGAGTGCAGGAGAGGGAGGAGGAGAGGGAGAGAGTGGAGGATGGAGAGAGTGGAGGACTGGGATAGAGGTGGAAAGGGAGAGAATGGAGGCGGAGAGGGAGAGAGAGGAGGAGGAGAGAGAGAGTGTGTCGGAGCAGCGGGGGGAGAGAGGAGGAGAGTGGAGAAGAAGAGGGAGAGAGTGGAGGAGAAGAGGGAGAGCGGAGGAGAGGGAGAAAGATGGAGAGGGAGAGAGTGGAGGAGGAGATGGAGAGAGTGGAGAAGCAGAGGGAGAGGAGGAGCAAGAGGGGGAGAGAGAGGAGGAACATGAGGGGGGAGAGTGGAGGAGAGGGAGAGAGTAGAGGAGGAGAGGTAAAGAGAGGAATGGAAGAGTGGGGGAGGAGGAGAGGGAGAGTGGATAAGGGCAGAAAGAGGAGGAGAGGGAGAGAGAGGTGCAGAGGGAGAGAGTGGAGGAGAGGAAGGGAGTGGAGGAGGGGAGAAAGAGGAGGAGAGAGAGAGAGGAGGAAGCGAGTGAGGAGAAGCAGGAGAGGGAGTCCTGTAGCTCAGTGGTTAGAGCACTGGCTTTGCAAGTGAGAGACCTGAGTTCAATTCCAGGCAGAGGGCGAAACCTTGGGCAAGTTTCCTTACTCCACACAGAGCCTAATAATAATCCCTCCAAAACCAAAAACAATAATTAAATTAGTCATTTTCAATCTACGACTGTTTGTGGGACATTGCTGTGCGCAATTGGCCGCCGCGTTCGCCCACAAATATACAGTCAATTCACTTTACAGTGTGTTCTGTGAAGCGCTTTGGGACGTCCTCCCGACGTGAAAAGCGCTATATCAAATGCAAGGATAAGATAAGATAAGGGAGACAGTGGAGGAGAAGAGGGAGAAAGTGGAGAAGTAGAGGGAGAGAGTGGAGAAAGGGAGAGAGAGGAGCAGGAGAGGAAGAGAGTGGAGGTGTAGAGGGAGAGAGTGGAGGAGCGGAGGAAGGAAGAGTGAGGAGCAGGAGAGCGAGAGAGAGGAGGAGGAGAGGGAGAAAGTGGAAGAGGAGAGGGAGAAAGAGGTGGAGAGGGAGAGAGTGAAGAAGCAGAGGGAGAGGAGGAGCAGAAGGAGAGAATGAAGGAGGGGGAGAGTGGAGGAGGCGAGTGAGTGTGAGGAGGGGGCACAGAGGAGCAGGAGAGGGAGGGAGGATGAGAGCGAGAGAGTAGAGGAGGGGGGAGAGAGTAGGAGAGGGAGAGAGTGGAGGAGGAACCGAGAGAAAGTGGAGGAGGAGAGGGAGAGAGCAGAGGAGCAGATGGCGAGAGTGGAGGAGCTACTGTTTTCTACCACACCTCCGTCCCCCCTGCCACCCCGCGCAGGTCATCTCCTCCAACCTTCACTGCTGGATTTCCTTGAATCCAAAATCAAGCGAATTCGCTCCGCGGTCACTTCCCCTTCAACATCCACCCACCCCCCACCCCTTCCCTACCCATCCTCCCCTACACACTTTCATACCCGTCTCCCCACCCTCTGTCACCAAACTCATCCTATCCCTGAAACCCACCACCTGCTCCCTTGACCCCATCCCCACTCCACTCCTTATCTCCACCTCCTTGCCCCACATATCACAGACATCGTCAACCTGTCCCTCTCCTCTGGCTCTGTTCCCATTCCCTTAAAAACTGCCACCATCACTCCCACCTTGAAAAAACCCTCCCTTGATGCGTTGCAGCTATCAAGCTACCGGCCCATCTCCAACCTCCCCTTCCTGTCCAAGGTCCTTGAACGAGTTGTCGCCTCCCAGCTGCGCTCTTTCCTCTCCAACCATTCACTATTTGAACCCCTTCAGTCGGGTTTCCGTGCTGCCCATAGCACAGAAACTGCCCTGGTCAAGGTCACCAATGACATCCTGACCATCTGTGACCAGGGCTCCCTCTGCCTCCTCGTCCTATCGGCAGCATTCGATACGTTCGACCACGCTATCCTCCTCCACCGCTTGTCCTCCCACCTCAACCTTCAAGGCCCTGTCCTTGAGTGGTTTAGGTCGTACCTCTCCCACCGTCTTCACTTTGTTTCCACGAATGGTTTTTCCTCCACTACCCGCACTGTCTGTGCGGTATCCCTCAGGGCTCTGTCCTCGGTCCCCTCCTCTTCACCCTCTATATGCTCCCCCTCGGTGACATCATCCGCAGACATGGGGTTAACTTCCACCTGTTTGCGGATGACACCCAACTCTACCTTTCCTTCTCTACCCTCAACTCTACGACCCCCGATGACCTGACAGCTGTCTGTCCGACATCGAGTCCTGGACGAGAGACAACTTTCTTCAGCTCAACGTGCGAAAAACCGAGGCCCTCCTGATTGGCTCACGTCAGCGCCTCCGCACCTCAGTCGCTGACAGCATCAGCATCCAAGGCTGCACTCTCCACCTCTCAAAGCCAGTCAGGAACCTCGGGGTTCTGTTTGACCCTGAGCTGTCCTTTCTCCCTCATATCTGCGCCACAACTGGCACCGCCTTCCTTCACCTCCGGAATGTCGCCAGACTACGGCACTACCTCTCCCCTCACGCGGCTGAAACCCTGGTTCACGCCTTTATCATCTCAAGGCTGGACTATGAGAACTCTCTCCTCGTCGGCCTTCCCGGCCCTCCCTCCACACTGCAGGTCATTCAGAACTCTGCAGCTCGTGTACTGTCCCGCACCAGGCTTCGCGACCACATCACTCCCACCCTCGCTCGCCTCCACTGGCTCCCCATCCCCCAGAGGATCGAATTCAAGATCCTCATCCTCACCTACAAGGCCATTCAGAGAGCCACTCTGCCCCCAACCTCTGGAATTCCATCCCCCAATCACTCCGCCTCACCCCCTCCTTAGTCTCCTTCAAGTCCCGTCTCAAGACCCTCCTCTTCGACCATGCCATTGGCCACCCCCCTTCCCCTCCCCTCTCCCCCCTGACCCCAGCTCGGGCCTGAAATGCTGTACACTGTCCAGCGCCTTGGGACGTCCTCCCGACATGAAAGGCGCTATACAAATGTAATCTTGTTATTGTTTTAAGACCCATCTCAAGACCCTCCTCTTCGACCGTGTTTTTGTTCACTCTGCTTCCCTCCCTGCCCTCCACCTTCCCCAGTTCCGACCCCCAGCTCAGGTCTGAAACACTGACTGTCCAGCACCTTGGTTCATATAAGGAAAACAAGGAATGAGGTTCTACCGATGCTTCATAATTGTAGGAAAAGGAAGCTTCCGTCAGAGTCCTTCACTCTAACAGACTGTGAAATAGGCTCAACCTGTGTCTCCCTCCCTCCTGATTTATACAAAGACTTGAGAAGCACTTTCAGAAAATTCAATGGTATTTTTATTGATTCTTCACAAACCCTATCCCTTACTTAAACTGCCCGATAAATATGAAAACGGTCGCAAAATTGGCAATAGAAACCCTAACACACTATAACTATACAACTAGCAGCCTTCCCTAATGTTAATAAACACAGGAAAAAACAATCATGACCTGGAGGACTCCTCCTAAAGTCAGGCATATATCTCTTTGATGACAAAACAAGGTGAAGAGCGACCACGAGCCAATCGATCCCTCTCCTTTGAAGGACTTCAAGCCCAACCCCTTTTAGAATGATACTTTTCTTATCAAAAATACCAAGTATCACTTTGTCTCCATCCCCTCAGCCATGTGATCCTGTTTCCCGCCATTTTGTTACAACTCATGTCCAAATCCCAGATTTGATGTCGCCAAAATGGTATTTCTTTAAATTATATATTGCCTATAGACCATTAATGCAGTTAAAGCTAAGTGACTTATTTTGGTGCAATAGCGCATGCATGAGCTTTCAATAGCGCACAGACATAAAGAAGGCAAAGTACACCAAATAATAGGGTGTCCATGACAGCAGTCTCAGGAGTCCGGTTTCTGAGCCAGGCAGGTCCGCAGTATTCCAGGGCACTGCTGATGACAGCACAGTCAGCAGGACCTGGAAGGGCAGACCAGTCACTGTGAGTGGGGAGTCATTCCGCTCAGCTCATGTTAACCCTGCAAGCCAAAGCACTAACAGGTGGGGTGGTCCTAGCTGGACAAGCAGCAGGAAAATGAATTAGGTGAGCAGGGTGCGTCTCTCCAGGAAGAGAGTGCGCGTTCCATTCCAGCAGTTTATCTCTAGGATTCCCATGCGGAGGTGGGATGCATGGAAATCTCAGGTTGGTTTGGATTTGATTTCAAGATTCTCTCATTCGTTTTCAAAGATTTGCTTGCCCCCCACTCCCCCACCCGCTGCCTCTGCTCTGCTAACCCAAGCCTCCTGTTTGTCCCTCGTCTCCTCCGCTCTACGACCAGTGGCTGTGCCTTCAGCCACTATGCCCCAAAACTCTGGAACTCTCAGCCTCAATCCCTCCATCTTGCCCCCTACCTCCACACTCTTAAATCCCACCTAAAGATCTTCCTTTTTGATCGTGCTTACGGTCACCTCCCCCCTCCCTCTCCACCTGGCTCGGAGTCAGACTCCACCACTATGAAGCGCTCCGGGACACTACCCCACGTGAACAACAACAGCAACGTTACATTTGTATAGTGCATTTCACGTCGGGAGGACGTCCCAAGACGCTGGGATGTGAAGGGCGCTATATAAATCCAAGTTGTTGTTGTTGATACTCTTAGGCATGGTGACGGGTTTCCTCGTGTGTCAGACACCTGGCTGACAAAAAAAATAAGATTAAGCAAACCAAGAGAATTCATAACCACAATTTTTTTTATTGTGCTGCATGGCCTACACCTAATTGGTAAATGACTTTTCTCACTTCATTACAGACCTCTTATTTGAATGTTCAAATCTATATCAAGTATGATTGAGCTCAACTAAGAACCATCAAAATATTTGTTTACTGCTTTTTCACTGATAAATATTCAGTAATGTGGGAGAGGTTGTGAAATTTAATGTGATGTAAAGTTCAGTAGACGGGTAGCTATGAAGAACAACTGGGAGCATTGGAGTAGTTTTGCCCAATAAATTTGAATTGCAACAGGAGGGTGATAATGAATTGGTAATCTTAATTTCATGACCATAACATCCATTTGGAAGCCGAGTAATAAGATGTGTACTGAAAAAAAGTGCGGATTAACCTTTGTTCAGGTCAGATTGATGGGGGGAGTTCTTATGTATCATACCCAGTAACTATTGCCCAACTTTGTTGATAGAATGGTTGAATTGTACAAACTTCAATGATACAAACCAAGAGCCTGGACTTGGGACTTTCTTCCTTTTTCAATAGTATCTAGTATTGCTTGCAGCCACAGTGCATGGATTTGGGAGGACAGGGAGGGGGTTAGCAATCAGCCTGCTGGATTCATTTTAAAAATCTGCCAATGCAGTTCTTTTAAGGTCAAATACGCAAATGATAGAACTCTGTGCCCTGGCTGACATTTTAAAATGAGAATATATTTATTAATAGATAAAATATATATTTACACTTATCTCAGGAAAAATTCCCATGACAGAAAGAAAAAGAAATGCAACTCATTATCCGGTTATAGGACACAACAGACCTGGCCCCTTGGGGCGGGGTGGGGGTTGCCACTGCTCACTCCACTTTGGTGGGGCTTCCCCGCCTCGTGGTTCTGTCACCTTTTGCTGGCTGTAGTTACAAGGTGGGCTGCATCCTGGCTGACACGGCACGACTACTAGGGCTTTGACTGCTCAGTTTGTGGTCCCCATGCTGTTGCCTTTGGAAGCTTAGGCAAAAAAAACATACCTCTTTTGGTGGTGATGTGTTGGGCTGCTGGTAGCATTTGTGACACTTTCTTTAGTTTCTGTCTTTGGAACTGCCATAGACTACAAATGCTACAATATAAATCTGTCATTAGTACTGCTGTTTGCTTTCATTAAACAAAGAGTTACAGTACAGTACTTAACAGTATGCAAATAAGCCAAAGGACTCTATTGCTGTACTGGCTGACAATGCAGCCTGAATTGGCTGACAGTGCATCTTGTACTGCAGCATTTCTCTTCCCCCTCCCAGTCGGTGTCTGAGGCCACTTCATAATCTTAGCCTTAAGGCTTAATCGTATAGTATTGTGCAGTTTCGTTTTTAAAAAAATCTTAAATTTAGTCTTTATTTGGAATCTGTTCCTTAAAAAGAACTGCATAAAATTGCTTCAACCAGCTCTCAAACTAAGACAGATCTTCAAAAAAATTCTAATTCTGTAGTGTTAAAATTTAAGACCATGGGCTTCAGGCTAAGATCGTTAGATATTTCTGATGTACTATCTAAGCCTATAGCTTTTCCATTTAAAGTGGAACGGGGGAGTGAATATGTACTGGAATAAATAAATAGCCATTCTCCTGACCTGAAGTGGGCTGCAATGAGAAACTTGGAAGATGTCTGTCGTGGCTGTGCAGGAGGTTCATTCTGCATTTCCCTTGCTGTTAAGGCTTTGCTTGCTCTGGTCCAACAAAGTGAGTGCAACCAACTCAGCAGATGTGAGATGTTTTTGAAGTGAATGAATGGCTATCTCTGAAAGATCCCAGTGGTTTATTTTTTAACACAGTGGTTCCTATCATTCACTTTTCAGACATAACTGTGTAGGAAGCAGCTGCCACTTAAATAATAATAATAATAATAATAATCCTTGCATTTGATATAGCGCTTTTCACGTCGGGAGGACGTCCCAAAGCGCTTCACAGAACACACTGTAAAGTGAATTGACTGTATATTTGTGGGCGAACGCGGCAGCCAATTGCGCACAGCAATGTCCCACAAACAGTCGTAGATTGAAAATGACCAATTTATTATTGTTTTTGGTTTTGGAGGGATTATTATTAGGCTCTGTGTGGAGTAAGGAAACTTGCCCAAGGTTTCACCCTCTGCCTGGAATTGAACTCAGGTCTCTCACTTGCAAAGCGAGTGCTCTAACCACTGAGCTACAGGACTCCATGTCATTCTAGATTGAGAACATTTTTAACTCTTTTCCTTTTGTGACTATTATTGAACTGAATGCCAAAGTTATTTAAAACATCACTGATCACAACAGTTGTGAAGAATGCAGGGAAAATGCTGATAGTTTAAATCTAAGGGACCTGAAGGAGAGATCATGATGTGACAGTTCCAAGGGATTGAGTTGTAAATTGGGATAATCTAGGATACGTGCAACATTTGATGGGCAGACCTTAGGAAAAGGGAGGCATGTAACATGCATGACTCCATTGGATAAATAGTGGAAACAAGTAGGAACAATTGGAGAGAGTGTGCTTTATGGCAATGTCCAGCGCCTAAGAAAAATGAGTTAACAAGTACTGGGAATAGATTGGCACCTGCTTCTGACAGAAATCTGTCCTGTTTTGCATTCATTAAAGTCAGGTCATAGGGTGCCATGGAAACATACTGGTTGCTACCATGGAAACAACATCCTGTTTCCCTGCAAATAAAATCATGGCTCTTCAATACTGCTGAGGGTCTTAGTGCTGCTGTATAGTGCAGTGAGCAAGCTGTGATGCACAGACTGAGGAAATTACATTGGATCTTTTAAATGGCATGGTGAGATGAGCCCTTTTGAAGGCATGTGGAGGGGGCACAGATCAAAGTGCTATAGTGAGTTACATCTTCATGGAAGAGTTTTGGGTAGTTTAGTTTCATGCATGCACTAGATTGCAAATCCATATTCCAATCTTCTATTACTGGGTATTTCAACATTGGAACCACCTCAGCCCCCAAAGAAATTGATCTATCTTTGGGACTGAGTTGACTTCAAAGTGGTATGGCTGGCAGTGGAAGATTACAATCCAGCTGATGCTGCGTTGCAGTCTGATTAGGACTGCTCACTTTATCTTATTTTAAGGCAATATGGTCTGTTAGGTTGAGAAGGTGGGATTTGGGCCACCTGGAACCTATTTGGCCACACACGTAATCAGCAATACTGGTCCCATATCACAAGGAACCATTTGTATCTTCAGACAATTTAGATTAAAACCTCTTCAATAGCAGGACACAGCACATTTTATACCAAGATAACCTGCAGTACATCTTGGACAATGCTTTATCTGCCATGATTTCTCTGAGGAACGAGCTGCATGGCAATGCATAGTGTGAGAGATTACAGTCAATGCATGTTGCTACAACGTGTTGCACCCTCATCATCATACTGCAAGGATCACACATTTATTTATAAATAAATTTATGTTTTTATTTATTAAATAAAATCCATAAAATTTAGAAATTTATTTTGGTCAGCCAGATGTCTGACACATCACCATAATTAAGAATGTTTGGCTTGCAGGGTTAATAGGAGCTGAGTGGTATTACTCCCTGCCCCCACTGACTGGTCGGTCTGCCCTTCCACATCCTGCCGATGAGCCAGGCTGGCTGTGCTGTCATCAGCAGTGCCCTAGAATACTGTGGACCTGCCTGGCTCAGGAACTAGACTCCCGAGACTGCCACAGAGGGCTGGCTTGATTCCAGCATTCATTGTCAATCTAATTTCATTGAGATGTGATGGTGTAATGTAATGGGATCACCTTGGAGCCAGTTCAGCCCCGAGGAGACCCCGATTACCTCTCCTCCCTCAGGAGGATAGTCACACATGTACAATGGCTGCATTTTGTTATTAAACCATGCGAGGCTTTTGGTATTGTCGGCAGAGTTAGATGGCTTAAACTGTGGCTTAGGTATTGTAGAAACATTGGAGCTGCCAAACAGATTCTGTCTTTGTAAATGGCACATTATTTATATGTATCTATATCTATTAAATATTTTCAGTCACTTTGTCTTATAACTTAAATCCTCCCTTGCTGAATCATTTTTTCTTTCTGTTTCTTTCATGTGGCCACCATGGGGCTTGATGTACCATTGCACCACTGCTGCTGAATTCATTTTACCATCAGCCCTGACTCAGCAAGTTCCATTATTAATTTAATAAGGGAACGCATCAGCCTTCATATCACTCTCTCTTTCGGAAAGCAGTAAGGATCAGATGACACAGGCAAAGACCAATTCTATCAAAGATGGGTTTACCAATTACCCTAATTTAGCTGCAGACCTAAATGCCAAACACTATTTACCAACCGTCACTTTGAAATTCTCTATTTAAATTAACCAGTTTAAAAGATTTAGTCTTCTGAATCTGATGTGACCTGATAGTTTTATGCTTTTTCAAGTAAAGATCTATCTAATTTCATTGAGATGTGATGGTGTAATGTAATGGTTGTGTTTTCAATGAACACCCAAATAATTCCCTGAGCTAAGCAATGAATTGACGAGTGAACTGTAGTGCAAGAATCCCGATTTAAAATCTGGTCACATTCACTTCTCACTGGCATCTGTTTGAAAACTCATTTGGTATAAAGACTACCTTTTCTCTTGTGATAGTCTCCCAGCTCATGCTGTAAGCGGATTTTCTTTCTATGAACTGGGATTTGCTGCTGCTTTCTACTTGATGGGCTGAAACGTGAACATGTTAAATACCATCTCTATCTGGGAAGAAAATGCTCCCTTAAAAAAAATTGAGATTTTCTTCTTCCATTAGAGAGACTATCATCACTTTCAAAGTAGTCGTGTACAGCTCTTGCTCGTGATCGAGAGGATGCACTTGGGATCTGCTGACTGAGAGTAAAACACCCAATCTTACGCATGGCTGAGCATTCAAGTACTCCTATCAATCTAAATGGAGGTTGAAGAGCTGACATCAGTACATCTGAAGGTAACTGTCTACTGTGGCCATGGCTGGCAGAGCTTCTGCTCCTATCACAGGCTAACAAAGAGCAAGTCTGTCTTATTACAATCAAGGAACAAATCCTGAAGAAAAATATCTACCCATGGGAATTGATAACAGGAGTTTCAAAATGAGTGATCACTTTATTGGACCCATGCAATACTTGTTTCCAATGCTGACGTTTTGGGTGGGCCAGTAGGTACCCTCCTCAGTCCCTTATAGCCAAGGAGACGTTTACCACTGAAGCTACCCCCTGTGTAACTGATGGCACCAAATTGTTAAGTTTTTACAAGTTCTTCTACCACGTATCAAGTAATTGTACTGTTAATGGAAACACTGGTGCATATCTCTCAACAACCACCACAAAAAATACATTTCTATAGTGCCTTTCATGTCGGGAGGACTTCCCAAGGCGCTGGACAGTCGAGAATTTGCACACTAGCTGGGGGTTTGGATTCAGGAGGGGTAGAGGGTAGGACGGTAACCAAAGGTACAGTCAAAGAGGAAGGACTCAACATGATACACAACCTGACTCCAGTCTTTTGCTGTTTCACAACTTTCTGTCATTGACGATATGGCGTATGTACCTCCCAAACCTTCCTCCCGACTGTGATGGTCAGTGAAAATGGCTCTGGTGTCTCTGCTATATTCATTGATATGTATATTGTGAACATTATTCTAAATTTCACAATAATTTAGTGCTGTGAATGATGGCTGCACTGAAAGGCCTCTTGTTAAAGTGATTTAATTAGGGCAGCAATAAACTTGATTACAGTAGAAATCCGGTTTGCAGTCATCCCGGTAATCCAACCACCTCACAATTGCGGGCCCTTTTTCACAGTCTCTTTCATTGGCTATGTTAAAAGACAGGCTGTCTATTTGTTTCAGTAAATCGGGTACCTCACTATTCAGGAAAACAGTCATTGATTGCGGCCACTACAGTGTCCTCCTCCAGTACAAACGCAGTACAAACACCCTCCTCCACTATTAACCTGTACACAGTTTGCTAGGCCTTGGGCCTCTTGCACTGGTTCCTCGGCACTGCTACTGTGAGCATAGTGGGCTCTGGTCGCCCGACGCCTGTGGCCTAACCTGAGCTCTTGTGACCAATTCTTGGTAATTGCTGTAAACATGCCATCGTGGCAGGAGTTGTCCTTACATGGGAGAGTGAACTTAATCAAAAACAATAAGGGCAAAAGTCAGACAGTTAGCTGTGATCTATGGCATTGGCAGAACACAAGTTGGATGCATTCTCAAAGGTAGGCTGAATACATGACAGCTTTCGTTTTAAATGTGACAATGCCTTTATATGAATGAGATTGCAAAATATGGTTGTTTAATGTTCATCACGCTTGCCCATTACCAGTGCCCTTAAGATTACATCCGTTACCCAAATCACCTGACTTGTTTCAGTAAGTCACCTCACTAAGTAGGTCACTTTTGCCCAGTTACTTGAGTGACCGGATTAGTGGAGTTCTACTGTATATGATATTTAGTCTATCACTAAGATTTGGTGCAAATAATGAAGCCATTTTTCCCTTTCCACACAATAATGGCTTGCGAAGGCCTTGGCTAACCATACCTCTGATAATCATCAACCCTACTCCCTAGCCACTCCCTTCGCATTGCCAACTCGAACTTGTTTCTTGCCCCCCACTCCACAATCTGGAATTCTCTTCCAATAACCCTCCACCTCATACGCTCTCTGCTTTCAAAACTTGTCTAAAGACCTACCACTTTGACTATACCTTTGGCTATTTATTCCCAACCCCTCTTGTCTGCCTTCAAGCTACCACTGTATCTTCATAAAGAGCTGTCAGCTGTTCTCCATACATGAAAGTGCTATTTAAGTGCAAGTTATTATTATCAAAAATTTAGACAAATTGGTTTGAGAAATTCTCTCCCTGTCTCCATCCTACAGTTTAGCTGCTCAGCTTGACCGTTCCAAGACAGCAAGATTGTCACAACCCTGCTCCCAGAATTAATCCTTGCCCTGCTTACTATACAGAAATGACAAAGAGCTGCCACTAATGCTTTTCAGAGTAACTGCCCGAATCATTTGACTCAGCACAATATCCCAGAACAATGGATGGAAGCCGTAATGCTTTCAGTATGGAGGGTTCATCCATTAACAAGCTGCAGTAAGTATCTTTGCTGCACTATTCTGTGCATATCCAAATGTTCAGAGTGAGGTTACTGCCTCCTGCAGTTCCTGAGGTTGGAATAGTGAAGCTCAAAATTAATCAAATCTACCTCTGAACCTGCATCATCTGGTAAGGGACACACTACACTTCTCCCTGGGTGCTCGCTGAAGGTTTTTCTTGGCCGTTAAATAGAATGCTTAATATGTTTCTGATGTGAGTCACTAGGTAACAAATGGGCACTGCTAATAATCCTTTCATCCCTGCATTTGATATAGCGCTTTATGCCATTGAGTCTTCTCCAAGCAATTCATAGGATCTTACTGTGAAGTATGGTGACTGTATTTGTTGGCGAATGTAGCAGCCAATTTCATAGAATCATAGAATTATACGTCACAGAAGGCGGCCATTCGGCCCATCGTGTTTATACCTGTTCTTTCAAAAGAGCTATCCAAATCAATCCCACTCCCCCGCGCTCTTCCCACAGCCCTGCAAACTTGTCCTCCCCAAATAATCATCTACTTCTCTCTTAAAAGTTGTTATCGAATCGGCTTCCACCACCCTTCTAGACAATGCTTTCCAATTCCAAACAACTCGCTGTGTGAAAACATTTCTCCTCACCTCCCCTCTGTTTCTTTTAGCAACTATTTTAAATTGGTGTCCTCGGGTTACCGACCCACCAGCCAGTGGAAATAGTTTGCTCACTATTTCCACTGGCGGGTTTGCTCACCCTATCGAATCCCCTCATCATTTTGAAAACTTCTATTACGTCTCCACTTAACCTTCTCTGCTCCAAGGAGAACAAACCTTGCACAACAATATCCCACAAACAGCCAACCATCCTTCTTGACAACTTGTTCTGTTGTTAATTACTCTCTGTGCAAAGAAATACTTTTTGGTCTCTTCTGGAATTCACTAAAATATCCTGAATCTGTATCTGTTGGCTACGTCACCATATCTAAAAGTGCTGTTTTGTTCCAGGATTGCTTTCTCTATCCCAGTTATCAATTGGCACTCATAGGGTTAATGATCACTGCTACTATGGAAGAAGTGAGAACTGATCCCTTCTGGATCATGTGCTTTGAAACACTTGGTTGAAGTAGCAGATGGTGCTGAATCCTTCTTTCCTCTTTTTCTCAGCCTCTCTCCCTCCGTGGGTGGGGTAAAATGTCTGGAATGTGTACTTTGTAAGTATGTGTCTGTCTCTCTGCTGCCATTCTCTAGCTCTGGGAGCTGTACAGTAACTGAGACCCTCCTGCACAGTGCTTTTCTCCACATTTGTTTTCATGTTAATGTCAGCCACCTGGCCAAGGTCAGACAGGTCACAGCATCCAATAGTCCAGAAGGAAGCTGATCCTTACTACTAGATGCCTGATTTAAACATCAGGCAATGCTGGCATCAATGAAGCATGTTATTAATAGTGGAGCCCATTAATTCTTTGTGTGTGTGTGTAGAGTTAACTCCTTGAACCCTGAATGCCAAAAATAACTTAGAATCCAAAATGAGGTGCTCCTGGTACATGTGCGGTGGAATTGTCAGATTATTTTAGTTTGGGCGACATTGTAGTTAAGCCTATTTAATCCCAGTCTCACACCTCCAGCTTCCATTCTGGATGAAACAGATGAAAATAGCTGCAGAACCCTTTCATCTGTTTAACAACAATAACAACTTGGATTTATATAGCGCCCTCCATGCCGGACGGCATCTCAGAGCGCTTTACAGTTTAGGATCCCAGGGCGGAGCCAGGGGGAGGGGTGGGAAGGTGACCGAAGACGAAGTCGAAAAGAAAGGTCTTCAGCAGAGACCTGAAAATGGGAAGGGAGGGGGCGAGGCAAAGGGAGTGAGGAAGGCACTTCCAGAGCTTCGGGGCATAGTGGTTCAAGGCACGGCCGCCGAGGAGTGGAGGACTCAGGGGACAAGGAGGTGGCCAGACCCGGAGGAACGAAGACAATGGGTACTATGCTGAGGAGAGAGGAGGTCAGAGAGGTCGGGGGGTGCAGAGGAGTGCAGGGACTTGAATACAAGGGTGAGGATCTTGAAATCGATCCTTTCTGGGATAGGGAGCCAGTGCAGGGACTGGGGTAATCGGGGAGCGGAGTTTCGTGCGGGTGAGAATGCGGGCGGCAGAGTTCTGAATGAGTTGGATTTTATGGATGGTAGTGGATGGGAGACCGGCGAGGAGGGCATGAGAGTAGTCCAGCCGAGAGGTGACAAAGGCATGGACCAGAGTTTCCGAGGCCTTTGGGGAGAGGTATTGGGCAGAGACAGGCAATGCGTCGGAGGTGGAAGAAAGCAGTGCTGGTGAGGGACTGGATGTGGGGGAGGAAGGATAATTGGAGGTCAAACCTGACGCCGAGGTTGCGTATGGGTTCGGAGAGTTTTAGGTGGAGGAGGTGACAACCGTGAGATTTTAGACGTTGACGAGAGCCGAAGAGTATAGCTTCTGTCTTGTCAACGTTCAGCTGAAGGAAATTTACGCTCATCCAGCCCCTGAGATCTGACAGGCAGCTGACAGGGGGTCACAAAGAGAGGTGGAAAAGTAGAGTTGGGTGTCATCTGCATACATGTGGAAATGTACGCCATGTCTGCAGATTACATCCCCAAGAGGGAGCATGTAGATCAGAAAGAGGAGGGGGCCAAGGATGGATCCTTGGGGCACCCCGCAGGTGACCGGGTGAGAGGGGGAGGAGAAGCCGTTTATGCAAATGTACTGCTGGCAGTTTGTGAGGTAGGACTCGAACCAGGCGAGTGCGGTCCCACTGAGGTGGATGACGGAGGAAAGGTGGTGGAGGAGGATGGCGTGATCGACTGTGTCGAACGCGGCGGAGAGGTCCAGGAGACAAGGAGGCAGAGGGAGCCCTGGTCACAGATAGAGAGGACGTCGTTTGTGACTTTGATATGCGCAGTCTCTGTACTGTGGGCGGAAACCGGACTGGAGGGGTTCAAAGAGGGAGAGGGTGGAGAGGTGTGCGCGAAGTTGGTTGGCAACAACCCGTTCTAAGACTTTTGAGAGGAAGGGCAGGTTAGAAATAGGGCGGTCGTGGCTGGGGTTTGAGGGATCTAGGGAGGGTTTTTTCAGAAGACATTTTGGCCTTTGTCACAAAGGACCTTCTTAAAAGGAAATGTATTAGTTTGCCAACCTAGACAAGCTGTGTCATCCTGGAGAGATTCCCCAGGCAATGCTCGCCCTGTCATACCTCTTCTACTGAGTACAGCTCTTCATCTTCCACAATCTCACCTGTTAGTCATTGTTCATGTGGGAGCCTTGACAATGAGAATTGGCTGAGATCAGATACCAGCACAGACCAGCATTTGATCCTGCCATCCATCCTGTGTAACTTCACTGGTTGCAAAATATTGAGTCAGTGAAAACTACTTTTGAAGAAAATTGCTAGGGCTGTATCTCAGCAGTGGCTTACCCAATCACTGACTTCATTTTCCTGCCTAGAACAGGAAATGGGGCTAGTGAACAAGCATTGCTTATTGGTGACCTGTAACTTGTGCGTATGGCTTAAAGGTCCCAAATCTGGTGGAAGGGGTCATTTCTCTCACCCCCCCCAAGTGTGTGACACAGAGCTGGGTTTGGCAGGGCAGACTGCAAGCTTTGCTTTTAGGAATATGCTCTGTGTAACTGAGCTAGCTGTGGGTGCCTCATGCTCAATAAATC
Organism: Callorhinchus milii; assembly: GCF_018977255.1. NCBI lineage: Eukaryota > Metazoa > Chordata > Chondrichthyes > Chimaeriformes > Callorhinchidae > Callorhinchus > Callorhinchus milii. The sequence continues at coordinate 9,710,034 of NW_024704754.1, forward strand.
ACCTGACTATCTAAACAATATAATTGTTTCCTCAGCAAGAATCATTTTCCATTTCAAAGGCAACTGAAGCCCATTTTAACTCTGTCCTCCCCAGTGGAAGACAACTAGTTTTAACTCGCCATTTAGGGCATGTAATAATGTCTCAATTTAATGGTGGGATTTACACAATTTATAATCAGAATAGCACATCAATCAGAAGGGTGAGGACCTGTACCCTGATCACTCCTTGGATCAGATATTTATTAATGAAATATACAATAAAAATAGTAACAACTTGCATTTATATAGTGCCTTTTTATGTAAAAATAAATCAAAGTGCTTTACAAAATATATAATTGGAAATGTATTGAAGGTTGATGTAGGCAAATAGATTAATCTGCACCAGCAACATCCCATAGACAAAATATGTACCTTGAAAATTTGAGGGCAATTTTAGATAGAGAGGAATATATTCTAGGTTAACTGGGAGTACTCAACACTGCTTTGAAGGGCAAGGGCAATTCCTTTTTGTCCAACTAATTCATAAGGCAGACAGAACCTAAATGAATGCAAATATAAGTTTATATTTATATAGTGCCTTTCACATTGGTTAGACATCCCAAGGCACTTGTCAGTCCTGGCTTGGCACCTGAGCTGGGGGTGGGGAGGAGAAAGATGATCAAAGCTACAGACAAAGATGAAGGTCTTGAGATAGACCTTGAAAGAGGTGAGAAAGGGGTGAGTTGGAAAGACTCTGGAATGGAGTTTCAAAGAGCGAAGGCAAATAGGCTGAAAGCCCAATCACTAGGCTGAAACCCTAGTCAAAAAATAGGATGTTTATCTGGAAATCAATAATAAAAGTGTATATATAGAATATAGAATGTTATGTAGACTAATACAGGAGCTGATCTGCACCAACAATGCCCCTCAAACCAGCAAAATTTAAAATTGAGGAAGATGAAAGGAAGACAGAGAAAAGAAACTTATATGCACAGTTTTAGTGTATTTTTCACCCACTCACTCCTGCAGGATTAAATTACCACGCTGCAGCCTTCTGGTATCTTTCTGAAGTCGATCTTCATGTGTGAGCTTGGACACTGACAGCCTGAAGACTTCTTTGTTGCAACTGAGACTGAGCCTGTCTTCAGCATCTGCACTCACCAGCACTGAATCGAGTGGATTTATTTTTATTTCTTCCCGCCTGTGCATCCTGATACCATTTTGCAGTCTCTCCCCAACACCGTAGCTGAAATCACTACGGTGAAATCACCGTAGCTGAAACTCAGCCCAGAACCAGCTATCAAACTTGGTTCGGTACCTTGCATGCCCTGCCTGCTGATGTAACTCATCATGTGAGTGTTATTAATTAATGCCAGAACTACAGTACAAAATTTTAGAAATAGCTTGAAGTTTATAATAAAGGAAATCTATTTTGGATGTGTGTTTTATATAACTCTTTATTTTAAATCTGGGTGGTTGGAAACCTGGCCATTGCTATTGTGATCTCTATCAAAGTGTTGTATTTGGATCAGTTTCTCTCTTTCCCCCACCACCGATTGGCTTTCTGGTCATCCTCAGGCCAGCAGTCTGGATGTATAACACACTCGCTCTCCAATCTACTCACAGCGTGTGTCCTAATGGAGTCCTAGTTGCAACTCTATACATTTTACTGTGTGTGTTGGGAGGGAAGGTGGGTTTCTATCATTTGCCTCTCTTTTGTTCAGTGGCGATGAAATTTAATTCTCACTATCTTTTCATTCAAGTGGATTTATGGGTGTGTTTTTTTCCTTTAACTCTTAACCAGATTAATTGATCATTCACCTCCCAACTGTCTTTGGTGTGTATAAAATGGTTGCCATTGTTTGCCTACAAAAGGGTTTGTCTGTACACCAAATTTTCTGCTCGTGCTTATAAAATTTACAGAACACTGGAAGCCCATTCCATATGTGACTGAACTTTACCGTGATGAGTTTTGAGACATTTCATTGTAATACTCGCTTTAAAACTGCAAATTGTTTTTCTTTTGGTTCTTTCTGGGGAACACTATCTGTGATTCCCAGTTTCTTTTTTTCCAATTACATTTTCTCCTATGTATTTTTTCATGCCTTCTAATTTCTCATTTGCACCCAGTCAGTCAGTTGATGCCTATTTGGAACTAGCACAGGCAGAAAGCTAACTTGGTAGTGACCATGAATATGTTATATACAAAGGGCAGAGAAGGGAAAGAAACGGTGTGTAGCCAGTGATAAGTATTTGAAGAGAAATAAAAGATATGCAGGAAAAGGGCAGGGCAATAGAATTATAGAATCCTAGAGCATTTGGCCCATCAAGGCTGTGTCAACAACAAAATTGCATTTGTAAAGCGCCTTTCACGTCGGGAGAACATCCCAAGGCGCTGGGCCTTTGAAAGAGCTATCAAATCAGTCCCACTCCCCTGCTCTTTCCCCATAGCTTGTAATTTTTTTCTTTTCAAGTAAATATCCAGTTCCCTTTTGAAATTCATTAATTGATATTATTAATATTAATATTGATTAATTAATATAAATGTATTAATCAAATAATAAATTAATTCAGTCAAATGGCCTGCTGTGCTGTCATTTCATTGACATCTCTAGTAACTTTAATGCTTGGTGTATTGGAGAGTATTGACTGCAGGTATAGCCGTTCCTCTGTATATTCCACATGTCCAGAGTAGAACACACTCAACACATGTAGCCAATGTTACGTAGATCCCTTTAACCCGGCATCTCTGTTTCTTCCATTGTTATAATCGGCTTCCATTATTGCATTCAAGCATTGAAGCTATTGCCTCTTGGAAACTTCAACCTAAAACTCACTTGCAACCCAAATGCTCCTTTTCCATCTTTCATTCTTCCTGTTCCCCAACCCCCTCTCTCACTCGCTCTTTATCTTTCCCATTCTTTCCTCTCTCTCTTCCTCTCACACTCTTAAACCTCCAGTTCCAGGTATAATCTCTACATCAACATTTACCTACTATTACTACAAAGTAACTGCTACCTTAAATTCAAATTCCTTCTCAATATCCTCAAAGTAGATTTTAACATACTCCTATATTCTGCATAAAAATGATCCCCGATTTTGAAGCGCTGCCTAGTCAGCTCTAACCTGCTGGCACACCACACAAACAGTTTTCTTCCATGTTCCAGTCTTGGAGATGGACACATTTATCATGATTAATGCATTGAGTGGATCAATGCACAGAAGGTTGCTGTATTTTAATTGGATTATCTGGTCTGAATCGCCCAGTAATCTGAATGTTTTAACTGAATGTCTATTCTTGTGATTATGTTCAGACATTGATTACAAAGTGAACCATTCGCTTGCTTGGGCTTGAATTTACGATTCAAGTTTATTCAGCCAATTTGTCAAGGAGAGGGAATGAATAGATTTCTAAATGTCTCGCAGTGTTTTTAATTTGATGTCGGAAATATTTTGTTCTGTGTCAACCCCATGCTGTGCAGTAAGTAGCGTGTTTGTGCTCAGAAACTGCTCTGTTGCTATTACACTTTATTTTTAATATTTACAATTGAGGGTAAGAAATTGGCATTTATTTTTGTTTGAATGAAAGATGCTACACAAAGTTGTGGATGTGAGAAGAAATCCCGGTAAGAGTTTGGCTTGGGCAACTTCAATTGTGTTATGGTATTCTTGGGTATAGCGGAGCATAGTGAGCCTTATATGGATTAATGATCATGGCAGTCTTGATTCCTGTTCGGTGACCTACACTGGAGTGTATGAGAACGATACCGACAACAACAACTTGCATTTCTATCGCACCCCTCATGAAGGGTAGAGTCTTTGATCCCAGTAAAAACCTGGGATCAAAGTAATATTAATTGCCAAAACCTGTGTAGGTAACTTGAGCTGATATCATGTCATGGACGTCATTGCCTGTGCTTGGAGGGTGATGCCTTTCTCCTGACTCAATCAAGTATCAGCCTAAGCCTTAATTGTAGATAATAATTGGGAAGGTTCCATATTTTGTGTCTTGTTTGCCTGAGGCCTCTGTTCTACAGGGTGTTCACAAAGTCCTGTTACCCCCATTTTGCTACACAGTGCACTGACCAATAACTGAAATATGTGGAAGAATGATGATAATTGTATTCAGAAATGTTTAATTGTGTTCAGCATAAGTGTTTAACTGTATTTAATAATAATAATCCTTGCATTTGAGTGGAGTCCTGTAGCTCAGTGGTTGGAGCACTCGCTTTGCAAGCAAGAGACCAGGCAGGGCGAAACCTTGGGCAAGTGTCCCACAAACAGTCATGGATTGAAATGACCAATTTTATTATTTTTTTGTTCTTGAGGGATTATCATCAGTGTGTGGAGTAAGGAAACTTCTCCAAGGTTTCACTCTGCCAGGAATCGAACCCAAGTCTCTCGAGCTTACAACATTGTATGGGGGAAATAAAAGAATCTTTCACTTTATTTTAGTTTGAGGTGTACAAATTACAATCATATCCTCTGGTTCTTCTAACTTGACTTTGCACCTGCATCCACCACATCAAGTCCATTTTTTAAAAAATAACTTGATTGTGGATTCCCGCAATGGAGTTTCTGTTTGTACAGTAGTTGATCACAGTACTCATGCTCAGCACCAAACATTGTGTTTATAACCTTCTCGATTTGAGAATGTAAGATAGCAGCACTTGCCTTCCTTGCATTGATGCCAGAAAAAAAAATTGTACTCCCCTGGTTGCTCTTTGCAGTGATGAAAATAAGAGATTGATCCTGAGAGCATAGCATTTGTGAATCCACTCGAGCTGTTTAATGCCAGATTGGATTCTTAAATAATAATATGAAAGTAAACCTAATTTACAGATTAATTATTCCCCAACCCCATATCCTGTGGTTTGAATGCATCTCCTGTCATTACCTTCCCACCTATTCCAACACAGCGTTACTTTGGTTGCTGGAAATGTGGGAACGAGTGAAAACCGGACCCGGTAATTACGACCTTTCAGATCAAATTATGAAATTGTAAAGTAGCCAGGGAAGTTTTTAACCTTCTGTTAACCTGACGTGGCACATCTTGGTGGTCAGAGAAGTGATTGACCAATTTATCTGGGTGTTTGTTGGCCAGGACACTGGGAGAAACTCTCTTTTCGAGTAGTGCCATGAGATTGTTAATGTTCACCTGAACAATTATTGGTGTACCAGAGGATGGGGGAGAAGGAGAGGGTAACCGAACCAGGAGATCAGTCAATAGAATATTTAGCCCATTATAGGACCAAATACAGAGGGATGGGAATAGTGGATTTTTATGACTAATATTTCAGAAATAATCTAAAGCCTCTAGACAATTGTGTATAACCTCGCTGACTATTATTACCGTGGAGAATCTTTATCATAACTGGAACAACTGTCCCAAAATTCCGATTTGAAGCCCTATCACCTTTTCAGAGAGAAGTTTTAGAGGGAGTGTTGTACATTGCTGTGTGTTGCATATTTATTGAGTAGAATTAGAGTGACAAAGTAGCAGCATTGATTATTCTGGATCAGATACAGCCGTTCTGTTATAATTTCTCATCTTGTTGGATGAAGATCCGGTATCAGAATGATATTCCGAGGATCACGAGCTGGAGTTGCTGATGCTGTCGGTTACCCTTTCACTTGCTTGCCTCAGATCCTGAAGTGAGAAATGAAGATGAAAGTGTAACATGTCCAAGTTTGTCTCATTAACGTATCTCTGGAGCTCCTTCTCCAGGGATATGAATTAATTATGTGATACGGAAACAGACTCCTTTCCAATCTATTGAGCTGTTGGGCTAATTATCATATTCTACATCTATACGGGCTTTTACTGCACAGTACCTATTACGTGACTGCTCTCTACATGTGACCAAAAATAAACATGCTTTAATCTTTCCTACCATCTCAGAAAGAGAATGGTGTACAAAGCTTGTGACCAATATACAATTTGGAGCTGAAAGAAGCCAATGCCTGGTGACATGATAGGGTGTGGTATCAAAACAGTGTTAATTGATCTGAAGGTTATCTCATTAGCCCAGAACCCGTATAGGTGAGTGGAGCTAGTCTATTGCTTTTCAGAGACTTTTTGCAAGCAGAGGAATCAAATCCGATACCTTCTGATCCATATGGTACATTTGTTCACTGCTGACAGTGACATGGATGACTGCACGTTTGCCCCTCATACACCTGGATACAGTTACATCTGTCACTTCACCAGAACTGTTGGGGAATTGGAGTGGATGTGAGGTGGGAGGGCGTATGTGGGAAATGGCGAAAATGCTGTGGGGTGTAAGAGATTCGGATGGTGACAACCAATACAGTAGTGTAATAATCCAAAGTTTATTAAGTAATACAAATAGCCTAACTTATTCTTAAAACTGAGACCATAGATGCAACAAAATCGATATCGATTCTACTGGGAAGTGCGCTATTGCTCCACAACAACTCCCAACTATTCCAAAGTTATATCTTTCTTTTATGTGTTTCTAATTCCATCTCCCCTTGTCACAGAGATAACCCCCATCCATTGCGGGCTGCTAGCGATCTTAGCGGGTTCTTTTCGCATTGGAAAATAACCAATAAGGAGAAAGAGAGATGGACAGGTTTTTGGGGGGATTCTGCTATCTCCCTGTTTCTTTGTCTTGAGATAAGCAGATTTCCACGAGTGCACTTCTCCCTCTGTTCCCTCTTGTTTTCACATCTGTGCTCAAGGACAAGATTACGCAAGCCTCAGATGGAGCATGACATGGGACCCAGGCACCAAACAAGGGAAAATTATCAGAACCTGACCTCAGCCGGGGTCAAGCCAATATATGCTAACCTTTGCTAACACTAATTGGCGCATGGACCCTCTCAGGGTCATTGAAACAAACAACCTTGTCCATGCCTAATAAGTAAGGAATGCTATACTAAAAACGATTATAAGTGTTTGGTTACATTTTAAAAGTATACAAATTAAAAACCTTAAAAACAGTAAGCACCATAAATATAATCATACAGGAAGTATCGGTGGGAGAGGATGTTAGATTCTGTTTTATCTGTCCAAGTGTGTGGACAGACAACAGGAGCTGTACATCAGTGATATCGTTTTGCAGGTCATGCAATCGTGTGCATTAGTTACACTGAACTCCAGAGAACTGCAGCATGAGCAGGTTAGATTATTTTGAACGCAGTTGAAGTATTGTATAGGTGGCTGAGGAGTTTCATCTAGTGTTGCGCTGGGTGTAAGTTAAGCTTAGCACTTCACTACATTTCTGGTGGCAGTGCTGCTAATGTCTCTTACTCGGAGACAGAGGTAGGGAATCAATAATTGCAAAAGATTTTCGCTGTTTAAAATTCCAATTCCTAGTTTCCTATGTCTCGGTTCAGTGACATTACACATCACTGTGCTGTATTCTCATGGTAGATCTTTATGGGAACATCTGGATTTGTTCAAATTGGATGAGCTGCTGAAATTGCATTGAAGATATTTTGAAATTTTATTTGAAAGAGTTGTTTCATTGACCACAAATAGATGTCATCCTAAACCACATGTTTCAATCAGAGCAGCTGCTAACCATAGGTCTGTGTGCGTGTATGTAATTGATTGAATGGTTCAAGAGAGAGATGAATGCCCTTCAGCACTATCCTCCTTGCCAATATTCTGTGGTCCTTCCAAATGTGTGTGTGTGAGAGAGAGATGCACACAACCATCACTATTGCTCTTTCATCCCTTTCTCTCACTCTTCCTCTTTCCCTTTCTTTTTCTCTTGACTTCTCATCTTTCTCATTCAAATGTTGTTGCATTGCAGCTTCAGTCACTGCAGTAGAAATATCTGCTGTAACATATATTCTGTTTTCTCTCTCTCACTCTCTCTCTCTCATTCAGTCTTTTTCACTCACTTTTTTTTGCTCTATTACTTTCTCTCTCTCCATAACCCCCACACGCTCCAGCATGGATTTCTCATCAGTAATGATGTCAGCAAATTTCTGCTTTGCACACATTTTTATTAATCTCTCAGTGACATCTTCTTTAAATTCATTCAATTAAATCACACGTTCAGTCATTAAATACTGTATCTGTGAAACGGGCATTTATTAATCTCGATATAGGAGCACTCCTTTTATATGCCTGTTTTTCTTTCATACTTACACACCTGGCAACCATTTTGTGAATTCAGGTGGACATTTTGTGAAGATTTGTGATGACTGAGCTGAATTTGTGTAGTGCAATGACAAAAATATTATAACTGATCCTTACACCCAGACCTTTGCCTTCAGAGGTGAAAGGATAATGGCTAGAGGTGGAGCTACAGTGTTAACCTATTACACAACCTCTAAGGGCAAAGTTCGATTGTGAGCACAAATAGGGATATGATAATGCTTGACTACTTAGATTTTGCAACATACCCTAACATTTGTATATCCATGCATTTGCAAGTGTGTTTCACATATAGAGTACATTTCAAAATGCTTTACAGGATTTTACTGTTAAAATTAATTGCAGTACTTTGTAGGTGAATGCAGCATCCAATTTGTGCACAATAATGTTCCACAAACAGCCAACAGTGTATCAGAAATACTAGGAGTGCTGTATTGTTGGAGGTAGGATGTTTTGGAATAACACTGCATAACACTGGAGCCCCCCTCTGCACCCTATTGTTTATTCTTTCACCTCTTGGATAAAGGGAGAAGTCAAAGTTTAGAAAAAGCTTTTTGTGTTGAGAAACAAAATTCAGCAATTGAAGGAAATGAAGCAAAGATAGTAAATCCGAGGATTACTAAAGGAGACAAAGTGGATTTTGTTATAATTGATGCTGTTCTCTTTGTAAGGTCCACGGTGGCAAATTACTTATAATTAAAACCAAACTCTTTAATCATTGCAGCCTATTTAAAAGACTGTCCAGTTGCGTGCTTTCAGTGTGGCTAAACTCTCAACATCTATTTTGTATATTTTGCTCAGGTGTAGATCCCTTGCTCTAGCAAATCATCCTACACCGCTGCCCCCAAAGGTGCTATTATTCCTGGAGTACAATTTCCCAAGTGTCGAGAGTCTTTTGCACAAATAGCTATTTTTCAAGTGTGAGACTAGAGAATGTTTTTTCCCCTTTCGCTTCTGATTGATCCTTTTATTCCCTCCTAGGCTAACACCTCTGGAGGCAAATTGAATCTCCCTCCTGCCGTTGCTGAGGTCAGATAACTCTCGGCACAGACCACAGATTGTACCTCCAAGTCTGTATGACTCTGTTTCTCATTAGACAGCTGGAGAGCAGTAGCTGAATTAAGATGGGATGGGGTCTTTGAGGCTGGTGGTGGTCTCTGAGCATTGAGGAGAATCTTGAGAAAGACCACCAAATCCGAACCATATTCTGCTTTCAGTTTATTCTGAGACCAGTTTATGCCCAGAGCTCTCTACCATATTCCCTAATCATTGAGAGGTTAATGAGGTGAAAATAGACACAACCATTGAGAAATATCTTATTTCATTTTCGGATTTGGGTCTGATTTTGGCAACAACCATATCTTCTGTCGATTTGACACATTCTGCCTCTCTCCACTCTCCCCTCCCCCTCCTTTTAATTTAACGATTGCGTTAGATTCAATGAAGTGATTTATGTTCTGGGTCATGCCAATCACTCAGAAAGTTGCCATGGAAACGTCGTTCATGCTGCGAGCCATTGGAACCCCTGTGCAGAACTGGTATTACATCAATTCCTGCTGATCTGAAATATTTTACTAACTTGGCAAATGAGAATTCATGGATATATAGTTTTAAAAAATATTTCTTGCATCAGGTTGGATAGGTTGTGTATAATTTTTATCCTGTACAGTATGAACAGTGGAGTCCTGTAGCTCAGTGGTTAGAGCACTCACTTTGCAAGTGAGAGACCTGAGTTCAATTCCAGGCAGAGGGCGAAACCTTGGGCAAGTTTCCTTACTCCACACAGAGCCTAATAATAATCCCTCCAAAACCAAAAACAATAATAAATTGGTCATTTTCAATCCACGACTGTTTGTGGGAAATTGCTGTGCGCAATTGGCTGCCGCGTTCGCCCACAAATATACAGTCAATTCACTTTTCAGTGTGTTCTGTGAAGCACTTTGGGATGTCCTCCCGACGTGAAAAGCGCTATATCAAATGCAAGGATTATTTTATTATTATAACATATTCCATGCTCAGAATACTTCATTCTAAACTGTGTCCTGCATTATACCTTTCTTTCAAAAGGTTTCTCTGGAGAGAAAATTAACGTAACACAGTACTGTCTGGCTCAGTTGGTAGTGCTCTTGCCTCTGGGTCAGAGGGTTGTGGGTTCAAGCCAGGAATTGAGCTCATCATGATGCTCCTGTGCAATGTCAGGGAAATGCTGCAGCTAGGTGTTAAAGATCTCATGGCCAAATTATGAAGAGGAAATATAAAAGAGTATGAGGGAAAAGCAGGAGAACAAAATTAAATGGGATTTAATTCTTCATTAATAATAATAATCCTTTGCATTTGATATTGCGCCTTATCATGTCTTTGAGATGTCTCAAAGTGCTTCACAGAATATACTGTAAAGTGAATTGACTATGTTTTGTGGGAGAAACAGGGAGCCATACCGGCATGAGGGGTAGAATGACCTCTGCTGTGAATCTCTATAATTCCAGGAGCAAGGAATTTCCCGAATGTTCTGGCCAATATTCTTCCTTCCAAATCTGACAATAAAGATTTTTTACGGTATTTTGAGCGTGAAGCGCGGCAGCCAATTGCACACAGCAGTGTCCCACAAACAGTCGTGGATTGAGTATACATCTCTGGGAAGATAACATAACCGTTCAAAGCAAGTCAATGCGTCTAGGTGTCAGCCTGGCTCAGTTGATAGCACTCTCATCATTGGGTCTTGTTGGTTGAAGCCCCGTGTCATTACTTTGAGCTTGGTCTAGGCTCTAGGCTTGCATTCTAATGGAATGCACTGCATTTTCCGAGGTATCATCTTTCAAATGCAATGTTATCTCAAGCTCCTGTCTATCTTTTCAGGTGTATGTTAAAGATCCTGTGACATTAATTGAAAAGAGAAGATAATTTCTCCCGGTGTCCTGGCCAACAATCCTACAATTTAAAACAAAATGGTCATTCACTTCATGAGCTGTGTGCAAATGGCCTACGCATTTATACACTGTCACTATGCCTCACTGTGTTTTCACTAAAAAAATTCCTGAGAAATTCAAATAACTACACACCCCCAAAAGACAACATGGCGGTGAGCAAACCATTTAGCCAATGTCTTGCACGGAATATCTAAGCCACCTGAACATCCCCTCCTCCCCAAAACCATCTAGGTCTGTGTTGCTCACTTTCACATTGCACAGTAGAATTTTTATCAACTAAGCCATCAAGAGTCCTTTAAATTCAATCCACTTCAAGCTAATTGTTTCACAGGGTTACGAGCTAAAAAGATCTTCAGTTCAAAGGTTAATGAGATGTCTCTGTATTGCAACAAGCAATTGGCTCAGTGTTGCCGTGGATTGTGGGTTTCAAATCTGAATGTAGATTATATGATGGCTTGAGAGCCTGCTGCACAGAGCTTGGGAATCTGGGCGCACACCATTGGTTTATTGCTGCTCTTTATCTTGGATGAACATTCTCTCCAAGTGGTGATGACATGCACGGTGAACCAAAGTCTGATCTTCTATGTTTCAGTGGAGCTTCTGCGGTCAACTACTGACTCTTCATGCAGGATGTCTGCAGATAACAACAAAAACAAATTACATTTATATATCATCTTGCACATAGGAAGGATGTCCCAAGCTGCTGGGCAATCAAGAACTTGCACCCGAGCTGGGGGGTTGGCCTTGAGGGGTGGAGGGTGGCCAAAGGCACGGTCAAAGAGGAAGGTGTTGTTGTTATTTGCAGATAATTCATTCTGTGCAACTGGCGCCAATGAGGTCACCGTCATACCTTGCTGTTGAAGGATTAAGTCAAGAAATCAATTTTTTCAGTCTGGATTGTAGTGCCTGTGACGCAGGATACTTTATGCTTGAAATAAATCTGACAATTTGATTGTGCATGTGTGTGTGTTTTTCGCTTTGTGTGGGGGCACTTTTTTTTCTTAGGATGATTATTGGATTCAGGATCAGCAAACTAAATAACAAAATTACATTTGTTCCAAAGTACCTCAGACCCAAATTGCATTCCTCCCAACAATAAAGTACTGGAGAAATTATTTCAAATCCAGTTTTACATAGCATACAAGGCTCTGAGTTAACAGACTCTGGTGGGCAGCTTACTGAGTTTCATCCGTATTCTGCCCATGTGATACTGATAGTCTTTCCAGCTGGACTTACTCTAGCAAATGTTTTAAGTTTCTGCCAACCAACAACGACAACAAATTATATTTGTATAGTGCCTTTCACGTCAGGAGGACTTCCCAAGGCGCTGGACCAGGCTCACACATGAAGAATGGGATCTTGGGCAAGATACCAGAGAGCACCTATATCTTTGGAATGGTCCATGCCCCGAGGAGAGGAGGAATGGCAACAATTATTTCCATAATCTATTTATTATTTGTATGTCGTTACTTCTAGCTCAACAACAACAAATTGCATTTATATAGCGCCTTTCACATCTGAAGGACGTCTCAAAGCGCTGGACACTGCAGTTTGTACCCGAGTTAGGAGTTGGAATCGAGGTGGCTCATAGTCTAGGATAACACTCCAGTACAATGGTGGTGGAACACTGCATTGTTATAGGTGCAACCCTGCAGATGAGATGTTAAAACCAAGGTCTTGTCTGCTTGTTCTTATGGATGTCAGAGAACCTATGGCATTATTTAAATAGAGAATGAAGTCTCTCCTGGTGTTCCGACCTACAATCCTCCAGATAACATTGATTGTTTACTTCATGGGTGTTTCTGGGACATTGCAGTCAATATCAAATACAAGGAATATTATTTAGAAGAGCAACCAGGAAAATTCTGTGTTTAGAGCCATAGTCTTTGAGTGGAGGGGTTTCTACACTTTATCTTCACTCTTCAGGAGTTCCAAAGATATTTGGGTCCCTAAAAGATTGAGAGTAAACCTGATGAAAAGTTGAGAGGGATGAACAATGCACAAACAAGCTGGTCATTTTTCCGGGATTGGGAATGCAAAACCAAAGTACTATACTTGAGGACACTGAGATCTAATTATGCTATTTCTTAACAGATTTCTGAATAAGAAAGTTGTAATTAGGGTGAATTTCTGAAACCCTGAATGATCTTAAAAATAAAGCATCATTCAATTTCTAAAACATTAAATGTATTCAATGATATCCATGTTTCAGAAGTACAGAAATTTCATATTTCCTTAAGAATGTAATAAATACCATAAAATAGACCCCCAAAAATTGGTGGATGCTGTGTTGATTGTCAATGTGTGTCCTGTGGAAAAAAANCAGGCTGAACAGTTTATAGGGATCTGTACAGACCAAGATTATTTTTCTGCAACAAAATGGTTTGTAAATTCATTAATGTCAAGCATTACAATGATTGGGGGGGAATTGATCTTGGTGATGAGACTGATATTGTTGTTGCCTTGGATCTGAGTTGATTGACAAGTCCTGAATTCCTTTTTTTTCACAGGGCCCTGTACACTTACGAAGAGGATACAGATAATCTTAAACTGGCAGATTCTGGAGGTATGTGATTAACCAACACAAGGGTTTCAACTGGGTTAAATACAGATTCACCAGTCATTCTGAAGCATCAATTATAGTTAAGCACCAGAGTAAACCAGCAACCTTACAGTGCAGAAATCTGTCTGACTGTGACAGATCTGAGCAGAGAGCCCAGCAGAGTGAGGAGGGAACTGAATGAGGAGGAGCAGAGTGAGACTTCTGTTAAGAACTTTAGTGAGATTGGGAATTCGGTGTAGAGAGTGAAGGAGGTATAAAAGTAAATAAACAATAAGATGAAAAATGTGGGAATATGACAGGACTGTTGAGACCGGTTGCATGCGCATTCCTGTGCCAGAGTTTCTGAGCTCGAGGAGAGGCTGGTGTCACTATAGCCTATATGAGGCTGAAGAGTTCATGGATCAAACATTTTAGGAGGTGGTCACTCCACAGCCACAGAGAGTTCAGAAGGAGAGTGAGTGGGTGACCACTCAGAATGGTAGGAAGAGGAGACAGGCAGGGCAGATATCCTCAAGAGTGTGGCACTAACAAACCTTTTTCCTGTGCTAAATACCGGTGAGGGTGTTGACACCTCTGGGCAGGGCAGTCAAAAGCAAATCACTGACCGCAGGTAAGAGTGCGAATGCTCAAGGCGACACAGGGAAGAGTGCCAAAGTAGTTGTCATTGGGGGCTTAACAGTCAGGGAGATAGACAGGTGTTTCTGCAACTGAAGACGTGTCTCGCATGATGTGTTGCCTCCTTGGTGGGAGGGTTGAAGACTTCACGGAACGGGTGCAAAACATTCTATGGGGGTATGGGGAACAGCCAGAAGCTGTGGCCATGTTGGAATTCACGAGGTAGGGAAAAATAAGGCTGAAATCCTACAGGGAGAGTTTCAAAAGCTAGGGAGAAAACTAAAGAACAAGACCTCAAAGGTGGTAATCTCTTATTATTCCCAGTGCCATGTGTAAGCGAGTATAGGAACAGCAGGATAAAACACATGAATGCATGGCTAGAGAAATGGTGCAGAAAGGAAGGCTTAGATTCTTGGAACGTTGGGACCAGTTCTGGCACAGATGGGACCTGTACAAGGTGGATGGGTTACACCTGAACAGGGCTGGGACCAATCTCCTTGCAGTGAGGTTAGCTCGTGCTGTGGGGGAAGGGTTTAAACTAATTTTGAGGGGGGAAGGGAAACAGGATGTAGCATCAGAGAGGAGAAACAAGGTACTTAGAGGGCTGGAAGGGATGAACAACAATCCAATAAGGATCAGTCCAGAAAGAGGAGTCATCAGATTGGGGGAAAATGCAGAGCATATTAAGTCGGTCTTGGAGTGCATGTGCGTAAATGCATGGAGTGAAAAATAAGATTGTGAGCTGTAGGCTTAAGTTGCTGTATAGGGTTATGATGTTGTGGCAGTAACAGAGACCTGGCTCAAACAAGGGCAGGAATGGGAGCTGAATATTCCAGGCTACAATGTATTCATGAGGAATAGAGAAGAAAAAAAAGGAGTGGGTGTTGTGGCATTATTGATCAAAGACACGGTTACAGCCCTGAAAAGGGACAATGTGCTAGAGGGTTCAAAAACAGAATCTATTTGGTTAGAGTTAAGGAACAGAAGGTGATCCAACTTTTTGGCTACCGTGGGCCAGATGCCCTATTTGAAAAAGGTCCAACCTGAGACCATTTCAAACATTTGAACTTCCACTCCCTCCCTGGCAGGGCAGGAGCTGATGCTTGGGAGGAGAGTGGAGTCAGAGGTTGGGCCACAGCGCGGCGAGTGAATAATACCGGCCATTATTGCAGTCTGTCAGGAAGGCAAGCGAGTCTCTTACCAACCCTGTCCTTAGCAACCAACCATCAAATACGGCCACTGCAGATAGTGATCCGCACTTGGGAAAGAGATTGGGTGAGAGGGGGATTGAGGCGGGGGGAAGAGGGAAGGAGAGAGAGGAGGGAAGGAGAGAGAGGAGGGAGGAGAGAGAGGAAGGAGGGGGAAGGTAGAGAGAAGAGGGGGAAGAGAGAGGAGGGAAGGAGAGAGAGGAGGGAAGGAGAGAGAGGAGGGAAGGAGAGAGAGGAGAGAAGGAGAGAGAGGAGGGAAGGAGAGAGAGGAGGGAGGAGATAGAGGAAGGAGGGGGAAGGTAGAGAGAAAAAGAGGAAGAGGGGGGAGAGAGAGGAGGGAGGAGAGAGAGGAAGGAGGGGGAAGGTAGAGGGAAAAGGAGGAGCGAGAAAGAGCAGGAGAGAGGGGGGAGAGAGAAGAAGGGGGAAAGAGAGGAGGAGGAGCGGTAATATTCCCTCAACAACAAGATTTCATTTATAGAGCGCTTTTCACATCGGGAGGACGTCCCAAGACGCTGGACAGTTGGATCAGGACCCGAGCAGCGGGGAAATGGTCAGGGTGAGGGTAGGGAAGGGAGGGAGCGAGGAGGGGGTAGAGAGTCGAGAGGGGAGGTGAAGGCACGGTCGAAGAAAAAGGTCTTGAGTCCGGCCTTGAAGGAGGAAAGGGAGGAGGCGGCGAAGGCACTGGGGGATGGAGTTCCAGAGCCTCGGGGCTGAGAGGCTGAAGGCCCGGCCACCGATGGTAGGGCGGTTGGGGCAGGGAATATGAGGAACGGAGGGTACGGGCAGGTAAGTAGGGGGATAGTAGGTCGGAGAGGTAGGAGGGAGATAGGCCGTGAATGGCCTTGTAGGTGAGGATGAGGATCTTGAATTCGACAACAGTAGTGGGTGAAGCAAGCGAAGGGTCAATCTCCCAGAACGCATACATATTTTTACTTATTCTCTGACCATTCTCGCAGTCAACCTGATACAATGTGGCTGTTCCGAGTGAGGATGTGTGTCCGGACAAAGAGCATTTGTAAATCACTGAGAGTTCTATGGCTAAACGTAAACAGTGCCATGCTTATGATGTCCCTGAATTTTTCCTTCCCATTATCCAGCTGGTGGCCTGCAGGAGATTGCCATAAAATTCGACAACCAAAGTGTGATGTACGGTTTCTGCAGCATCAAAGACTCTGGTTCCGGCCTGCCTAAATACGTTCTGATAAACTGGGTGAGTACACAGGAGGTGGTGTGTGATGGCATGCTGCATGAACTTCACACACTATTCTTGGAACCCTCTCCCAAACCCCTTCTACCTTGTGGCTTTTCTCTTTGCCTTCAAAGTCTGTTTCTTTGACTCTGCCTTTGGTCAACTCCCCCCTCCCTCACTGTTCAACGATTACTCTTCATCATTGTGAAGTGCTGCAAATTGTTCCGGCTGCTTGAAAGGAGGTTTAGTGCATATTATTGTTGGATTATAATGGGTTTCCCAGTTTCTGCCCATCTGGCAGCTCCCAAAGTTTTAAAAAAAACAATCTGCAACTCTTATCTTTCAAAAACCTTCAATGGTTTTTTATTGCCAAATAACTCTCTGGTTCCTTTTTGAATTTGCTGACACAATCTTCCTCCATTACACATAATCATCATTCTCTCTATAAAGCAATTAAATGATTATTCTTTCTATTTTCCTTCTTCTGATTTTGGAATACTGCTTCCCCTCGGTTTCTCACTAGACTTGAGGAGTGATTCCCAACACAACCATAGTGGGGCCAACTGCATTTTTCTAGTCTAATCCCATTACTCTGCTCTTTCCCGTAACAAAATCAATATGATTTTTCCTCCAGTATTTAACCAATTCCCTTTCAAATACTGTTTTGAAGTCGGCTTGATCAGCATTTATGGGTGAGGCATTTTACATTCCTCTGTGTTCAGTCCCGAGATGAATCCATGCTGCAGTTCCATGAATGGAAGCAGATTCCTCCAGTGGGAGTTTGGAAAGTGCATGCAATGTGAGAGAGGGTTTAATTCCTGTAATCTCCATGTGTTTGGGCCCTAGGTGGGGAGGCCTCTGTAGGTGTAGGAATTCATTCTCGTCTTTTTGTAGGTGGGTGAAGATGTGGATGATCATCGGAAGTGTACCTGTGCCAGTCACGTAGCCACAATCGCAGACTTCTTCCAGGCAAGTTCTTTATACTGCTGTATGTTATGTGGGAGCAGTCTGTCCCAGAGAGCTAAACGACTACCAAGTTCCTGCCCTGCTATTACTTGAGTGAGTGAGTGTGCCCAAGTCTGTGAATGATATTCACCTCCAGTGATGTGCTTTCTTTCTCCTCCCATTTCAAACAGGGGGCTAACGTCATTGTTAATGCCAGCAGCCCAGAGGATGTGGACTCCACTGCTATCCGTCAGAAACTGACCAATGGCACAATAAACGTTTCAAGCCCAGTATTGCGTCGGCTGCATCTGAAGGAGGAGGAGGAGTTGGCTCCAGTGGTGAGTAGTGCATCAGTGATGCTTTGAGAGTGATGTGCAGTGAGTGGAGGCAGTGGTTGTGCTGGGAGGTAGAAATGAGGGGCAGCTCCCTCACTTTGTTGCTCCTAATAATCTGGGACACTGCTATGCGCAATTGTCTGACGCATTTCACTCACAAAATATACATTCAGTTCACATCACACTATATTCTGTGAAGCGCTTTGAGATGTCTCAATGTTGTCTCGAAAACATGATAAGGCACAATATCAAATGCAAGAATTCTTCTTATTATTAAAAAAGCACTGAGAATATCAGATTAGGAAGGAAGAATATTGACCAGAACATTCAGGAAATTCCCTGCTTCTAGAATCAAAGATTCACAGCAGAGGTCATTCTACCCCTCATGCTGTTATGGCTCCTTTTTTTGCCCACAAAATATACAGTCAATTCACTTTACAGTATATCCTGTGAAGCGCTTTGAGACATCTCAACAATGTGATATCAAATGCAATGATTATTATTAATGAATCCATTTAATTCCGTTCTCCTGCTTTTTCCTCATACCCTTTTATATTTTCTCTTCACAATATGGCCATGATATTTTTAACACCTAGCTGCAGCATTTCCCTTTCACTGCACTGGAGCATCATGATCAGCTCAACTCCTGGCTTGTCTTGCAGGGTGGGGGTGGGGAGAGAATGGGTAATATGCTGACTGAATCCACAAGGTTTTTNCCTCCAATTTTAGGGGACAACATATCAGAAGACGAATGCTGCAATTGAAATGAAACGAATCAACCGAGAATTATTCTGGGCGCAGGCAAAGGTAATATAGATTTATTTGGAGAGTTTCTCCCAGTTATTCTGATTTGTATTCCCTTTCTAATCCACATTTATCACCTGTTTTGAATTTATTGGGTGTTACTAGTGCAGATTAGCTATCGTGTTTGCTTATATAACATTCACTTTCATTTCTAATCAATTTTATTTTGTGAAGTGTTTTGAGGTGTTGATTTTTACAAGAAAGATGCATTTCTTGTAAAACAATCCATGACTGTTTGTGGAACACTGCTGTGCACAATTGGTTGCCGCTTTTCGCCCACAAAATATACAGTCAATTCACTTTACAGTATATTCTGTGAAGCACTTTCAGGCTCTCGAAGACGTGACAAGGCGCAGGGATTATTATTATTTCCCTCCAAAATGTCTGATCCCTCTCCAATAAAGCCCTTACTATCTATGACCTCATCCTGGATGAGCACATTGATATTATTGGGTTTAGGGGAACCTGTCTCTTCCCCAGTGACCCCATCCCCCTCATTGAAGCCTCCCCTCCTGGTTACACTTTTCACCACACCCCCTGCCCTAACCAACAAAGTGGCGGGGTGGCTCTCATCTCCCAAGCTTCCCTTGGTCTAACCCCCTATTCTTCTGGCTGTTTCTCCTCCATTGAACACCTCACCCTCTACCATCCCTCTCCTCTCTCCCTCACAATTCTCCCAGTTTACCACCCCGCCCCAAACCTTCTGGCTCCTTCCTCACCGATATCTCCGCACTCCTCATCCCTGTCCCTCTGCACTGAACCCCTGCTTAAAATGGGCGATTTCAACCTCCACATAAACTCCCCTTGCACCACTTCCTCAGATTTCACTGCATTCCTCTCCTTAAACCTCACCCTCCACATCAACTCGCTGACCCACAACCGAGGCCACTCCCTCGACCTCGTCATCATGCATGGCCTTGCCATTTCTGAACTGTCCATCAGAGACAAGGCCATCTTGGACCACTTCCTCATCTCCCTTTACTCCCGCATCCCCCTCCCTTCTTCCAAGCTCTCCACCATCTTTTTCCGCCCCTGAAAAAAGCTTTCCCCTGAGTCCCTCACAAATACCCTCTTCCTCAGACCTCTCTCTCTAGCCCTCCACCCGCAGCGATCTGCTGAATGACCATCTCTCCACAACCTTTAATTCCCTGGCTCCTCTGAAATCCAGGACGGTTTCCGAATCCATCCACTCCCCCTGGTCCAACAGTCATCTCCGCTCATTTAAAACTCAAACCCGGACGTTCGTGCGCAGATGGCAGAAATCCAACCTCACGATTCACCACCTGTGGCTCGAGCACCTCCGCCTCTCCCTTTCACAGGCCAAACCTGCCTAGACACTGTTTTCCACCATCCATCACCTCCTTCATGCATCTCCTCAAGCTCCCTCTATCCTCACATCAAACGCCAAGTGCGAAGAGGTCCTAGACTTCTTTGCTTCAAAGATTGAAAACATCCGCTTGGCTGCATCGTTCTCACCCCCCACCATGTTCACTTCCATGTCACCCAGTCCATCCACACTGCCTTCTCCCTCCGCCACGCCTCCTGCCACTCCCCCCTCCTTACACTCCTTTGATCCTCTTTTCTCCCTCTTCCCTCTCAACCACAATCATGAAGGCATGAAGTTGACCACCTGCTGCCTCAATCCTCTCCCCACCCAGCTGCTTGTCACTCAATTCTCCCTCTGCCCGCTGCTGACCAACACGGTCAACCAGGCTCTCACCTCAGGCTTTATTCCACTGAAAACCGCTATTATGTCACCCATCCTCAAGAAACACACCCCTGATCCCTCTAATCTCTCAAACTACCATCCCATTTCCAACCTGCCGTTCCTTGCCAAAGTCCTGGAACGCATTGTTGCAGGTCAACTTTGGTCACACCTCTCCCTCCACACTTTCTTTGAGCCCCTGGAGTCTGGTTTTCGCCCTGCCCACAGCACAGAGACGGCGCTTGTCAAAGTCACAAACTATGTCCTCTCTATCTGTGACCAGGGCTCCCTTTGCCTCCTCATTCTCCTGGATCTCTCTGCTGCGTTCGACACACTTGACCACGCCATCCTCCTCAACCGCCTCCTCCCACATTCACCTTAGTGGGACCGCACTCGCATGGTTCGAGTCCTACTTAACCAACCGCCTCCACTTCATCTCAGCAAATGGTTTCTCCTCTCACCCCCACCTGGTCACCTGCGGTACCCCAGGCCTCCATCTTGGCTCCCTTTCCCTCATCTATATGCTCCCTCTTGGCAATGTCATCTTCAGACACAGGGTAAATTTCCACATGTATGCAGATGACACACAAATCTACTTTGCCTCCTCCAGTATTGACTCCAGGTCCACTGATGTTCTATCAGCTTGTCTGGCAGACATCAGGGCCTGGATGAGTGCAAACTTCCTGCAGCTGAATGTGGACAAGACGGAAGCCATACTCCTTGGCTCCCATCAATGTCTTCACTCCTGTGGATCTGAACTCCTCAACCTCCCTAGACTCTCCCTCAGACTCACCGAACCAGTGCGCAACCAGTCCGGTTCGACCCCCAACTGTCCTTCCATCCACCTCCACCACATTGCACGCCTCCCACCGTACCTTACCCCAAATGCAGCCGAAACCATCGTGTCACCTCCCGTCTAGATTACTCAAACCCAGTCCTCGCCGGTCTTCCCAGCTCCACTATTCAAAAAATCCACCTCACTCAGAACTCTGCTGCCCGCATCCTGACCCGGAACAAAATCCGTACCCACATCTCACCAGTTCTGGCCAGGCTCCACTGGCTCCCCGTCACCAAAGGGATTTGAATACGAGATCCTTGACTTCAAGATCTTCACACTCATGTTCAAATCCCTTCATTTTTGGCACTTCCCTACCTTTCCAACCTCCTCACTCCCCAGTCCACCACCCGTCACCTCCGCTCGGCTGGCACTGGCCTCCCTTGAGCCCTCCACTCCACCTTTGGAGATTGCGCATTCAGCCACTACGCCCCAAAACTCTGGAAAACTCTCTCTCAATCCCTCCGCCTTGCCCCCTCTCCCCTTTTCCAAGTCCCATCTGAAAACCTTCCTTTCTGACCAAGCTTAAGGCCACCTCTCTCCCACACACCCCCAGTTCGGGGTCAAGCTTCGCCAATGTTAAGCGCTCCTAAATGCTACCCTGCGTGGAGGGCACTATGTAAATGCAAATTGTTGTTGAAAATGTAAGTTATTTTTATTATTCGTGCTGTTTTAAGGGGATCACAGTGTGTCTGTCCCGTGTTCTGTTAAATAGAGACCGTGGGATGGTTGTCATTTCTTTCCCCTCCTTTCATGTAATGGTGCTTCAGAATGCACTGGATGGAAGAGAAGAGCAAGTGCAACACTGGTACTACTATATCTGTTTCTCTATCTGCCTCTCTTTCTCTGCTCCCCTTTCCTTTCCCAGGGGAAATTGGAGGCTGACCTCAGGGCTTCCCCATTGAAAATCGAATGGTGAGAGAACAAGAATAAACGGAATCCAGTACACGTACCTGCAATGCTCATCCCATTTTCCCTCAACTTCCTTTCCCCCTGGCCTGAGAGTACCATTCATGCATTTCCCACCTCCTCCATTGAAATGTGTACTAGGATTATATTCCTCCTCCTCTAACACTGGTGAAATGAACCAGTTCCAGTAATATGTGCCAACCTTTTTCCCTCTCTTTCCCACCCCTACCCCACTTTCTCTCTGCTTTAGAGAGAGGAGGAGCTAAGAAAAGAGGAAGAGCGAAAGAAAGCAATTGAAGAAAGAGAGAAATTTGAAAAGGAGCGAATGGAACAGGAGAAGAAAGAACAAGAAGAAAGGGAGAGAAGGTACAGAGAGCGAGAGAAACAGATAGAGGAAGAAAGGTATGGCTGATTCTTGGAGAAGCTGCTGTAAGTGGGGACTGGTAGATGAAGCAGAGGGTGACAGGAACAAGCTCACTTGACGTACTGCAGGAGACTTCAAATTCTGAATCCCGATTCGCTGGCAGTGTCCTCAGTTCCGCGGTTGTGCTTCGAAAGCCCCTCACGCAACCATGGAAACCAGGACCACCTCACAGCAGTTACTGAAATGAATACTCCATTCCCCTTCCCCTATCCTGCCCCCTCCATTTACTTTGGCGACAGTCAACTGAATGAATGGGTGAGTTTAACATGCACCCATCTGGAGTGTTCCCGCTGAAGCACACAAGTAGTGAAACCTGCTCCACTGGAGTTGGGGCAGGGCACAGATGCCATTGTAGAGGGACACTCTAGACATATTGGAACAACAGTGTACGGTGACCCTCAGTTCTGACTACCTGCCTATTGAGTGGTGCCCAGTGCCCATTGACTTCTGGTGCCCAGTGGTTCTAATTCGCCAATCACTGCATTACAGTTTGTGCAATGTTTGTATGGGACAGATTAACTGCAACATCTGAGTACAATTCAACAGTTATTACACTTCAAAGCTCATTGTGTGAAGCACTTGAAAACATTTCATCATGACAAAGTGCCATGCTATGTGGGAAGACTAAATTTATTTATTATTTGAACTTTGAAGCCAGAGGATAAATGTCAGCAGATTATTTGACCAAAGCAAATCCACAGACAAACAATGCCTTCCAGCAGGAGCACTGGATAGTGATCTGTATGATCAACCATTTCTCTGGACTTACCCTTAAAATGTTAGTGTGCAATGAATTTTCAAAAAATACTTAGTCTTAGTTTGGAAAAAACATCTTTCAAATTGAGACTCAATTTAAGAATTTTCCAAAATTTTGCACTGCAGTTATAAGTTACAATCTTATATTTTAAGACAATGGGCTGGAAACCCATTAGGTATTTGGGGCGTCTGAAAGGACGATTCCTAAAGGATTTTCTCCTCCCTTAGCACTGTGGTATATTTCCTACTGTGGCTAAAAACGGGTAGTACAGACTAGGATTGTGACTTGAGACTCTTTGACCTGTGCAGCATCATCCTACGTGAAATATCTAACCACAAGGGCCATTAGCTCACCTGATATATTTCAAACCTTCAAATTGAAGAGGTAATCCACTGGTGTGTGCTTGAGCACAAGCTCTCTGGGCTGCAGAGTTGTGAACATTATTCACATACTAGCCTAACCTGTGGACTATCTCTTTGTGAAAATCATCACAATTTAGCCTGATCTTGAATTGACTCTTCTGCTGTTGCATCACTCTTCATTTTGATACACTTCTTCATTTTTTCTTTAATTTTAGGAAGAAACTGCAGAACCTGGAAACTGACGATATGCAAGATACAACCAGGCAAACCGGCATCTGGGTTAGTGAGGCTTCCAATTTCTTGTTAGGAATGCTCCTTATCATGTGATGGGTGTACAACAAAACAGTGCCATGTGCTCGTGTCTCCCTTCAGGAGAATAGAGGTTAGAATCGGGGAATCTGAGTCAATTTTTTTTAATGGAGACAGATGGGCAATTCAAATCCTTCCAACTCACCAAATCTCTAAAATAGTCCCACATCCAAATCTCTTTTGCAATAAATCCCTTATAAACATGCTTAATAAACCAGGATCTTTTCTACGCTGCCTGTATAAGAATCCCTGATATAAGACAATTCATACCTTTTATAAAATGCATTTTGATCTACTAATATCTCTATTGCTGCAACCCAACCTAGGTCAAAATTTACCCTATTTAGCTTGTTTGCTTTGATAAACTAAAACTGCTTAACCTTCTCTGCCCCTACCCCCTCCCCACCACCACCCATGAAGTACTCCACTATCACAAAATACACCAATCAATATTCTAAGTAGAAATAATCAAAATCATTTTGGAGCTGGCTGACGTGAGTGATGTGCAACATTAATGTTTGAGTCTCAGCCTTAGGGGTAGGCAGACTTGAATGGTGCACACTCAAGGCATTTACTAGCTGTGTTTGATTTAGAAGCCATGCTATGCTCCCATTCCCATTTAATGAATCCTGTTCAGTTGCCAAAAGCTGCCACTACAGTTTGTTCAGCACCACCCGTTGGATATAATGTGTGCATCAGCAACGAAACTCTTCAAATGGCAGCTTTGCTGCAACCATCGCTTGACAGCATAAAGAAGTGCTACATGGTGATTTAATTTTAAATGCCAATTGAAGTTGGTATAATCACTGATAACGGATACAAAATGGATTTGACATAATATACTATGATAACAACAACAAAATTACATTTGTATAGTGCCTTTCACGTCGGGAGGACGTCCCAAGGCGCTTTACAGACAGCGTTTCGGACCCGAGCTGGGGGTAGGGATCAGGGAAGGTGACGGGCAGGCGGGGAAGCAGGGAGATCGAAAACGGGTCAAAGAGGAGGTTCTTGAGAACGGTCTTGAAGGAGGCAAGGGAGGGGGCGAGGCTGCGGGACTGGGGATGGAGTTTCAGAGGGTGGGGGTAGAAGGCCCGCCCGCCAATAGTGGGATGAGCGAGGCAGGGACGTAAAGCAGACCAGAGGCCGCTGAGTGGAGGGAGGGAGCAGGATGGTAGGGGGTTAGGAGGTCGCAGAGATAGGGAGGAGCAAGACCATGGAAGGCTTTGAAGGTGAGGACCAGGATCTTGTACTGTATCCTCTGTGTGATGGGAAGCCAGTGGAGTCAGGTGTGAATGGGAGTGATAGGATCACCAGAGCCTGGTGCAGGAGAGGACACGGGCAGCATAGTTCTGGATGATCTGCAGCCTATGGAGGGAGGAGTTGGGGAGTTCGACAAGCAAGAAGTTTGCATAGTCAAGCCTCGATGTAATGAAAGTGTGTATGAGGGTTTCTGCGGCCTGCGGAGTGAGACAGCGGAGAAACCAGACGATGTTGCGGAGGTGGGAAGGCAGAGCGGGTCGTGGCACTGATGTGGGATAGAAAGGATAGTTGAGGGTCAAACAAGACCCTAAGGTTCCGGACTGGTTCAGTGAGGTGGAATGTGCAACCATGGATGGTGATGCTGTCAGCGTCAATCAGGAGAGCCTCGGTCTTATTGACGTTCAACTGAAGAAAAATTAGAATGTCTGTCACACATCAAGTCCTGGAGTCAAGGCTGGAGGCAGAGAGGTAGAGTTGGGGTTCATCCACATATATGTGGAAGTTGACCCCATATCTGCGGATGATGTCACCAAGAGGGAGCATATAGATATTAAAGAGGAGGGGACCAAGGACAGAGCCCTGAGGAACTCCGCACAAGACAGTGCAGGGGCTAGAGGATAAAACGTTTGAGGAGATGAAGTGGAGGCGGTGTGAGAGATATGATCTGAACCTGTCGAGGACAGGGCCATGAAGATTGAGGTGAGAGGAGAGGCGGTGGATAAGGATAGAGTGGTCAACGGTGTCAAAGGCAGCAGAGAGATCAAGGAGGACGAGGAGGCAGAGGGAGCCCTGATCGCAGATGGACAGAATGTCATTTGTCACTTTGACCAGGGCTGTTCCTGTGCTGTGTGCGGCACCGAAACCCGATTGGAGGGGTGCGTAGAGGGAATGGTAGGAGAGGAAGGAGCGAAGCTTGGAAGCAACAATTCATTCCAAGACCTTGGAGAGGAAAGGGAGGTTGGAGATGGGGTGGTAATTGGAGAATAGAGATGTTTCCAAGGAGAGTTTTTTTAAAAGATAGGAGTGATGTCAGCCGTTTTTAATGGGATGGGAGCAGTACCAGTGGACAGGGAGAGGTTTATTATGTCAGTGAGTAGAGGGGCAATGATATCATGGTCTCTACAAGAATGTGCAGCATATTTTGATCTAATATCTTTTCCAATAAACAAATATAAAATCTTATCTGCTTGGTTCGCTGCTACAATGCACACTTGTATAACTCACACAGATTTGTCAGGATCTCTGCTATCAGCCCTTCCCCGAAACACACACACACACACACGCGCACACACACACACAACCATGCTCTGCTATATCAAGATTTGGTATACTCCTATGTAACACATTTTGATGTAGGAGCTTCAGTCTTCTACCACACAGTTTTTATATAATATATTTATATATTATATATCTAACACAGTTATATTTACATTCGCGGATCATTGGATTCTGGAGATCCTGCCTTTCCCCTTTTGCTGGCTTTCGTCTATGAGGCAACCATTTCCCTTCATATGCATTTCGACACACCCAAAGTGACATCGGTGGAGGTGAGGAAGGTTCCCGAGTAACATTAAATCACTATGTTGCATTTCTTAGGCTGTACAGTCATGGTGGCAGCAAAGCTGTCATTTGAAGGTTTTGGATGCTGTAATGCTGGGGCGGACTTGTGGTCCTAACCTTGTCCATTTTGAACTAGGATTCGCAGAAGGATGGAGCAGAAGAGGACGATGAAGAGAAAAGGCAATCCAAGATCAGTGATTCTGCTGAAAAAGCAGCGGTGAGCATTCACAAAAAAACAGAATAAGGGTCAATTCACTTTACGGTATATTCTGTGAAGAGTTTTGAGACGTCTCAACGATGTGATAAGGCACTATATTAAATGCAAGGAGTATTACAAAGTTGGTCCTTCTAGACAAATCGAATGAACTGTAAAAGACGACTATCTGTGATGATCCAAACTATGATGTCAGTTCTACATGGATGTATAATTGAAAGCTGTTCTCATGCCATACAATTCATAGTAAATACCAGTCCTTTAGTTTATTGAATGTGTCTCATACTTACAGCAAATGATTGTCCCTTCCTTGGCCACCTTGGTGCAAGTGCCCTGACCGAAGCCAATCACCTTGTTCAGTTGTATTCTAGAGCCTTGGAAAAACAACTGTGACCAACGATATGGAGAAGATTATACACACAATACAATAGCCACAGCCAACTAAGAGTGCACATAAATGGAGAAACCTCAACCCTAAAGTTGAGAGACTGAGAATCAGATGTATTTGTATGGTTGGAATTTAAGCACTCTGGGATGCTAACCCGTGTGAAAGGCACTATATGAATGCAAGTTGTTGTTGGAATAGAAGAGTTGCAAATCTTCAAAAACACGAAAAGAGTCAATGGTTTAGCAAAGCAATCCTCAATTCTAACTTGAAAGACGTGTTTACAAATATCATGAAATACCTTTGAAATATCATGAAATACCAGCCCTTTTGTTAATTATGACTTCTGTTCTTTCAATAGGAAGCTGCGGCTCTTATTGCACAGCGTGATGGGAATCCTAGGGAATTCTTTAAGCAGCGAGAACGAGCCATGACAACAAGTTTTGAGACGGTACATTTTCCAGGCCAAAAATTAGGTATGAGGAGATCTTTTGGTTTCCATTCACCCACCAGTATTTCTCCCTCCCCCATTGCAGAAACTTTTCATCTCCACGAATGCAACCTCCACCAAACAGTAGAGCTGGTCATTAATGCTGTTTCATAGTTCAGTTTAAGTTATCCATGTGGCAACTTAGCATTTTAATAAGTTCATCACTTGGGCTATCAACCGTGCAAGCCAAAACTCTTAAGCACAGGATGTAAACAAGGCATCTTAACTCTGGTCTACGGTGTTGCTTGGGGTAAGATGAGCTGTTTCTGATTTATAAATGAGATTTCGCCATATGTAACCTGATCAGGCGAATAATGTTAGTAATGGGTAGTAATGGCTGTACTCAGTCATGTTGCAGTGCTGCAGTTCTGAATAGTATGGAGCCATTCTCGATCAAGCATTACATGAATTTAAAGGGGGAGATTTATGTTATCACAATCCATGGAGAGTAACCATTTTCTAATCACATCCGAGTTTAGTTAGGAATAGTAGAATTGAAATTCAATAGTCGTATCCAATGTTGTTGGATGGTGTGATTGAAAGTGGGGTGATGTGGTACCAATTGCGACGCTAGGAGGTCACATGATTTAGGAGGTTGGGTGGGCATGACATTGGTCTGATCGTGTCAAAAAACTTGGGAATGACGTTGCATCTGATTATGTCAGGTGTTGTGACTGGAAATGGGGGAGTGTCTTATCGAATGTAGCAGATGATGATGGTTCAATTAGACTGTAATTATTTTACATGATGGAAGTCCTTTGAAATGTCATTTCCCAACAGCTTTGCATTCACACTGATAGTCTCCAAGGGTGACTCACAATTCACATGTCACCACTTAATAGAGAAATTTCTTGATTAGCATTATTTCATTAAACAACTCTTTACTCCATTCAACCCATTTTGAAAAAAATTCCTTTAATGAAGGCAAATATGATAAAGGCTAATTTTAATTTTCCAAACCAGGTGCTATACAGTAAAAATATTTTTCTCCTGTAGTGCTACACTACCAAGTACAGAAAGGGGTCCAAATCAGCACATTTAGCAGATGCTGTCACAATAATGCCCAGCCCAGCACCAATCCTAGTCACTGTGCTAAGTGCAGTCTGGGTTAATTTGCTCATTGAATAGATATAAGGGGCACAGTGAAATGGGAGAACTAGATTGTCAGTGAAAGTGGTCTGGTATTCAAGTTTAATACAATCACTTAGTGATACTGTTAAAATCTATAAAGTACGTTCTTGGTTTGTTCCTTTATATCAAGCCATTATCCATACTTCTCCCTGTAGATGCCTGCACCTACTCATTTATTTTTGTCTTATTCTGGTTTACATTGACTCATCTTATTCTGCAATCAGTGCAATAGGTGCAATCTATTCCAATTAAGTAGACACTTGCTATCTGTAACAATCAAGGCTACATTCATGATACTAATTGCAGTTCGAGTCTGTCGAAATCACATTCACTGCCCTGATAAGTCTGTTTCAATTGTTTGCATCACTTTCCTGGGTAGCATTCAAACACAAGTAAATCCACTCCTGGTCACTTCTATTGCCTACAAAATACTGCCATTATACTTTACAGCAAGTCCTGTGAAGTGCTTTGAGATGTCCTCCTGACATTAAACAGACTATCAAATGTAAGGATTATTATTTATTATGAAGTGCAATTGTAGCAAATGTTTTGAAACTTGTTTAACACTATGTCGCCTTTTACTTCAGTTGACTGGGTGGAGGGAGGATGGGAGTTCATAAATCGTAGACTTTGTTCTGGTGATGTCTTGTTGAAGATTCTGGTCTGCTATAGATATACAATCTTACAATTGGTTCACACAGTTTTAGGGGGAGGAGTTGGAGAGAGATGAAATTCAGTGTGAATCAGTGTCTTTGGTTATTTGTCACAGAATTTCTGGATATTTTGCCAACAAACTTCTTTCAGGAAGCTACTGGGGAGCCCTTCATTATTGGTACTGCCATCATTTCAGATGAGACGTTAAACCAAGATCCTGCCTGCTTGTTCAGGTGGACATTAAATATCCCATAATACTATTCGAAAAGAGAAGGGAGTTTCTCCCAATGTCTAGCCAACACTCCTAGATATATTGACATTCACTTCTCGAATTTTGTGGACCTGCTATGCATAAATTAGCTGAAATGTTTGCCTACAGGCAAACAGCCATTAACCTTGACAGCGATCAGCTGTAAAGCACCTTGAGGTGTTTTGACATTCCGGGTGCTGTTTAAAATGCAAAGATTATTTTTTATTAATGATTCCTAGATCACCTGTTTCAGACATTCTTAATGAAGGTTCCATGCAATGAGTAGATTCCCCTTTCCTCCTCAACCTCCCCCACGCCTCAACTCTCAGGAGGTGACAATGATTCTAATATAATGGAGTCATGTTATAATATTCACTGTACAAGGGCCTCAGAACTAAAATCCACCAATAATAGAAAGAGAATCTCAACAATGAAAAGACAGAAAATCTTGACATCAAAAGAGACATCTTTTAGGAGAGGGACAAGGCATGTGGGGGAAAGGGTGCATTGTGGAATGATTCTACGAAGCAGAAGTAATAAAAAGGTAGGATTTCAGAAAAGGAGTGGGGGAGAAAGTGGGTGCTTGGAGGTGATTGAAAGGGGCAGTGAGAGAGCATTGGTGTGATGGAAACTAGGTGAAAATTCAGTGATAAATGGGGTATATGTACAGATGGGAATAATACTGTAACAGAAAACTCCAACTTGATGGTTGCGGTATACCATTCTCTGACAATAAGCAGTTTGCACTGTATTTCCTGCATTACCTACCTCATTATCTCCCTTCCCTACCTGCTCAAAGCCTCCCAGCTCTTTGCTGCTGTGTGTGTTACTGACTTGTGTGACACATTCTACCCACAGGTCGAGTGAACAGCCTTTTCCTTAAGAATCAGCATACTCTGCCCGAGCGATCATGGCCCCCTCCAAGATCCCCTTATCCTCGAATGGTTGCTAACAATACCCCCTTCCAGTCTTTCCCCTCATGTATGTATACTTTCTGATCAAACCTACAGTATCATGTTTTTGAAGTAGAACCTTGCACTTCCAAGAGTGTGTTGGCTGTAATGTCTGGTTTATACTTGGACATCCCTTCCAGCAGTGAAGTGATTGGCAGTAAGGAGCAGAATTTATTCTGCTTGCTCTCAGTCGTTTTAAATGGGGCTAAAGAGAGTGGTTGCCCAACTCAATGCATATACTGAGCCCACTAAACAGTATTTGTTATTAAGCAGATGGTTTCTCTACTGGATCCTCAGCAGCATTGAGAAACAACTCCTTAAAGTTTTTAGGGCCACACATTGAACCAGTCCTGGATCTTTCAAGGTCCTATGTTTGACTGGTAGCCCAATAGATTTGCACTGCCTCAATTTTGTTACTGGAATGTTTGGAATCGATGTCCCACTCAAAGCACACTCAAAACTGGGCATAAGTGGATACTTGGATACTGCTGCTCACATCAGATTAGTTCTAGATGTATTGCAGTCATTCATCGTGATGGTTGTGATGAGTGGCTGTGACAAAATGCAGTATAAACTGGCTATTATAGCTTCCATGCACTGTTAGACCCCTCCCCCTTCCCATCTGACACAATATATAAACTGGATGCATCTTAAGCCATTGCAAGTCTCTGTTGAGAGAATACATTCAGTATATTCACGAAGGTACTAGATGCTACATGTTATCTCTGAGATTTTGATTCAGATTCTGTCTAGACAGGGAATGGATGTCTTCTCTTTCTGACTGAGGAGCTGAGAGATGCAGTGGATTGGAAAAATACCCTTTCATCTCAGCTTCACTTCAAATGTTGCCACACCAAAGGGATGTTGATTTCATTCAAATCACAAAATATGGCAATCTAGAATCATTTTGAGGAGAAAATTCCCATTTCCGCTGAAACTACAAAGAATTTCAAACAGGAACAATAGACTAGTTCCCATCAAGTGAAATGATTCAGGGTTATTAGATTTACAAGATGGAAGCATCAAAATCTTGTGGAAAATTTGATGGGTAGCGAGATGGGCCTGTGGTCCATTTTGGGTTGAAATTATTGCTGTGTTTAAATTTGGAGGTGAGTGACACAAAAACAATCTCACTCATGAGAGCACTTGTAAAAAATAAAACACTTGTGAGAACAGATATACTATATCATTTTGTGCAGGAAGAGTCAGAGTTGAGATATGCCCTTAGGGCAGTGTAGGAAGTTCTATATTGCATTCGACAGATGCCTGACCTAGGGAATGGTTTACGCTGTGACATGCACAGCAGAGGAAACCCAGTTGCTGAAAGGATCTTTGCTTCATTTAAGTGACATAATCCTAGGAAAGTGGCTTAAATGCATGAGTTACTCAGTAATGTTTTGTTTTGCAATATACTGATGTTATATAGAGCTCACAAAACATGCTGCCACCTGAGCATCATTCAGCTGCATTTTCACTTTCTGTCATCGTGTTGAGTCACCTCTCATTTGGAGTTTAAAATGTGATCGATTGTAAGTTTATGCCCTGCACAGAAGATGGTTCAGTCTGGCCTAGTTGGTAATACCTGAATGCTGCTGTGATGGGTATCACAGCTCATGGATGCATTAACGAACCCAAATCAGGCGTAGATTTACCCCTTCATCTCCAGCACAGTAGGAGGAAAGACCAAGGAGAGACTTGGCAACCCTTTGTGATAGGATGGAGGATGGGTGTGATGGGTGCAGTTGAAACATCACATAGAACATTACAGCATGGAAACAAGCCATTTGGTCCAACTAGTCCATTGCCAGATTCATAGATTAACAACAGTGGGATTGATGTGTTTTTTTTCTTCATTTTACTGGCATTTGGAAATCACAATTAACCGTTTTACAAATATTGGAATTTGGTCAGCTTTTCATTTTCACAAACTGAAGACACATGTACCTTTCAAATCGTCTTTGCTAATATTGCAAAATAACCCTCGCATTACTGTCCGAGGCGCAAAGTACTATTTGTTGGAGAATGTAAAAGGGGATTCTTCTATTAAAAACATTTTATAGAAGATGTCATTCTTGAACTTTTCCAAAGTGCTATTCAAAGCAGTTATAGCTTTTGAGAATTATCCATGCTCTTAAAACCGCAAAGAGACATCTGCTATATAATTGAATATTAACAATAATAAATTGGTCATTTTCAATCTACGACTGTTTGTGGGACATTGCTGTGCGCAATTGGCTGCCGCGTTCACCCACAAATATACAGTCAATTCACTTTACAGTGTGTTCTGTGAAGCGCTTTGGGACGTCCTCCCGACGTGAAAAGCGCTATATCAAATGCAAGGATTATTATTATTAAGGCAGCATGCAATATCTGTATCTGCATTGCTCCAAAAAATTCTGAAAAACAAAGTCCCTCATTTAAAAGTTCCAAGTGTATTCAGTCTGCGATTACATCACCTGTACTATTGATAAAATTATACTGTATTTGCACTACATGATCTTTCAAAGTTGGGTCAACCACCTTCAGGTATTTCTGCCTTCCTATCTTGCGCATCTCAAAAGGTCAGTTCCACCTATTTTTCATCTAGTTGCACCTCACTTCCTTCCAGTTCCACATAACTTCCTGCCTGTGTTTCTTAAAATATTGGTCCCATTTTCCTGCCATCTTTGACACTCGCTTTCAAAGCTGACACATATATACTTGGTTGAGATGTCAGTGGGAGCCTGTGGAACTGTACCTTAAATCTATGCTGTGAGATAATTGTTGAATCCTTTTGACTTTTATATTGATCCTTTCCTAACAGCTCACCAGACACAGTTTGAGTCTCCCAGACAGGAAGGCACGACCTCCCTCAATGCTCCTGAATCAAGTGTAGTTGGAACACCAATATATGAAGAGAATGAAGAGTTTGGAAACGAAAGGATTGTGAAAAACATCCAGGGTACAGGTGGAGTTGGAATGTGGATATTATTTGAGCTGGATTGTTTTGCATTGCTTGTGCTCGTAAACAATAACGGATTGTTTATCATGGATAGAGAATGAGCGCTACAAGAGGTGCATTACTATGAATTTTGCAATTCAAGTGATGTCTGTCCCCAATCTGAGACATAACATGCAAAGGTCTATGGGGTCTAACATACATTATTTTTTAATAAGACATATGTAAATGTCACATTTTAAAACAAAGAACGTTCATTCTTCAGCATATTTCAGAAATTGGATAATTAAATTGGATAATTCTTAGTAAGAAATCTTTTAAGAAATATGACAAATTAAACGCCAGTGAGCCTCATCATGTTATCAAACCAATGTTTTGAAAACTTCTGTCCGGTCCCTAGCTGCTATGGCTGAGTTACTGATGGAATGCTACTTTTAAGTCTTATATAGGTTGCATTTACAATTGATCTTAAAGTTCAAATTAATGTATACTGTTCATCATCCACTGAGGCAGTTGTTGGATATGCATGGGTATGCAATTAAGATGTAGTAGTTAAGTTTATTTGCTAAGTATCTGACTACGACTCGTATGTAATAAGAAGACATTGGCTGTTGGATTGTAGAGCACTGTTAAATTAAGAGATAAGTGGCTCTTAACAGAGGGAGTATATGGCTCTGACCGAGGATGAAGAGTTTTAGTTGTGAGGAAGGGGGCAGTGTTTGATTTTGATTCGGTGGGAGGGGGAGTGTACCGCACACATCTCTGATTGGGATAGGAGGCAGAACACAAGCTTGATATAGAATCGTACAGCACAAAAAGAGGCCATTCGGCCCATTGAGTTTGTGCCGGATCTTTGAAAAGAGCAATGTAATGTCAATCCCACCCCCAGCCCTTTCCCCATAACCCTGCAGACCCGTCCTCCTCAAATACCCGTCCACCACGTTTTTAAAAGTTGTTATCGAATCGGCCTCGACCACCCTTTCAGGCAACACGTTCCAGATTTGAACAACTCGTTGTGTGAAAAAATTTCTTCTCACCTCTCCTCTGCTTCTTTTAGAAACTATTTTGGATCTGTGACCTCGAGTCACCGACACACCCACCAGTGGAAACAGTTTTTCCCTTTCTAACCTATCAAATCCCCTCATGATTTTGAAAACCTCTATTAGGTCTCCTCGTAACCTTCTCTGCTCCAATGAGAATCTGTGTTATTGAATGATGTGAATGAATGTGGCTGAGTAAGCAGCAGGATAACCAAAATATGGATCCAGAGTTCAATGTAAACAACTCTTCCATGCATCTGTCAAGTTCTTGGCTGATTAACCTTACACTTTTGTTCGCATTCTTTTCCATTCAGGCAAGTCTGAGACTATATTTCAAGAACAACAACCAGTTCGATATGAAGAGCCACTGCCAGAACAAAAAATCACCAGCTACACTGAAGAGCCTGGTCTTGTAAACGTGTGGCCTGAGGCGCCAAGCTTTATACACACTGAAGAATCAGTGCATATTTCCCAGGCAGGCCTCTTAAGTACTGAGGAGCAAAGTCTTGCGAACACTGAGAAACCACAAACCAATGAGAATTTGCTGGACCTTTGGGAAACCAATGGAATAGATGAGCTACCCTTAAAATCACACAGTGTGCTAGAGGAAAAGCAATCGATCCGCACCAGTACTGGGGAAACGGAACTGATTTTAAATCTGAAGAGCCCACCTTCGGATGAGACTGTGTCAACGCATGCAGGTGTTGAAGGAAATAACCAAGTGATTGTGAACTTCCAGGAGTCAGCAGGACAGCCTGCAGGATGGGAGTGCACTGAACAGGGGCAACAGCCAACTCGGAGCAGTGCAGCACCTGAGGAAGAAAACTTGCTGTGCTTCGATGGCAATGAGGGTCTGCCGGAGCCACCTCCAGACTGCCTTGATTCACAGCAGTGGGAGAATCTGCCAAGCCTCATAGAACTTGAAGGGCCACAAGAGATGAGTGGAGACTATTGCTTTGGATTGCAGGAGCTGCCCAAGTCCCACGATGCCGAGGTAAGCTAAAAAAGGGGACAATCATTTGGTTTACAATATAATATATTGTTGTACAAAGCAGAGAATTAGGAAAAAACCTTCCCATATGTTTAGTAACTTTCAGCTAGATTGTAGAAAGAAACTCACACCACTGCTCTTGTGCAACATGAGTTTGGTCCAACTCAGCCCGGTTCCTAATGATGTTGTCCATAGTGCAAAGCTGTAGAGAGGAGAGGACTGATTATGGGGTAGGAATGAAGAATTAATTCTTGTACAGGAGAGGCTGCTCTGCTAAAGTTGTGGTTGTGGGACTTTGGTGAGGCAAACCAGACAGAATTTCACTCTGCATGTGGTTGTGCTATGTCCGAACATGAAATACTGACACAGCAATTAGGGGCAATTAGTGGGGAAAAATTGCTCTACTCCTCAGCAGTGATGGTTCTTACATTTTAAATACATAGCTATTGATTTTATAAACATCTATTTCAATGAGTTGATATACTTCTCTAGAATATTCTCTAACCTGACTGGTTCTGCAGTTACCAGGAGTTTGAATAGTCACTCCGGGGGGAGTTACTTTAACTACCAAGAATTAGAATAGTGTCATTCCTGACGAGGAATGGGATAGAGCATTGCCAAGTGACTATAGCAACCAGAATAGAGCACCACTCCCAACTAATTGCTATTAATAAGCAAGTATTGCAATAGAGCATCAACATAGTGTCATTTGTGACTGGTTGTGTAAAATACGGCATCACTTCAGACTCATTTTCCAGCAAACATTGGCCCTGCTGACGTCTCACCTCCTTCAGTGCTCACTGCACTGTAGCTTGTGGCTCACGGCCGTGCTCATTTTCTTATTCACCAGGATTTGCTGTCTAGCTTTACTCTCTGGCGTGGGAGCCGTGGTGGTGCTTGAGTTCCTCTCTGTACCTGGCAAGATTACAGCCATAACCAACTGAATACTACTAATTTTACACTGAATAAACCTAATCCTCACCCAATTCCTCCTCTAGTTAGATTGCTCTTTTACCTGCCCGTCTAACACCAGCTAGAAGATTTAGCCACACTATTCCTTGAATCTGCTGTGTACAAGATGTCGCAAGCATAGTTAGAATAGGCCCATGACTGTTAGCAGTCTTCTACTTATTCATTTAGATTTTGTTTAGTTCTAATTGAGTTTGTATACCAAAGGACATTATTTTTTAAGGCAAATAACAATGATTCAGGCATCCTACTTTGCTCCTGGGTGTAGAAATTTTGAATGATATATTTAACAATTTCCATCACTAAACCTAGCGGCAAGTGGTCAGCACCTGATTTTCTCTGGGCTGCGGTGCAAGGCTGATTCCCTGAATCTCCAGGAAACCACCTTCCTTTATGGGTAAAACCAGGGAAAATTAAGAATTCCATTGAAGCTAAAATTGTAACTTATTTGCTGTTGGATCACTGACTAGCAGAATGGCTGGTTTGGTGTGCAATTTACTTTATAATTTCCTTTCAATAGGCTGTTCAAGAATTTGTCAACCAGTCGCAGGATGAGTATATTATCGGTCACGTTGAGGAAACGACCAGTAAAATACCAGGTGAGTTACTGGGAATTAGTTAATATCAAATCAATCAGTTACCAAAATATGTAGTATTTGTAATCTGATTTAGCAAAGGATTTGTCAATATCAAATCCTCCTGGTAACTGGATGTGAGTCACAGGAGCTCCAATCTGATGCGTTCTCCTTCCGGTCAGTCATTCTCTGCATTGCTGGTGGTGGAAGTTTGCTGGGATAAATAACTGCCACAGTTGCATGCAAAAATAGTCACTACATACTGAGATGTTTTACTTCAGGTGGTGCTATAATGCACATTCTTCTGGGATATAACCTTTACTGTCTTCCTATTATAGCATGAAACTGTTACTTAGATTTCTTCAATTAATCCAGCATTCTGGTCACAACCATCCTTTCCATTCGGTATTTACCTGCTGTGTAAGGAAATGTTTCCTGGTCTTTTCTGAACTTGGTTTTCAAAGTCCTGCACTTAGTACAATGTAGAAATTTTCTCACTGCCTCCTAAAGTTTCTGGGTACAGTTTCTAAGTGCCATTGTTCTTCACAACCCTCACAAAAGATTCTTCATGCATCAGGCCAAATCATGTTGACAGGCTATTCAACAATAATAATAATAATAATCCTTGCATTTTGATATAGCGCTTTTCACGTCGGGAGGACGTCCCAAAGCGCTTTACAGAACACACTGTAAAGTGAATTGACTGTATATTTGAAAGGTATCCTAATGAGCCTGATCCTGTCCTTATCGAACCATCCTACAGTATGAAACTAAGAGAAATGGTAACACCCCAAACTACTTGGACACACACTCAAACCTGTAACCGTTCTGGTTTGTATGTTTTAGTGTTACACTGGACTTCCCAACCAATCTATGCACAGAACAGTCTTGTTATAATGCCTTATCGCATCACATTGAAACAACCATGAGATGAATGACTAATTAATCTAGAGCATTGCTAGCCAGAACACTGAGAAACCTCCTCTTTTGGAATAGTATCATGGGATCTTTAATGCCCACCTGAATACCATGCAGACGAGACGTCCCCTTAATGTCTCATCCAAAATAACTAACCGTTCCAGGAACCTTACTGTTTCTTTTGTTTACAGAAATTGATATCACCTATTGTGACAACGACACGGACACAGACCCAGAACATTCTCCAGCAGACTGAACCCACTCTGGCTGTAGCCTTGAGGAGACTCCAGTCTGACAATTAATGCTTCAAGAAAATGAATGACGAAAATTGCTAAGTTTAATTTAGTCTGTGTTTACGATTTTTATCTGTAATAATTTGAATGTATTATTTTCTAAATTAACCTTCTTGTATATTAATTCCACTCACAGCTGCTAGGTATAGTCTGCTGAAGCTGGCATAATGTGACTGGTAGTGTTAACTATCACTGACTGCTTTTCAAGCACCATTTTCAAAAGCACAAATTTTGTGAAATGCTAATTGCTGTTGTATGAAAATAAAGAATTTCTGAAAATCTATCTTG
This sequence comes from Callorhinchus milii, assembly GCF_018977255.1. Taxonomy (NCBI): domain Eukaryota; kingdom Metazoa; phylum Chordata; class Chondrichthyes; order Chimaeriformes; family Callorhinchidae; genus Callorhinchus; species Callorhinchus milii. The sequence goes on from NW_024704754.1 coordinate 9,748,946, forward strand.
AAGTGTCCTCCTTTCTACTGCTCGCTATTTCAAAGTTAATTTATTCTTTTTGCCACATGCAGCTTTCTCTCTCCTTTCCTTTCCCACGGTGACAAAGTAGTGAATCATTGTTGTGAACATTTGGGCCTTTTTTTTAGCTAATTTTCTCCCTGTAAAAGTGCTCATGATTCCATAGGCCCTGGAGCCACTCTGGTACACTCCAGTCTCATGGAGGGGAATAACAATACTGTTTTTAGGATAAATATAAGGAGGTAATAGAATTGTATAGGATATATGTATGGAGGTAGTGTACCGCATAGGGGATATATTGAAGGAGATGAAGTAATTTGTATAAGAAAGATTCTGGAAGCTAGTGTACTATATAAAGGATGAATTGAACAAAAACAACTTGCATTTATATAGCGCACTTCACAAGGGGTAGAGTCTCAGAGCGCTTAATTCAGGGAGTTGATGTGTAGGATAAATTTGGGGAGGTACGGTCATGTATATAGAATAAATTCAAAGAGATAATCATACTGCGTTCCGAGACTATCTTGCAAGAAGGGTGCCATATAAATGCATGTATCTGTCTTCTATCTATACTAATAAAATAACAATGTCTGTCTGCACTTCAAGAAGAATCTCAATAACTGATTCACGTAGCGACATGATTTATACCTCATTGGAAAGGTCTTGTACTGGGAGTGACAAGGGCGTATTTGTTTTCGGGTATCTCCTATCGTTCATGAGTTATTTTTAGTTTTGTGTTTTTCACTGCAGTTACACCTGGTAGCGATCGAGTCAAAGTGGCGCTGTGGCATCGTGTGTCACAGAGCACCTACGTATGTACGCACACACTGCAGTTACACCTGGTGGCCGCACCTGCTGACCGTGTCGCTGTGGCATCATGCGTCACATAGCCAAGCAGTGGGAACAAAATAAAGAACACAGACAAAGCTAAGATGTGGCAACAACAACAAAATTACATTTTTTAAAATGCCGAATCCTCCCACAGGAATCCTCCCGTTGAGTACAGAAAAAAATGAAATGTCTGTCTGTGTGTCAATCTGCATTCCATATTGGATCCTTTGGTTGCAAGCGAAGTTGCAACGGGTACAGCTATTATATCATAAATTCAGGTATATAGAATGAATTTAGAGAGATCATACATAAAGGAAAAATATTGCATCTGGTGATAGCATGGTGCAGTGAAATTCAGAAAGAGCAATTTGGATGCAGCAACCAGTGATGTGGGAGGCTTGTTTTGTGCTGCATCTGTTGGCTCAAGTGACACAAGTTGTTTTCCAGAGAAATAATAATGGCTTTAAAGAGACTTCAAATATAACAATACCACAGATTGATATCTGGGTTATGCATATTAAAGCTTAACAGTGTTCAAAATCCTTGTCCTCGCCTTCAAGGCCCTCCACGGCCTTGCCCCTCCCTATCTCTGCGACCTGCTAACTACATATCAACCTGTCTGCTCCTTCTGCTCCACGTCCCCTGCCTGGCCTGCACCACCATCAGCGCCGGTCCTTCCGCCTTTCTGCCCCCATCCTATGGAACTCCATACCACATTCCCTTTGTGTCGCTCCCTCCCTTGCCTTCTTCAAGGTGTGTCTCAAAATCCTCATCTTTGACCAAGCCTTTAGCCACTGTCCTCCCCTCCACGATCCCGAACCCCCAGCTCAGGTCCAATTGCCTTGGGACATCCTCCCGAGGTGAAAGGCGCTATACAAATGTAATTTTGTATTGTATTATGATTGTATTGAAATTAGTGTTTTTTAGAGCTAAGGATCATGTAGGTCTCTAATTCTCAATGGGCTGTCAGAAATATTTCCAGAGTAAATTTAGACTGCAGGGACGTTTAGGTAATCAAACCTGATAAACCATTGCTGTTTCTCTTTACAGACTGTGTGTAGTTAAAGCAATTGGAAGTTAATTACTAGCTTTTCATTGTTGAAAAGCTAGTAATCGAAGGGTTGGATTGAAGCCATTTCCATTTTGATACTTTTTTTAACAGCAACAACTTGAATTTATGTCGCACTTTTCATTCAGAGAGCTTCATATTGGCAGGATCGGATGCCGAGCAAGGGAGATGGAGAAGGGTAAAAAAATCTCGAAAGAGGATTACAATCTGCAGCCACACCCTTTTTAATTATAAATGTCACAGGCATGTTTGGTGACATGAACAGAGTACTCAAAAGACTTTACTGCAAAGAAGGAATCTTATCAGGCCTGCTGCATCGTCCTGCTCTCCCATCTGCTGAGCAAATCCCGGTGGGATCCAGCAATGAAATTGGGTACCACACTGCGCTCTCCAATGATGATGTGTGAAGGCTGTAAAGTGCAGCTCAATTCATTCATTTATTGGAATCATATCACTGTCTGATATTCATTGAACATTCAGTGACTTTATAAAGACCCAGCCGAGCAGCTGCTCCTATACAAACTGGATCCATAGCCGGGCATGGGTCAATAACATGGAAACTGAAAAATGGAAGAGCACAGGGGGGTTGCCATGGCAGCAGGAAGAGAAAGCGTCAGTGGTAGTCTGCTGTCAGAAATAGCTCTGTTATAGCAGATGGAATATGTATTGTATGTACAATACAAAATTACATTTGTATAGCACCCTTCACTTCAGGAGGACGTCCCAAGGCACTGGAGAGTCAGGGATTTGGACCCAGCGGTGAGAGGGGCGAGATTTGGGATCAGGGAGGGTGGAGGGTAGGAGGGTGGCTTAAAGAGCAGTCGAAGAGGAAGGTCTTGAAGCGTTCCTTGATGGAGTTCCAAAGGATGGGGGCAGAGAGGCTGAAGCCCAATGGTGGGGTGGACCAGGCCTGGGACATGGAGCAGGCTGGAGCCTGCTGAGAAGGGGGAGCAATCTTGCTATGGGGTTAGCAGGTCACAGAGATAGGAAGGCCGTGGAAGCGAGGATTTTGAACTCTTATCCTCTGAGGGATGGGGAGCCAGTGGAGCCAGGTGAGGATCGGGGTGATGGGGTTACGGAGCCTGGTGTGGCAGAGGATACGAGCTGCAGAGTTCTGGATGATCTGCAGCTTATGGAGGGAAGAGTTGGGAAGGCCAACAATTAGGGAGTTGGCGTAGTCGAGATTAGACGTGATGAACACTTCGATGAGGGTTTCGGTGGCCTGAGGGGAGAGGCAGTGGCGGAGCCTGGTCGATGTTGCGGACGGAAGTGGGGGAAGGCAGAGCTGGTCATGGCATGGATCTGGGGTGGAAAGGACAACTGAGGGTCAAACAAGACGCCAAGGTTCCGGACTGGCTTAGTGAGGTGGAGTTTGCATCCATGAATGGTGATGCTGCCAGTGCCTGAGGTGTGGCGGCACTGACGGCAGCCAATTAAGAGGGCGTTGGTCTTGACCTTCAACTGGAGAAAGTTAGCTCTCATCCATGACTTCATGTCTGACAGATAGTATATGCACATGGATAGATGTGCAACACATATATTGTGGACCGGATGTATTATAAACGTATAGTTTAATGCATGAAATGCATATTATAATTGATAGTTTATAAAGATTATGCTTATAAAGTGTGTAATATATAAAAGCATGTGGTTTTATAATAGTGCATTACATTTAATGTGTATTGCACTGTGTAATTTAATATTTAATGTGCATCATCAGTATATGAGTATATTGTGGAGTCCTGTAGCTCAGTGGTTAGAGCACTCGCTTTGCAAGCGAGAGACCTGAGTTCAATTCCAGGCAGAGGGCGAAACCTTGGGCAAGTTTCCTTACTCCACACAGAGCCTAATAATAATCCCTCCAAAACCCAAAACAATAATAAATTGGTCATTTTCAATCTACGACTGTTTGTGGGACATTGCTGTGCGCAATTGGCTGCCGCATTCGCCCACAAATATACAGTCAATTCACTTTACAGTGTGTTCTGTGAAGCGCTTTGGGACGTCCTCCCGACGTGAAAAGCGCTATATCAAATGCAAGGATTATTTATTATATGAAATTGGTCACTTCAAACCACGGCTGTTTGTGGGACACTGCTGTGCGCAATTGGCTGCCTTATTTCGCCCATAAGATATACAATCTACTCACTTTACAGTATATTCTGTGAAGCACTTTGAGATGCCTTGAAGACATGATAAGGCGCTATATCAAATGCAAGGATTATTATAATTACGTTACCAATCAGTGAAAAGAATTACAAATGATTCTTGGTGGAATTTCAGGCCTCAGGCGAAGACAGAATAGTGCTTTCCTGCTCTCTCAGTGGTCAAAACAGTTGATCAAAGCACAGCCAGGTGAGGAGCCACTCAGTCGGGAGCGGAGGTAGGAGCTGAGGTAAGTGAGGGGGTGGGGCGGGCGCGTTTCACAAAGTGACGTCAGCGTGACGTCACAGTTAATAAAAAAAATTATAAAAAAACCCCAGCAACAACAACAATGTCCTGGCAGCCACTGCTACTTGGCCATGATCTGGGAGGCTGAGCCTGCGGACTGATGCCGTTCCGCTGATCGCTCGCTCCTGGTCTCTGCGTGCGTATTTTGGCTGCTGTCCCGACCCTATCTTCCCCCTCTATGTGTCTCCTCCAACCCCCCTCTATGTCTCTCCTCCCACCCCCCTCTATCTGCTACTCCCCCTCTGTCCTTCTCTCCCACCGCCCTCGGCGCCTTCTCTCTCTCCTCGACCCCATCACCACTTCCCTCTGCTCCAGCCTGGGCATCCTCCGCCGGGCCCATCGTGGCTCCCAGCACTGGCTGTCCCAGAGCATCAACCTCACGTGTCCCATCACTCACTCCCTCCGCTCAAACCGCCTCCTTAAGGCAAACCCAACTCCCTCTTCCCTCATACGTACCCTCCCCAACTCTCCACTCACACCACTCTCCACAACCATCTCTCCTGTACACCCCAAAATCCTCTCCACACCACTTTCTCTTCCCTCCCCCCCCTCCAGCAAACCCACCCGCATTTCCCTACAAAACGTCCGTTCCCTCTCAAATAAAGCCCTCACCATCCTCGACCTCATCCTGGACGAGCACTTTGACATTTTGGACTCACCGAAACCTGGCTCTCCCCCAATGACCCCATTCCCCCTAGTGGAAGCCTCCCCTCCAGGCTACACCTTCCACCAACCCCCCGTCCAAACCAAAGTGGCGGCAGGGTGGCCTTCATTTCCAAAGCCTCCCTTGGTCTTATCCCCTACTCCTCTGGCTGCTTCCCTTCCTTCAAGCACCTCACCCTCTTCCACCCCTCTCTCCCATTGAAAACCCTCCTTGTCTACCGCCCCCCCTAAGCCCCCCGGCTCCTTCCACACAGACATCTCTACTCTCCTCTCTTCCCTGTCCCTCTGCTCCGAGCGCCTACTCATAATGGGTGATTTCAACCTCCACCTAAATAATAATAATAATAATATTGTATGCTCTGGCTATCTTGCATTCTGATAAAGAATAATTTATCAGACATCTTTGTTTCTTCACTGTAACACAAACTCAACTGTCGATTTCTCACTGTTCAATGATTTAAAAAAGATTAAAACAGTGGATTGGAAACAGCCACATTAACAGACACGATTGCCAAAATTCTTGCAGTGGGTTCCCTGTCTCATCATGGTCACTGTGGAACGGGTAGCAAGAAGGACTAGCTATTTGTTTGACCTTGCCAGTAGAACAATGTGTTCACTAAAAAATATCGTGACAATTTCTCACAGATTCACTTCCTCATCACGAGAATCATTCTTCTTTCATAACGAGAGACATAGTAACAGAATGAGGATACATACCTATCAAATTTCGATCAAATACCTGTGTCACAAGGAACATACTGATAGTGAGACAAAATGGGGTTGGACTGGAGGCTGGTGTCGTGAGGATGCTGCCAAACAGGATTGCAAAAACAGGAACAAAACCCTGACAATCCAGGCAAGTGGGAACCACAGAGCGCAACTGGAGCGGCGAGGGCGGGGAGGTGACATCTGGGAGCTTTTGTTGCTCATGGCCTCCTGCGGCAGGTGTACCTAGAGCGGAGATCGATGCAGTGCCTGGAGCAGGGCTTGAAGTCTACACTGATGTGGGGTCCGACGACGCCAGAGACGACCAGATCCACTACGGAGACTGAGGCTACCAATGGTGGGTGAAGCCAGTGTGGGATCCGTGGGCTCCGCTGGTCCAGGCGCCACCACGACTCTCCTGGGGAACAAACCAATCAGCTTCCGTCACTTCCGCCCGCCACATTTGAAACTCTGAGCCTGGATTAACTAAGAACATAAGAAATGCCAGACGGAAAAAGACCAAGGTCCATCTAGTTAACCTTCCTGGCGGTCGCATGCACATAAGTCCCAAACGTACTATATCCCCCAAACTTTCTAATCGGTGTTGGAAAGAATCAACATTTCCTGCTTCAACCATCTCCCCAGGGAGCGTGTTCCACAGGTTCACTATTCGATCAGTGAAATAGTGTTTGCGTAGATTTTTCAATCGCAGGCCATGTCCTCTGGTTCTTCTATTCTGGACAGGTTAAAGCAGCCTGTAATGATAATAATAATAATAATAACCCTTCCATTTGATATAGCGCTTTTCACGTCAGGAGGACGTCCCAAAGCGCTTCACAGAACACACTGTAAAGTGAATTGACTGTATATTTGTGGGCGAACGCGGCAGCCAATTGCACACAGCAATGTCCTACAAACAGTTGTAGATTGAAAATGACCAATTTATATTATTGTTTTTGGTTTTGGAGGGATTATTATTAGGTGTGTGGAGTAAGGAAACTTGCCCAAGGTTTCGTTCTGCCTGGAATTGAACTCAGGTCTCTCACTTGCAAAGCGAGTGCTCTAACCACTGAGCTACAGGACTCCAGAATGATCTATATTGTTTAGCCCCTTTAGAATCTTAAAGACAGCAATCATATTGCCTCTCTTTTCCAGCGTAAACATGCCCAATTTACTCAGTCGTTTCTCATAGTCCAGTCCCTCCATTCCCTCAATCATTTTGGTTGCCCTCCTCTGTATCTTCTCGATTTCTCCCATATCCTTTTTTGTACTGCAGTGACCAGAACTGTACACAGTACTCTCAGTACGGTCTCACCAATGATTTATACAATGGCAAGATTACCCCACTATTTTGGCTTGCTGTTGATTTTTTGATAAATCCCAACATCTGGTTTGCTTTATTCACTGACACAGAGCATTGTTGCGAGGGCTTCAATGTGTTGTCAATCAGGACCCCCAGGTCCTTTTCATTTTCCATACATATTATTTTCCTTCCGTTCAAATAATAGTCCCTTCCAGGATTTTTTGTCCCTGTGTAAAGTACTTTACATTTCTCCACATTAAATTTCATCTGTCAACGATCTGCCCAAGTCCCAAATATGTTCAAATCCTCCTGTAACATATCTTGTTCAGCTTCACAATCTACCACCTTCATTAGCTTGGTGTCATCTGCAAACTGTGCTTTGGGATTCCTAGTTCCAGATCATTTTTAAAAAATTAAACAAAAGAGATCCCAAAACAGATCCACTGGTAACATTATCCCAGTCTGATACATTCCCTGCACCACCATTCTCTGGGTTCTTCCAGTCAACCAATTGTGTATCCATTGTAGTATACCTCCACTGATTCCCACTTTCTTTACTTTCAGTATCAGCCTCTCAAGAGGAACTGTATCAAAGGCCTTACTGAAATCAGATACACAACATCCACAGCCTTACCCTTATCAAGCTCCTTTGTCACAGCGTCAAAGAAAACCAGTAAATTAGATTGGCAAGACTTCCTCTTCATGAATCCATATTGGCTATCATTTATGATTTTATTTCTTTCCAGATGCTCCATGATTTTATCCGATAAGAATCTCCATAATTTTACCCACAATGGGCATCAAACTTACTAGTCTGTAGGTTCCTGGGTCACTTCTGTTACCTTTCTTAAAGATAGGAGTAACATTTGCCTTTCTCCAGTCCTTGGTCACCTCTACAGTATTCAGTGATTTGTCAAAGATTTGTGCCAGCGTTTCTGAAACTTCCTCCCTTCATCCTCTGAACTCCTCTCCCTCTGGCCTTCAACCCTCACTGACCCTTCTTCTGCTCTCACCCTCCTCCACAACACCCTCTCCTCCACACTCGACACTCTTGCCCCCCACATCTCCCATACTGTCTCCTACTCTCACTCCTCCCTCTGGTTCACCACCCACCTCTGCTCACTGAAGAGCCAGGTGCAGGCCGCTGAACGCACCTGCCTCAAATCTGGCCTAACGGTCCACCGACAAATCTGGCTGGACCTCCTCAAAATCTACCGCTCCACTCTAGCCTCGGCCAAGTCGTCCTTCCACTCCAGGATAATCCTGGAGGCGAAGAACAACCCCAGGCTTCTGTTTTCTACCACATCCCAACTCCTCCGTCCCCCCCGCCACCCCGCTCAGGTCATCTCCTCCAACCTTCACTGCGAGGAGATGCTGGATTTCCTTGAATCCAAAATCAAGGGAATCACTCCCCCTCCAACTTCCACCTACCCTCCCAACCCTTCCCTCCCACACTCCGACTCCTACCCATCCTCCACTACACACCTTCGAACCCGTTTCCCCACCCTCTGTCACCAACCTCATCCTGTCCCTGAAAGCCACCACCTGCTCCCTTGACCCCATCCCCACTCCACTCCTTATCTCCACCTCCTTGCCCCACATATCACAGACATCGTCAACCTGTCCCTCTCCTCTGGCTCTGTTCCCATTCCCCTAAAAACTCTCACCATCACACCCACTTTGAAAAAACCCTCCCTTGCTGCGTCGCAGCTATCAAGCTACCGGCCCATCTCCAACCTCCCCTTCCTGTCCAAGGTCCTTGAACGAGTTCTCGCCTCCCAGCTGTACTCTTTCCTCTCCACCCATTCATTATTTGAACCCCTTCAGTCGGGTTTCCGTGCTGCCCATAGCACAGAAACTGCCCTGGTCAAGGTCACCAATGACATCTTGACCATTTGCGACCAGGGCTCCCTCTGCCTCCTCGTCCTCCTCGACCTATCGGCAGCATTCGATACGGTCGGCCACGCTATCCTCCTCCACCGCTTGTCCTCCCACCTCAACCTTCAAGGCCCTGTCCTTGAGTGGTTTAGGTCGTACCTCTCCCACCGTCTTCATTTTGTTTCCACAAACAGCTTTTCCTCCGGCCCCCGCACTGTCTCGTGCGGTGTCCCTCAGGGCTCTGTCCTCGGTCCCCTCCTCTTCACCCTCTATATGCTCCCCCTCGGTGACATCATCCGCAGACATGGGGTTAACTTCCACATGTATGCGGATGACACCCAACTCTACCTTTCCTCCTCTACCCTCAACTCCACGACCACCGATGTCCTGACAGCTGCCTGTCCGACATCGAGTCCTGGACGAGAGACAACTTTCTTCAGCTCAACGTGCGCAAAACTGAGGCCCTCCTGATTGGCTCACGTCAGCGCCTCCGCACCTCAGGCGCTGACAGCATCAGCATCCAAGGCTGCACTCTCCACCTCTCAAAGCCAATCAGGAACCTCGGGGTTTTGTTCGACCCTGATCTGTCCTTTCTCCCTCATATCCGCACCACAACTGGCACCGCCTACCATCACCTCCGGAACATCGCCAGACTATGGCACTACCTCACCCCTCACGCTGCTGAAACTCTGGTCCACGCCTTTATCACCTCAAGGCTGGACTATGGGAACTCTCTCCTCGCCGGCCTTCCCGGCACCTCCCTCCACAAGCTGCAGGTCATTCAGAACTCTGCAGCTCGTGTACTGTCCCGCACCAGGCTTCGGGACCACATCACTCCCACCCTCGCTCGCCTCCACTGGCTCCCCATCCCCCAGAGGATCGAACTCAAGATCCTCATCCTCACCTACAAGGCCATTCACGGCCTTGCTCCCTCCTACCTCTCCAACCTACTATCTATCTGCCCGTACCCTCCGTTCCTCTGGCTCCGGTCTGCTCCACATCCCCCAACCCAACCACCCTACCATCGGTGGCCGGGCCTTCAGTCTCTCAGCCCCTAGGCTCTGGAACTCCATCCCCCAGTGCCTTCGCCGCTTCCTCCCTTTCCTCCTTCAAGGCCGGTCTCAAGACCTTTCTCTTTGACGGTGCCTTCAGCTCCCCTCTCGACTCTCTACCCCCTCCTTGCTCCCTCCCTTCCCTCCTCTCACACTGACCATTTCCCCCCTGCTCGGGTCCTGACCCAATTGTCCAGCGTCTTGAGACGTCCTCCCAACGCGAAGGGCACTCTATAAATGAAATCTTGTTGTTGTTGACGTCCCAAGGAGCTGGACAGAGTTTCGGATCCGAGCTGGGGGTTGGGGTGGGGGAGGGTGGAGGGCGGGGGGAAGTAGGGAGATCAAAAGCACGGTCGAAGAGGAGGGTCTTGAGATGGGTCTTGAAGGAGGCAAGGGAGAGGGCGAGGCGGAGTGACTGCGGAATGGAGTTCCAGAGGGTGGGGGCAGATTGGCAGAAGGCCCGCCCGCCAATGATGTGGTGGGCGAGGTGGGTGATGTGAAGCAGGCCTGGGCCCGCTGAGCAGAGGGAGCGAGTAGGATAGTAGGGGATTAGGAAGTTGCAGAGGTAGGGGGAGCAAGACCTTGGAGGGCTTTGAAGGTAGGACCAGGATCTTAAACTGTATCTTCTGTGTGATGGGAAGCCAGTGGAGTCATGCAAGAATGGGGATGATAGGGTCACGGAGCCTGGTGTGGGCGAGGATGCGGGCTGCAGAGTTCTGGATGATCTGCAGCCTATGGAGGGAGGAGTCTGTTAAGGATCTTTGGATGCAATTTATCTCTACCCTCCAATCTTCCCTCTCTCTCTGCTCCAGACGCCTCCTTATCCTAGGCGATTTCAACCTCCACTTCACTCCCTCCTGCTCAACGTCTGCTGACTTCTACTCCCTCCTCTCCTCCCACAACCTCTCCCTCACATCAACTCTGACACCAATGTCCCCGGTCACCCCCTTGATCTGGTGATCACCTGGGGCCTCATCATCTCGGACATTACCATCACTGACAAAGCCAATTCGGATCACTACTTCATCTCCCTTAACTTCTCCATACACCTCGCCCCCACTCAACCCACCTCTATCTCCTATCACCCTTGGAAAAAANTCTCCCCTCACTCCCTCTTCGCTACCCTGGAGTCATCCGACCTCCTGCCCTTCTGGCCCTCTTCTCACAATGACCTTCCCTCCTCGCTCTCTCTTCTCCACAATTCCCTCTCCTCCATCCTTGACTCCCTTGCCCCCCTCATCTCCCGAACCACCTCTTACTCCTGTAAATCTCCCTGGAACACCAGCCACCTCCGATCCCTTAATGCACAAGTGCGTGTCACCAAACTCACCTGGATCAAATCAAACCTAACAGTCCATCGTCAGACCTAGCTAGACAATACCAAGGCTTACCACTCTTCTCTCACCTCCTCAAAATCATCCTTTTATTCCAAGATAATCTTGGAGGCCAAGGGCAACCCCAGGCTCCTCCACCACTAACCGCCTCCTCTGTCCTCGCCCATCCTCTGCGAGGAGATGTTGAACTTCCTTGAGTCCAAAATCGAGAGGATTCACTCGGCTAGCTCTCCCCCATCTCCCGCTACCCCATCCCCCACCTCCCCCTCGCAAGCTGGCCTCTACCCAACCCTCCCTACACACCTTCAACCCTGTCTCCCCCTCTTCCCTCATCTCCATCATCCCAAAAATGAAGCCCACCATATGCTCCCTCAACCCCATCCCCACACCTCTCTTTACAATCAGCTCCACCCTTCTGGCCCCTCTTAACCGACATCATCGACTTCTCCTATCCACTAGCACTGTTCCCACCCCTCTCAAAACAGCTGTCATCACCCCCATCCTCAAAAAACCTTCCCTGGACCGATCACTACTCTCTAGCTATCACCCCGACTCTAACCTCCCTTTCCTCTCCAAGGCCCGAGAATGAGTCGTCGCATCCCAGCTTTGCTATTTCCTCTATTGCCATTCCCTCTATGAACCCCTCCAATCGGGTTTCTGTGCTGCCCACAGCATGGAAACAGCCTCGGTCATTCTGTCCATCTACGACCAGGGTTCTCGCTGTGCCTTCTTGTCCTTCTCGATCTCTTTGCTGACTTTGACGCTCGACCATTCTATCCTTCCCTATAGCCTCTCCTCTCAGCTCAATAAGCTGAGCTGAGAGGAGAGGCTTTATCGTCTGTCATTTCATTTTATTGCTTGATAAAGTTCCACATAAGAGACTTGTAAGCGAAATAGAAGTCCACGGTATTAAAGGGACAGTGACAGCATGGATACAGAACTGGCTGGAAGACAGAAAGCAGAGAGTGGTGATGAATGGTTGGTTTTGTGACTGGAAGTAAGTGTGCAGTGGTGTCCCCCAGGGATCAGTATTGAACTGCTGTTTTTGATCCATATAAATGACCTGGACTTGGGTAAAGGGAATACAATCTCCAAGTTTGCAGGCGATACTAAGCTAGGAAAAGTAGTAAACAGTGAGGAGTATAGCAGCAGACTGCAAATGGACATAGACAGACTGGTAACATGGGCCGACACGTGGCAGATGAAGTTTAATGTGGAGAAATGCTAAATGAGGCACTTTGGGCAGAAGAATGAGGAGAGGCAATATAAGCTGATGATACAATCTTAAAGGGGGTGAAGGAACAGAGAGACCTGGGAGTTCATATAAGTAAATCTGTGAACGTGGCAGGACAGGTAGATAACGCTGTTTAAAAAGCATACGGGATACTAGGCCTTATAAATAGGGGCACAGAATACAAAAGTCAGGAAGTTATGATGAATGTTTATAAAACACTGGTTAGGCCTCAGCTGGAGACTGTGTTCAGTTCTGGGCACCACACTTTAGGAAGGATGTCAAAGCATTGGAGAGGGTGCAAAGGAGATTTACCAGGAGGGTACCAGGAATGAGGGACTTCAGTTATCAGGAGAGGCGAGAGAAGCGAGGATTATTCTCCTTGGAGCAGAGAAGGTTAGGAGGAGACTTAATAGAAGTTTTCAAACTGATGAGGGGATTTGATAGGATGAACAAGGAGAAACTATTTCCACTGGCGGGTGGGTGGGTAACCCGAGGGCACTGATTTAAAATAGTTGTTAAAAGAAACAGGGGAAGTGAGGAGAAATGTTTTCACACAGTGAGTTAGTTGTTCGGATCTGGAATACATTGCCTGAAAGGGTGGTGGAAGCCGACTCGATAACAACTTTTAAGAGAGAGAATCCACGGATTCACCACATCCAGGCTCGACTATGTAAACTCCCTGCTTGTCGGCCTCCCCAACTCCTCCCTCCACAGGCTACAGATCATCCAAAACTCTGCAGCCCGTGTCCTCTCCTGTACCAGGCTCCGCGACCCTATCACCCCCATTCTTGTCCGGCTCCACTGGCTCCACATTAGAGGATACAGTTCAAGATCGTGGTCCTCATCTTCAAAGTCCTTCCATGGCCTTACTCCCCCCTACCTCTGTGACCTCCTAATGCCCTTCTAATGCCCATTGGTGGGCAGGCTTTCAGCCTCTCTGCCCCCACATTCTGGAACTCCATTCCACGGTCCTCCACCACCCCTCCGTTGCCTCTTTCAAGACCCGTCTCAAGACCTTCCAATTTGACTGTGCCTTTGGTCACCCTCCAGCCCTTGTGATCACAACCACAAGCTCAGGTGAGGATCCCTGACTGCCCAGCGCATGTTGACGTCCTCCTCATGGGAAAAGCGCTATACAAATGTAATTTGTTGTTCTTGTTGATATAACTTTGACAAGATTAGAGCAAGATGTGATTATTTGCGTAAGCAACAATTTATAAATGCCTCGAATCACAATCTATTGGGTGCAAAAAATTTGCTAAGAGATTAGCACTGAATTTAACATACTATCCAGTAGCTAGTAGAATAGGGTTTGTATCAATTTTCAGTCACCATATCCCTGTCCAATGGAACTGTGAGTACATAAGAACATAAGAATTAGGAGCAGGAGTAGGCCATTCGGCCCCTCGAGCCTGTGCCCCGCCATTCGATAAGATCATGGCTGATCTTCACACCTAATTCTAATTACCTGCCCTATCCCCATATCCCCTAATCCCTCTATTTTTAAAAAAATCTATCAGTCTCAGCCTTGAAGATGTTCAAGGTTTGTGTATCTACAGCCTTCTCAGTGAAGAAATGTTTCCTCAACTCTGTTCTAAAAGGCTGACCCTTAATTTTAAGACTGTGATCCCTGGTTATAGATTCTCCTACCAGGGGAAACAGACCCTCAGTGTCTACTTTATCAGCACTTTAAGAATCTTATATGTTTCAATAAGATCTCCCCTAATTCTTCTGTACTCTAGAGAATACAGCCCTAGTTTATTCAGCCTATCCTCATAGGTCAGTCCCCTCATCCCAGGAACTAACCGAGTGAATCTACGCTGCACCCCCTCTAGGGCAAGTATGTCCTTTTTTAAATAAGGAGACACAATGCACACAATACTCTCGGTGCGGTCTCACCAAAGCCCTATACAGTTGCAGCAAGACTTCCCTACTCTTGTACTCTAAACCTTTTGCAATGAATGCTAACATGCCATTCGCCTTCTTAGTTGCTGCTGCACCTGCAAACTAACTTTTTGAGACTGGTGTACAAGGACATCCAAATCCCTCTGAACACTAACACTACACGAGTAGGGAATAATTTGTGGGAATTTCAGTCAATTCACTTTACATTGATGTGTGAAGGGGATGTGTGAGCATCTCAAAGCTTTGAGATGTCTTGAAAAGGTGATAAAGCGCTTTATCAAATGCAAGGATTATTATTATTATTTAGCACCAATTTTAACATACTTGCCCATAGAAGAGGGTTTGCATTAATTTTCAGTCACCTGTTCAATGGAACTGGGAGTAAGGAAGAATTTGAGGGGAATTTGAGGTGAACATATCACGTTGAACACTTCACCTCCAATTATTCAGAAGCTATGTCAGTCCCAGGGCTTCCCTTGAGCACCTCCTCGTGGCTGTTTTCAGGGCACCAGTTATAATATCCTGTCTGGGGAAGATGTTCCCTCCAGAACAAAGGTACTTTAGACTCATTTCAAAAAAATGTGCTCCATAAAGTGCTCCAAGACAAAAATAGAGCTTATCAAGGACAATACCAAATAACTGAGGGGATATTGACATGAAATTCCCAAGTGTCTTGATGTAGTTTCATATTTCAGTTGGAGGAAGTTATTGTATAATAAAAAAATCCTTTAATGTTTTGAGATTGCTATACATCAAAGGAATTGGTTTGTGGTGATTTTATTGGCATAGAACTTGCATTTTCCTGCTTCATTTCCAAAGACACATTGAAACGTTTGCTGAGTAATGGTGCCTGGAAATTGTTGCATTATTGCACCATATATTTGTTTTCTGTTTGGGGGTGGGTGGATTGGGTGGGGGAGTGGGTGATGAATGTAATATGTGATGCGTTTCGCCCATAAAATACAGCTTCAATTCACTTTACAATATATTATGTTGAGCACTCTGAGATGGCTCAATGATATGATAAGGTGCGATGTCAAATGCATGAATTACTATTATTATCATTATGAAAATGATCACCTGTGATAATTATCACATCAAGGAGCATTCTTGGCCTGAACAGACTGTTCCTCATCATTGTGGCCTTCGAATCTTAAATAGAACTTCAAAATGGAAAATGAAGCCCAAAGCAGAGCATTGCAGTGTTTCATGGAATGGTAGGATAGGTGTTTGCTCCATCTCATCCATACCTTCATGGCCAGTTACTGAACAGAGGCCAGCCACTTCAACAACACCAAAATTACATTTGTATAGTGCCTTCCACGTCAGGATGTCCAAAGGTGCTGGACATTCAATGTTTCGGACCCGAGCTGGGGGTCAGGATCGGGGAGGGTGGAGGGCAGGGACGAAGGAGGGTGAACGAAGGCATGGTTGAAGAGGAGGGTCTTGAGATGGGTCTTCAAGGAGGCAAGGGAGGGGACGAGGTAGCTGGACTGCGGGTTTGAGTTCCAGAGGTTGGGGGCAGAGTAGCTGAAGGCCCGCCCGCCAATGGTGTGGTGGGTGAGATGGGGGATGTGAAGCAGGCTGGAGCCCGCTGAGCGGTAGGTTGGTAGGGGGTCTCAGAGGTACGGGGGAGCAAGGCCATGGAAGTGCTTTGAAGGTGAGGACCACGATCTTGAACTGTATCCTCTAATGGGGAGCCAGTGGAGCCGGGCAAGGATGGGGTGATAGGGTCGCGGAGCCTGGTACAGGAGAGGACATGGGCTGCAGAATTTTGGATGATGTGCAGCCTGTAGAGGGAGGAGTTGGGGAGGCTGACATGCAGGGAGTTTGCGTAGTCAGGCCTAGATTTTATGAATGCGTGTATGAGAGGTTCGGTGTGGAGTGAGACAATGGCAGAGCTGGGCAATGTTGTGGAGGTGGGGTAAGGCAGAGCGGGTCATGGCATGGATGTGAGGTAGTTGTGGGTCAAACAAGAGACCAAGGTTCTGGACTGGCTTAGTAAGGTTGAGTGTGCTACTTCCTCATAGAAAGAAATAGAGGGAGTCATCAGAAGGGTCCCAGGAGTCAGCAATACAATATCCGATGTCTGAACCATAAAACTGCAGCACTCACACTCCTGAGCTCAGTTTTATAAAAATAATAGTAGTAATAATAATTAGGTCACTCAATCCACAACTGTTATGGGATACTGCTGTGCTGCCGCGTTTCACCCACAAAATATACAGTCAATTCACTTTACAGTATATTCTGTGAAACGCTTTGAGACATCTCAACGATATGATAAGGCTCTATATCAAACGCAAGGATTATTATTTGGAAGCAGAGCCTGTGCATTGTGGCTTCATGTTGAACTCATCGCTTTTCAATTCCAGTTGCACCAATTGAAATGTTACACCTCTTGGCAAAGCTGCTTGGATTTGAAATCCCAAATCCATTTTGCAGGAAAAGCTCCACTTTTTGCAGGTGATCCAATAGTGAACTTTTTACAAAAGCAAACACACTGCTTTATCTGCTTCATTTGTCTGGCTAACAGAAAATCTGGAAAGCTGAGAATTTGTTTGAAATGAGAACAAAATGGCTCCAATGTTTTTCAATAAACACCCCGGGCTATGATATTCTCTTTGAATGAATACACAAACTACTTAGTGCCACACCCACTCCAGAGTTCAAATGATGTGGTTTGGAGCATTGATGTGCTGAATCAACAGAATGTAAGGTGAGTGGTAATATTCCTTCATACTAATGAGAATTCACAAGAGGGTTTTTTCTCTTGATGATTTTCTCCCCTTTTCTCCTAAGTTGTGTGTTGACTGCTTTTCGTTGCACTGTGTATATGTATTTTTGTGTCTTTATTTTTTGTGTATGTAGATGCATGGGGGTGGCAAAGGTAATGATTTCTCTATACCCTTCAGTACATCACCCAAGTGACTGTTTTGATGTGCGACCCTCAACAGCATGCAGTTCTATCATGGAGGAGCATTGTAAGTAGCTTTGAAACTGCCTCCTCACAAGACACAAGATACCCTTCCCTACTATCCCCTCATCACAGTATCAAGCTGCTTTATAAACGTCCCATTGTCATGGCCTCAACCACCCTTCCAGTCATGCCTCTCCCAGGTCCAGGTATACACAGCTCTAGTGGGGTGATGTGGAGGGGGTATATCTCTAGAGATCAGGTCCTGGAATGAAGATAGTTCATGACAGTACAAATTGTCTGGAAGGTAGAGGAAAGAGCTCAATGTCAGTTGGCAAATGGACTTTTTTCGTTCAATACTTTAAGATCCAAATTCCTCTAAATACTGTACAAGAAACACAGATTCCTGGCTGGATCGCTGAATCATTGAGAAGCTGCTGACATTCAGTAATTGTAAATCAGAGGTCATTTGTTCAAGGTCTCCCTGTTTATCTCTTGCATGTTAAACCATACCTTTCCTTAACCTTCCAGCTTCAGAGAGGTTAAAAAGAGTCTTCCCTGGGCTTCCCTGACAGCTCGATGGCACAGAGTGGAACTGAACCACACAGAGCTGGAGGATTCTACGTTTCAATTCCTGGTCTATGCTGAATCGGCTGATCTGAACTGGGGGGAGGGGAAGAGATACAATTGCTTTAACTGCCTCCAAAGCAAGAGGTAAAAGCAAGAACAAGATTTTGAAGAGTGAGGCTCTGTAGCACCTCTCCGCAAAGTGCTTTGAGATGTTACCCTATGTGAACGGTGCTGTACAAGTTGTTGCTATGTATTGGATAGAAAAAAATCAGAGGGAAAAACTGCAAGTTAAAGAGATTCCTAATTCACCAGGAGTGATCCTGGCTGGCACTTAGGATTCAAGAATGTGACAATAGTTGGGAGTTGATCTTTTATGCAACTTCTTGGGCAACAGAAGAACCTGGAGGAGCTCAATGGCAGATTCTTCTCACTAAATTCTCTCAGGGAAATGAGCTGCTGAAAGTATTTTGCATGTAACACTAAATTCCCTTGTCACTATTTGGTGAGCTATTTATTATGTCTCATAACACAGAGGGAGAGGTGACACATAGGTCCCTGACATAGGAAGCGGTGACCATCTGCAGGAAACTGGGTATATAGGAGCTTGTTTGAAGAGACAACTTGCATTTTATATAGCATTTTATAGGCAGGGTCTCAGAGCGCTTAACAGTGTCTGACGCCGATGGGAGAGAAGAGATGACCGTAATCCCGGTCAAAGAGACCAATGTACGTAGTTCATTACGTCCTTTTCTGTCAATGCATAACTCCCCCTCCCACACAATCAGATAAAACCTATAATTCGGCACATCTTAGTGGACTCATCACAGACCGACTTCTGACAGACAGGATTTGAGATTGATTTCACAGCGAGCAAACTGCAGTCACCAAAGAATTCAACAAGATTACATTTGTTTAGCGCCTTTCATGTCGGGAGGACGTCCCAAGGCGCTGGACAGTGTACAGTATTTCAGACCCGAGCTGGGGTCAGTGGGAGAGAAGGGAGGGGAGGGGAAGGGGGTTGACCGATGGTCGAAGAGGAGGTTTTTGAGGCGGGACTTGAAGGAGACTAAGGAGGGGGTGAGGTGGAGTGATTGGGGGATGGAATTCCAGAGGTTGGGGGCAGAGTGGCTGAAGGCTCTCCCGCCAATGGTGGGGCAGGTGGGTCGGGGGACATGGAGCAGGTCAGAGCCGGCTGAGCGGAGGGAGTGGGCGGATTGGTTGGGGGTTAGGAGGTCACAGAGAGAGGGTGGGCTGAGGCCATGGAGGGCTTTGTAAATGAGGATCAGGATCTTGAACTGGATCCTCTGAAGGATAGGGAGCCAATGGAGTCGGGCGAGAGTAGGGTTGATGGGGTAACGGAACTTGGTGCAGGAGAGGACATGGGCTGCAGAGTTCTGGATTATCTGCAGCCTGTGGGGGGAGGAGTTGGGAAGCCCGACAAATTCAATCGGAGAAAGACAATGCAAATAAATCGTTATGAATTTGTTTAATACAATTGCAATACACCGAATAGAAGGAATCATACAAAGAAAAGTTAGTAATCTAGTTGTAGATATTTTATCAAAAGTAGTATCTTAGGATAATGTGTGAAAATATAAGCAATGCATTTAACCATTCTTTCAAAACTATCAGATTATTATACAAAAATACCTTGAAGTTTCACACACTTCAGAAGGGAATAAGACAACAGTCCAAAAGAATTCATAATTCATATATGGTCCCACTATATACAGTACATTTCTTTGTTTGGCTATTGCTCACAGGAAAATGAGCCGATCTTTCTGAAACAGTGCTTTCTACATCCTTTGTTAAAACAGTAATTTTCAGAGAGACGTCCATTCTTATACATCAACAAGTAAATACCACAACATGACCCGATCTAGTCTGACCGAGAGGTTTGGTCAAAGGTCTGACACTTGCTTGGTCGAAGTAAATAGTTTTGTTAATTACAGTTATTAGCAAGCACAGCTCCCATCATATTTCACTCTTGCCAGGAAAACTGCATCCCAATCCCATCCCTTCATATTTTACATACTAGTAGTGGGTTTGCTCTTAAGGGAACATCAATTGGTGTTAAGTCGGGGGCACTCCAATATTATCAATCCCCTAGAGCTGCTTGCATGTTAACACAGTACAGTCCAAATGGAGGATAATGCAGGCTGAGATCACTGTTATGTAGTGTGAGAGACCATCAATCATACCAATAAATTTGAAGATTAATCGCAGTTTGTCAAAAATGGGTTCTTGATTTATGTTTGTACCAGATATGGATAATTTGCTTTTGACATAGCTCCTTATTACGTTGAGACATCTCAAAGTGCTTTGCAGAATATACTGTAAAGTGTATTTTGTGTATTTATGTGTATTTTGTGAGCAAACTACGGCAGCCAATTTCAAAATTCATTCGGACTAAGACTGTTCCACAGTTCCAGCTCAGTAAGGATGAGTGGCAACAAATGACAGGAGATAGAAATAATCACAAGCTCCTTTGCAATTTCTTTAGATCAATGTGATCCCAAACACCCAACAGGAGGCATTGAATACAACACAGGAATGTGTCAGCTTAAAATTATTTTCCTGAAGTAGTATTCTTTCACGACCAGAAGCCATCCTATCCTGCCTGTCACAGACAAGTTTAAAGATACACTCTAGATCGATGGCTGGGAACACGTGTCTATGGGTCCTGGACCCATAAACTCAACAAGCGTTTACAATACTTATACCCTATCCTTATAGCCCAGTCATATTAGACTGTGAGCCATCAATTACAGCACTTACAACTTTCTTTTACATACACACCAGCTCGAGGCAAACATGCACAGGCCTTGCTTGAATCAATTGCTACAATGCTTGACGGATTTGCCTTTCCAAATTTTTACAAAACCACGTTCAGCAAGAACAAGATAGGAGGAAAGATTATTTTTAAGGTATATTTTTGTGTTTCTCCAGAGTAGAAAGTCCTGGTGAAATATTTGAATGTGCGCTGCGCTGGATCAGATTAATTTGGAATAGGTTCTTGAGCTGAAATCTAACTACAACAGAACATTGAGCATCATAACAGGTTATACAAGGAAGGGCTATCTCTAGCCTGTGGCATCTCCAGCTATTAAACTCAATTACAATATCTGGACTTAAATTTGGGCACAAACCTGATCCATGTTTTGTAAACGTCACCTCATTTACCTGGAAATATGCCTTTGATACAACACTCACTGACATGAACAGACACATGTACACAGCATTTGGCAGTTCATGGTATTCATAGATGCAAAATTAAGTCTTTTATTTTGTTTACAAAATATGACGAATAATTGGGGAGTCGGACACATATAGTAATACACACCAGATTCTCCTTGTCCCAACTCATATCTGCATACATATAATATGTTTTCTCTCTGAAACTATGCTTCTTTCAAATCATTATGGTGACACAAGCTTCCCTCTGCCACTCACATTGAACAGCCATTATATGCATCATAGCCACATTTCCCTCTGTGTAGGGAAGTGTGCAGGTTGTAAATGTTTCTCAACTACCACACTCACAATCTGATTATTTTACACAAAAGGTTTCGGCTCACTTTCATGGTCAATGAGATGCACAAGATATGCCAAGCTAACCTGCTGAGTGGTTAAAAGGAACAAAGCAGCATTGCTCAGTATTTTGTCAATGGGAATAGTTGGCATAGAAGATTAAAAAGGACCCTCCATCTGGCAATGGTGGCACTGGAGACACCTGAAAGACTGAGGTGGCCCTTAAAAGGACAACCTGTTCTTTTTATTCAGGAAATGGAAGACATGGAGATGACATTTTGATTGTCTGCCCGGGCTCAAACTAACTTAGAAAATACAGTGACTGAAATGAAGAATATTTTAGTGAGTAGCACAATAAAGCTGGTATTATTATCATTTTACACTCCTCTTTCAAGTTCACCTACAAAAATATAGTCACTACACTTTATTGTGAATCCTTTGAAGCCTCTGAGATGTCCTCCTGATACGCTATATCAATTGCAAGGATTATTATTACTCTTTAATGTAGGGAAACTCAAATAGTTTGATGCATTGTATCAGTTTAGCCTTCAATGAGACAGTCTCACAATAATTGGGAATCAGTGGCATTTCCAAGGGTAAGGGTTAAGATTTTAAGCAACAAAGATTTATCGCAACAATTCCGACTCATGATGTTAGCAACTTCAGCTTGAGAGATTCTGAACTGTATCTAATAGCATTTTAGTTGTAACATATTGGTTCCAGAAGTCATGTGTGATGTAACTCCTTATTCTAGCAGAAAATTTCAGTATCCTATCGGCTAATTTCCTTGTGAGTGTGAGTGTGTGGGAAGAGAAGAGTAGTGGTTGGACCACAGGATATAAAGCTACCTCTCTCACAGTTAACATCGCTTTAAAATAACGTGTTTCATTTCAAAAATTACTAACAACTTAAAAGTGATGATTAAACAACAAGATGGTTCATTATATTTAGTTAAAATAACTAAGATTTTTTTGCACAGACGTTTATAAAATTGTAAAAAAAATTGAAAAATAAATACAAAAATGTTAGTGACCATCTCGGGGCGACCTTTTCTCCAAATCTAGATCAAGTGTGTAACTAGGTGAGACACATCCAATGACCCATTATACAGCGTTCACAACTAATTGTGCCTGAAAGCTTCAGATCAAGTAGATATTGCAATTAAATTCCTATCCAGAATGAGAAAGCTGGAGAGGAAACACATTACCTTAAACATCTGCCATATTACTGAGGGAGACTGCAGTGAAGATTGCCATAAAGAAAATGGGAATTATTAAATTTGACTTGTCTGAAACATTTGTGAGACACAGAAGCTGGCCAAAATCCTTGCAATACAATACAGCAATTAATTCTAAGTATTGCACTTTTCTCTGAGTATAGACCACCGTAGGGACGTCTGCTTTCCCTAGGTAAGATGGCAGAGGTGCCACTAGATTGAGTCTTTCAATAAAATCTCCCCTCTAGTCTTCCCTTTGAAAGATCTTTGGAGAGTACATCTGTTTGGTTGGTCTGGATTGGCTGAACTTCACAAATATCCTCCAGTCTTTTCACATAGTAATAGTCTCATACTATCAAATGTTGAAGGTAAGTTTAGTTTGGTCCAAGAGATCAATTGCAAAAGTCATTTTGAAAATCATCATCTGTTCCTGAGTACTTCATAGTATCAGACAGGTAGGACATTTACAATGAAGATGTATTGTTGTGCCCACTAATTTAGGTGCAAACTCATTGCAAGTTCCTGAGGGAGCCATTATATTGTGCTGCCGTTGCTAAATATATAAACAACTTTTACATTACATTAGACACTCAGGAGCCCTGCAAATATTTGGGGTCCCAGTTGAAATGTATAGACCCCCATGTGTAGAATGGTTATTTAAAGGAGCTGCATGGATCAAAGGAAACACAATCTAACTAGGATGGAAGTTGTTCAGTGACAATTCAGAGTCTCAGGCTTCTCTGGTTGTGACGCCAGTTTGTCATTTTCATAGTAATAAAGCTTTCAAACAGCTTCAAGGATATAATCCAAAGACCAATTAGACACAGTACAAATCATTGCTTTTCAGAAAGTCTGTCAATGGGGCTTAACTGGAAATATTTAATAAGAAATATTTTGTATCGAAATCACTGAAAGTAATTTAGAAATTTGCTAATTACGCATTTCATGTTGAGAAATCTGTTAGGAAATATCGTAGACTCCAATGACTGACTAGCTTGCTGGAGTCCCTCAAACCAATCCAGTGTAGTTTCTTGCAAGACAAGTAAGTCCTGAGTTCTTTTAACAACAAAAAACAGGGTTTAACTATGGGTTACTTCCTAAACTCACTTAAATTCTGAGATCTAGAATATCAAGACATGTTTGTTCACTCGGTTGGAATATTCAAAATGATTTGTATACAGGTACTTTAAGGAGATTAGCCGATAAAACATAACTAGATGTACATTTTAAGAGCTTTAACCATGAGCCTAAACAAGCCAAAAAACAGTAACAGATTTGTTTACAAAGACAGCCACAATGGTGTTCTAACATGTACAATCAACGTGGGACAAAATGAGGCAATACATGTACTGTACAGTATTGGAGAGATATCCCTGATAAGATCAATGTCTGGTTAAGGTCACATTTTCTTCTTTGGTGAACTGGAACTGACCTCATCAGATTTCCACAGTATGTAGTAGTCAAGTGTGTGCAATAACAGGCATGCCAACTAGGTGTCAACCCAATGTAACCCAAGTTGGACAGTAACACAAGCAAACAAAATAAGGTTGGCTGAGACAGGTCATTCAAAGGGGATTCTTTCCTGCTACAAAGTTCTTAAGAGGTCCCACAGACTGTCACGTATCCTTGGGCTATAACAGTGCTGCTTCACAGTAATATTGAGAAGACGGGTCCATTTTTCACTTTACATTTTATGTAGGCATAATTCCTACAAGTGCCTGCTCAAATGTGAGTCTTTATTTCTTCCCCTTGTGTTTAAGACCACAGCATGTATAAATCCACAAGTTTAAAATGTCAACGCGTCCCTTCTTGCACATCTGCAGAGGCCCAACCTGAAGCCAACAGTTATAGTACCAAATGCTCCCTGAGCACAAGTCCAATTGTTTACACATGAGATCTCGACTGTAGCAATTCAAAATCATTCTGGTTAATGAGCACAATTTCCATTCCTCTTAAGACAAGAACTTCCACACTCGCTCAAAAAGCAAAACAGAAGTTTTGCCCATTACAAGGGGAATGGGGGGGGGGAAGGGGGGGTTAAAGAATGGCAACACTTGGGGGTTCACATGCTGTATTTGTCCATTGTAGGGAGACACTGTGTGAAGACAAAGTGGTTCCAAGGACGAACCCTCACATGCTCTTCCTTCTTGAACTTTGCACTACTTTACATGAGTGTGTGTGAGCTTCATGCCAGAGGGCTCTCCAAAGCTTCTCACCATTTTACTAAAGGGGATCCCAGCAGTTGCTCCAGAGCAACGTAGTTAAACACCTGAAAGCCTCTCAGACATACTGTAAAAAGAACTAGAAACAAAGTGAAATGAGGAAGGGTAACTTTGTCAGCTGCTGGCTGAAACGCAGCCTCTGTAGACTGACACAAAGGAAGTTCTTTTTTGCTGTCAAGGTAACCAGTGAAGCCAATCACAGTTGCTTCTCAGGATAAACTGCAGATAAGTGAGAGGGTGAGAATGCTGAAGGACTGGAAGATAGTCTGTGCATGAGCAACTCATCATAAGGCAAACCTGGCAGGACCGCGGCTCGCAGAAGGTGATTGTACATCTGCTGTGAATGGGACGCCAGGAGCTGTCGATGCTGCACAGAGCCAGGAACCATCACAGGAGAATTAGGAAGGCCAGGGCTTAGCACTGAATCTGACTTGCGTGGCTTCACAGAATTTTTATTCAAGTCCACGAGCTGAAAGTGAGCTCCAAATCTCTCTGCCATGTTCTGGAGTTGAGGCACTAATGCTGGGTGATAGCCTCCAAGCAGGTAGGGACTTGATGCTGGGCCTTTCCTGTTGTCCCCTTGACTTGTTGAAGAGGATGCCTGATTGGACAGATTTGATTCCGAATCTCTTTCAGGCGTGCCCTCTTGAGATACTTTATTCAATTGAGAGGCAAGTGACTTCTTTCCAGAAGATTCTTCTGTATCCTTTCTTGACTTGTCTGAATGAGGCAGGTGACTTTGCTCAGCTGACTTTGTGTTGCCTGAGGGAAGTGGTTGACATTCGGGACTTTTTTGGAGATCCTCTGGGCAGCTTTCCTTCATTTGGTCCACTATTATCAACCCAAGGAGGCCATTTTCTGCTGAAGACCTCTGGCTATTGGCTGCAGTGGTGGTCTCTGTGACTGTTTTGGAGGCACCTGGTAAGGATGAGATCTGGGGTGGATCAGGGGGATCTTTGCCCGCTGTCTCATAGCTCAACCTCATTTTCTTCTCTTGAGAGCTGTCAGAACCGGTTGAGGTTTCACTTGGCTTCTGGATCTTAGGATATCTTGGTAGGCTTAAGTCAGTTGGCAGATCATCCATCGTAATTGTGGAACCCTGGCTTGGAGGTGGCTCACTAAGTCCCTCTACCACAGAGCTGGGATCTAAATGTTGAGAATCTCCACTCTGGTCAGTTGCCTCGTTGCAATGGGAATCTAATTTGAGTTTCTTGACCGACTGTTCATCTTTCTCATGGCTTTCCTTGTCCTTGCAGTGGGCTTTGAGGGGTGAAGGGAGCAGATAGGAAGGGGCAGTCTTCTTTGACAGATAAAGTGGTGTATCCATGAAATCCCTAGTTCTCTTTACTGAGGAAGCCCTGCTTGATTTGCTGAGGTTTAGTGGAGAAGATTGTTCCCTGTAGTGTACTGAAGATACGCTGGGTAGTGGTGATTGTTTATTGGATAAGTTTTGAGGTAAAATCTCACACAGCGTTCCTTTATGGTCATATATATAGCTGCTATCTGAGGCCTTGCTTAAATTCAAGCATTCGCTCTTTAGATCCCTCTTCCTGGGCTGAGTCAATGACATTCCATTGGCAGCATTTACAGCCAATGACTTGAATAGCTCTGGTCTTGGGCTGGCTTTATTTTCCTCCTTGAGATTTTCAATATGTTCCAAGGAGCCTGTGTTACATAATAAAGACAGCGGAGATGCATTCTGATTCACCAATTGAATCCCATTCACTTGTCTAAACACAAGCTTCTTCCCTGGCCTAAGAGCCCCCTCGGGACCTGCCGTAGTGAGCCCTGTGGCTACATTGGCCCTTTCACTCTCTCCCAGGGTTTTACAGCACAACTTGAGCACCTGACTGTTCAGCCGTTCCACCTTGTGAGCTCTGTGCAAAGTGGGTCTGGACGCATCTTTGGACGTAGACAAGCCCAGCCTGCTTTTGAGAACATCGAGAGGTGAGACCCCTCTGGGCAGCTGGAAATTCAGGATTCCGGACTGGAGGTGTTGGAACATGGGCACCGAGGGCCGTAAGTCGATCTTTCCGCCCACAACATGCAGGCTTGGTTTAACACTGGAGTCACTGGCCAGGTCCAGCGATGACTTGTGGCTCTCTTGCGTTTCCCCACCTCGTTTTGTTTGCTCCCGTGACCTCAGTTTCTCGGCTTCTATCTTTTCACCCTTTTCTTGATCCATCGGAGGCCAGCTCTTAATTCTGGAATGTTCTCGCACGGCCGATGAACCACCCTCTGGTTTTTCACATTTTAGATGTTGGACCTGCCTGTCTGGGTGTCTCCGAGCATCCACCTGCACAGCTGGGACCTTCTTCTGATGCTTTACTTGGGAACCTTCAACATTCTCTAGGTGACCCTAAAAAGACAGCAGACATTGATTTCAGTTTTCATCCCCCTCTATTTACTGTTCCCAACACATACTTTGTTCTCTCAGCGACTTCCATAGGACTTGAAGACCACAGCACCAGCAGTCAGTCCTCCAGCACCTCACAAGTGACCATCCTTGACCTGTGAGCCCAGAGTGGGGGGTTTGTGACGTTACTCGTCGCTTGGAGGCAACAGAGCCCAGCTTAAACCTCTGCTCATCTGAAATGCACATATACGCCCTTTCCACTAGAGGTCACTAGATAGTAAATGGAAAATTTGGCCCTTCATCCAAATTTCTCAAATTAAAATCAACGCACTCATCTCCATGATCTTACTTGATCACTGAACAGGCAGGTGAAGGCTTTTAAGCTAAACCATGCAGTTAACACTGTGAGCTCAAAGCAATGCTACATACTTCCTGCATTCCATTTTTTTAAAAAAATAACATGGCTGTAAATAGATTGCCACCACCTTGTTACGATAGTCACTTGAGTCAAGTCATCACTGTGGGTGCTAAGGGGGCAGAGGGAAGCCTAGGCCAGAAACTTCCCCACAGTGAGTGAGGAAACATTACCCCAGGATCAATCACAAAATTGGTTTGGATGAAAAAGGCCCTTCATCCCATCTCATCCCTCCAGAACATCCACAAAATCATTTCTCTATCACAGCATCAAGCTGCTTTTTAAATGAGTCCAGCGTCCTGGCCTCAACCACCCTTCCTGGCAAAATCTCAAACTCCAAGTGGACAATTAGACAGGAAGATTGGTGCTTGCCAATGGAGCAAGTTTCTGGGTAGCTGTGTGTGACTGTGGATAGTTAGTCATTGCCTCTCAAAGTATTTTTTTTTGCAAAGCGAGGTTATTAGGACATGGAATGCCCTACAAAAAGCAGAGGTTGAAGCTTTGAAAGGGGATTAGAGAAATATCTGCAAAGGAAAAAAGCAACAGAATAAGTCAGGTGAGTCAGAGCGGGAGAGCATTCACAGGGAACCAATACAGGCACAATAAGCTAAATGGTCTTCTTCTGTGCTGAAAGATTCTATTTAGTCCACGACTCATTGTTGATGGGCTGAGGAAGGTAAATGTGGGGAAATGCTTTACAGAACTCTTTTTCATCAGTGTTTCTGAACCTGGAGTAGATGAATATATGCCCTTTCCACTAGAGGTCACTAGATAGTAAACTGGAAATTTGGCTCTTCACCCAAATTTTCACCGCGGCTCTTACTGTACAAGTGGATCACAGATGGACTGCGACACATCAGAAACCCAGAGTGAAGGGATGATCTCACCTCTTTCTCGGCTTTTCTCACTTTCACATGCAGCTCCCCGTTTCTGATTTTCACCTCCTTCTCCGAGTCCTCTGACATACTGGTCGTGTGCTTGCGGGCCTTGGCCGGGGGCAGCGGCTTGTCCTCCTCCCCCTTCAGATAGCGTTCGTACGGAAGGATCAACCTGCAAGGGAGAGAAACAGTCACGTCAGGTCACCTCCAGTCCACAAAATCCAGGCCATTCACCAAAGACCAGCACCAGTCACCACACCAGGGAAGTCTTACCAGTTCCACTGTTGCATAGGAGGCAGCAATCGATTCAGGTGATGGGAGTATTTATCATGATGTGTAATAATATTTCGCCCATAAAATACACAGTCAATCCACTTTACAGTATATCCTGTAAAGCACTTTGACAGGTCGGCGTATCAAATGCAAAAATTATTATTATTATATCAAACGCAAGGATTATTATATTCACATTCCTGCCAGTGTCTCCTGAAACCTACATCCGAAAGAACAGGGATATGGGGAAAAAGCAGGGATATAGAATTAAGGAAAAAGTGGGTGATTTAGTAATGCAGATAGTAGTAACACAGAGCCAATGAGCTGAATAGCTTCCTTCTAAACTTAAATAGTCATATATGCCAGGGCAAATCATCACTGTCAGAGTTTGACTCTTGCATGTGAGAATATTTAGCGGAACCGACAGAAATTCTTACGTGATACTGTATGATCCTGTTTGTGTATAATGGAGAAAGAATAATTGTTTGATTAAGTAAGCTTTTAGAAACTTCAGGCCAAACACCCACATAGCTGCACATTTACAATGATAGCAGTGACACATCTGGCAATATTTATATTGTAATGATATTAAATCTTGCATTTGATAAGTGTCCTATCACATCACCGAAATCCCTTAAAGCATTTACTGTGAAGTGTAGTGACTGTATATTGCAGATGAACGAGGCAGCCAAGTTACACAGAGCAACATTCCACAAACTGCCAATTTTATCAAGAGGATTGGTGGCTAGGAAACTGGGAGAAACTCCCTTCTCTTTTCAAATAATGTTGTGAGATCTTTAACATCCATCTAAACAGGAAGAGAGGTTATCATAAGAACATAAGAATTAGGAGCAGGAGTAGGCCATTCGGCCCCTCTAGCCTGCCCCGCCATTCAATAAGATCATGGCTGATCTATTCTAACTCCACCTACCCGCCTTATCCCCATATCCCTTTATCCACAAGAAATCGATCAATCTCAGTCTTGAATATGTTCAAGGACTGAGTATTTACAGCCTTTTGGGGCAGAGTATTCCATAAATTCACTACCCTCTGAGTGAAGAAGTTTTTCCTCAACTCAGTGCGAAAGGGCTTATTGTCTCAACCGGAGGGCTTGAACCCACAACCTTCTGATTCAGAGGTAAGAATTGTGTAAACAATGATAACTACAAACATTGCTCCTGTGCTGGTGCCAGCGTATCTCCAAAACACCGTGCCTCGTCATTATTTATGATAGTGTTGCTTGCAAAAGATTCAATAACTCGCTTGAATTCACATTTCATCACCACATCCAGTGCTTTTTTAAAACCAAACCATTTTTATTTGCTTAAGACTTTCTGATGGGACTTCCTCCCGATGTAAAAGGCGCTATACAAATGTAATCTTGTTATTGTTGATGAAATCAAAACAGGTCAGGAGCAAATTTGAACGCTGATTCACAACGCCTTGGAAATCAAAATTCCTTCAATTCACAACGGAAATTGTTTGTGAAGTCAGGTCCCTGGGATTATAATGTCAATGTTATACATTAATTGCATGGCAGTCTCCTATAAGAGACAGGAGATCCCCTCCTCTCCCACCTCCACCTCCATGTAGATATCTACTCCAGTGGGTGAATGGACAATTTGAAGATTTTTGGAGGACAAGATGGTGGCCGTGCTTTCAGCCACTACACCCTGAAACCTTGGAACTCTCTGCCTTAATCCCTCCATCTTGCCCCTCCCTCAGATCACAACTGAACACCTTCGCATGAAGGGTACTACATAAACGTAAATTGTTGTTATTGTTAGGAGCAATGCCTCCTCCAGCATTATCGCTGGCACAGGCTCAGCACTGCACTCCCATATATTGCCTATCACATAGTGAGATCTTTAATGTCCATTGAATAGGCAGATGGGAAATTGATTTAACATCTCATCCAAAAGACAGCACTTCTGACAATACAACAATCATCCCCCAGTACTGCATTGGAGTGTCAGCTTAGACTATGTGATTCCAAGTCCCGACGTGAGACTTGAACCCACAACTTTTTGACTCAACAACAACAACAACAACAAGATTCCATTTATAAAGCGTCTTTCACGTCAGGAGGACGTCCCAAGGCGCTGCACAGTTGGGTCATGACCCGAGCAGGGGGGAAATGGTCAGGGTGAGGGGAGGGAAGGGAGGGAGCGAGGAGGGGGAAGAGAGTCGAGAGGGGAGCTGAAGGCTCGGTCAAAGAGAAAGGTTTTGAGACCGGCCTTGAAGGAGGAGAGGGAGGAAGCAAGGCGAAGGCACTGGGGGATAGAGTTCCAGAGCCTAGGGGCTGAAAGGCTGAAGGCCCGACCACCGATGGTAGGGCGATTTGGGCGGGGGACGTGGAGCAGACCGGAGCCGGAGGAACGGAGGGTACAGGCAGGTAGGTAGGGTGATAGTAGGTTGGAGAGGTAGGAGGGAGCAAGGCCGTGAATGGCCTTGTAGGTGAGGATGAGGATCTTGAAATCAATGACTTGACTCAGAGGCAAGAGTGCCACCACTGTGCCAGGCTTACCTCTCGTAGTGTCTCCTGGTACAGGTGGCAGCACTGGTGCTCCCTGGGTTACCGCCTAACTCATCGTAGATGTGTTTCCACAATCGCCGGGCAGTAACCTGCAATGTCAAACAGACATAAATGGACATTACTGCTAGTGTGAACATACAGGTAGTCGGAAAGGTAATCACAGCTTGCAAGTGTTCCTTGTGATGTTGCTTTTTGCTCCATCAATGTGGGCTCTTTATGTCACTCTGGAGAATCTACCCAGCATTGAGTTATTCACCCACTAGCAGGGAACATGAGCTGGTCTTAGACAAGCTTTATGGCTGGCCGACAAAATCAATTTTCTTGATTGAATATTTTTTGATTTATGGCGTAATAAAAAAAAACTGAGAACGCGAGCCACATGTTGGCCACCACTGGCATACACCATTGTGAGATTGGTTAGTTTTACCTTAATGACGATGTGTTGTAGCAATTGCAATCGGAAGCAGTTATATATTTTAAATTTAATCCCAGCTTAATGAAAAATAATAAACATCTGATAGAGTGATCAGATACAATAACACTGGTTTGTGGTCAGATACAATAACGTTCGTTTGTGGTTACATACAATAACACTGGTTTGTGTCATAGTTATTTGTCTGAACTTTCACCTTATTCACCTTTGTCACTCCACCATATCTTCAGGAGAGATCTGCGAGTCAGAGTGTACGATTAGTGTGTGCACACTAACTGTTCCAACGACAGAAGGTAATTCTCAGGTTTCCAGGACTGAGCGATGGTTCCATGGCACTGACAGTGAGCAGCAAGGTTTCATTCTGTGATTAAATTGCTGCAGGGGAACTATACTATGGTCCAGGAGAGGCAAAGAGATTGGGCAGGCAGAAGAGGTGAACACTTCAGACTCGTGAGCAGATGGACAATGACAGTGTGGCACAATAATTCAGCATCAGACAGTATCAACTTGGTGAGAACAGTCAAAAAGGTTTCACAATGCATGATTGGGGATTGGGGTGTTGGAGAACGTTGGGATGAGAAGGATGTGTAGAACATTGGGAGCTCCTACCACATGAACACAGAATTGTCCACAAACCATCCCCATCACTATATTACCCACAATTAATTAAACGATAGTTCTGATTGGCTTCAGTAAGCAAAGCAAGAAAAGGAGAACGGCAAAATGAAACTTACCGCCTCATATCCTCCGAGTCGTTGTGTAACAGTGAACATTATGAAGAGATCAACTGTTGGAGAGGAAAAGAGGAAATGTTAATGTGGGCAAAAAGTGAGCTTTACAAAAAGGAAACACTCCAAAACCCAATACCTTCATCTCATGTGAAAGAATATGAAGGTGAGTTATCAGGAGTGGTGAGTTAAGCATATATACAAGCACATAAATAAATGCAACTAGGATACTGATAGCATGATTTTTTTGGGGGTCAGTCAGGTGTCTGACACATGAGGAAACCCATCACCATGCTTAAGAGTGTCCAAACCAAACTGAGAATTCCATGCATCCCACATACACATGGGAATCCCAGATAGACTGTTGCAATGGAATGTGCATTATCTCTCCCTGGAGGGATGCATCCTACTTACCTAATTCGAGAGAGTATTAGGTGCAGGTGAGCAAGAGCTAAGGTTTGGGGAACCTGAGTGCACGTTCGGTTACTGCTGGAGTCTAACCAGCTCAAACTGCATAGCTGACCATTGTGAGCACTGCCAGGTAAGCTTTCCTGCTGCTTGCCCACAATGACTCAAATGGTTGTGACAAGTTAAAGCCCGGGTGGAGTTATCAGGAGTTTACTGCGTTATGATTATCTTTCAAGCAACAATTTTCCATTGTGGGTTATAAAACGGTTAAGTTTACGAACAAAATTAGCAGCTCACCTGTGATTAGTCTCTGTGATCTCTTGTGATCACTTGTAAGTGTGTGAATTGACGAGGTGACACCCCTGTTAAACCTTTGCCTCTGAAACAGATCTTGGTGGCATTTGTGTTCATGTCACCAAGCTTCAATGTGTGTGTGAGGCACCGAGTACAGGTTAGGTGATTTCCTCGGTTTGGGAAGTGGGTGGAGAGCTGGGCGCAGCAAAAGGGACAGGTAAGCAATAAGAGTTGAACAGATACAAATGTATTTGGTTTGGGGGAGGGAGGGGAGGGTCGGAGAGAGTTTGAAACTGAAATGTGATAAATATCAGGTGTTAAGATGAGTTTCATTTCCAACAAAAAACAAAAAGCTCAGTTATGTTACATTATATATGGCACCTTTTCAGCATCCCATTTCTAATCTTATATCTCTCCCCTGGGACTAGAGATATCTGTAAAAGCAGGAAAGTAACACAATGGCTATAATGAATATTACATCCAAAGCGACCAAGAGACTTTTAGCTGCCAAGAGACAGACTCAGGTGAGATTGTTTGAACAAATAATAATAATCCTTGCATCACATCTTCCAGACGTCTCAATGTTCATAGAATATACTGTAACGTGAATTGACTGTATGTTTTCTGGACGAAATGCGGCAGCCAATTGGGCACAGCAGTGTCCTACAAACAGCCGTGGATTAAGTGACCAAATTATTTATTTATTTTTGAAGGGATTATTATTCCTGAAAAAGCAATCCGCCAATTGACTAACAACTGGTTAAGTAAGTAACAGAGTAAACAGAGGCGCGTGGAGTAAGAAAACATGCCCAACGTTTGACACATGCCCGGGAATCAAATCCAGGTCCTCTCGCTTGTGAGGCGAGTGCTCTCACCACTAAGCTACAGGATGAACCACTGATACTTGAAAAAACTTGAACCAAACAATGCAGCAAGTTTCTGGAGAATTATCTCACAGCTCAAGTCAACCAAGAGGACACTATATTATCTGACTCAATCCCACATTGTTCTTATCTAGGCAGCATTTTTAGACCACTTCTATGTGGTTTTAAGACACTCTGACCCCGCTCTCTGCAACCCAATCCCAGAGTCTCCACTGCACCTCTCCCCCGCTTTTAAACCCTGCCTTAAGACTTAAGTCTTCGGCTGTGCTTTCGGTCATCAATCCACGTCCCCCCACCTTGGGTTCCCAGGGTTCTGATCCGTCTTCCCAATGTGAAAGGCGCTATCTAAATGTAAAGTGTATTGATAATAATAATATCCTTGCATTTGATATAGTAGTCTATCATGTCATCGAGACATCTCAAAGCACTTCACAAAATATACTGTGTAAGGAAAGAGACATCATTGTTTGACTACCATCGGTGGTCGGGCCTTCAGCCTCTCAGCCCCCAGGCTCTGGAACTCTATCCCCCAGTGCCTTCGCCGCCTCCTCCCTTTCCTCCTTCAAGGCCGGTCTCAAAACCTTTCTCTTTGACCGTGCCTTCAGCTCCCCTCTCGACTCTCTTCCCCCTCCTCGCTCCCTCCCTTCCCTCCGCTCACCTTGACCATTTCCCCCCTCCTTGCTCCCTCCCTTCCCTCCCCTCACCCTGACCATTTCCCCCCTCCTCGCTCCCTCCCTTCCCTCCCCTCACCCTGACCATTTCCCCCTTGCTCGGGTCATGACCCAACTGTGCAGCGCCTTGGGACGTCCTCCTGACGTGAAAGGCGCTTTATAAATGGAATCTTGTTGTTGTTGTTGTTGTTGGATGTGTGAAAGAGCTGAGAAAAACATCTTAACTAATTCTTGTAATGTGACAGATGATTCAAACCAAATAGAGTTGAAGCCTGTGTCCTGGATTCTATGACATGTTTGATGACAACTTGATGGACAGATGTTATCCCTTTCTTATTTGGAAAAATGGTGCCTAACAGTATATTTCAAGTAAGCAAAATAGAGATTGTGTTTATAAAGAAAGAGTTTACAATCAACTAAAAAGATGCATCTTGGATGCATCAAGATTCACAAAGGAAGGACGTGTCTGGAGTGTGACCTGGGGCCTGATTGATGTAGGTCTTGGTGGCTGGTGGTCTGGTTGGAGAAGATCTCAGAAAGATTTTACAACCTGAAGGTGTCCAGCTAAGACCATTAAGTGATGAGATAAACTTTTCAACCACAGTTTGCCAGAACATGAAAGAATCTCCAAATTCCTGTAGGGTGGAGTTATTGATGACCTATGGGCATACCCTGGGTAAGGAAATGTAATTGGATGATTGAATTCAGGAATATGATTCGACATCTTTGATTGGGTGGAATGGCCTCTGGCTACACCTACTTATTTCATCATTATGTGACCAAACTTTGGGATATAAAATAACTAAATGAACGCTAAGAGGTAGGATACCATGGGCTAAATGAATTAGCTACTTGTTTGAGACAAAGGACCACAAATAACTTTGATCATAAGTCACTCAGGGTATGCCCAGGGAAAGGTTGAGATCATCCTGAGTCCTGAATCATTTCCCACAGTTGTCAGCATAAAATTTGTAACTGTTTAATAACCATCTTATTGATTAATAAATTAATCCATCGTCTCTGTCCACTATCTTACCTCAGGATCAACCACATTAAAAGGGAGAGGGTTAAAATCCTCTTAAAACCCTACAACTGTAAAATGAATTGATTGTATATTTTGTGCGTGAAATGCAGCAGTGTCCAACAAATAGTCATGGATTCAGTGACTAAATTATTATAATTTTTTTTTGGAAGGGATTATTACCCCCGGAAAGCAATCCGGGAATCGACTAACAACTGGTTTCCTATTTACTGCTGGTAAGAGTGTGGAGTAAGGAAAGTTGCCCAACATTTCACCCCGCTGGGAATCGAACCCAGGTCTCTAGCTTGTGAGGCGAGTGCTCTAATCACTGAGCTCTTGGACTCCACAGGAAATGCTCCCTTTCCTCAAGGCTGTGGGTCTGTGCTGCATTTCTCACCATTTTCTCCTTATTGCTATATACCTGACTGGTGACATTTCAGATTCCTCGCTCAATTGTTTCATAATCTCATGATTGCTGTACGCGTTCTATTCCCTCACACCACACCTCCTTGCCCAGAGTTATTATTTCTGTTGTCCTGTATATCTGGGCTTATATTCTCTGAAGTCAACTGTTTCTGTCGAAAGCAGCCTTTCCCTCAGGTAATGATCTGCCTCAAATTATCCCTTCCCTTGTGACTGAGTTTGACAACTCATCAAATACACACTTTTGAATCCAGTGAGATTCCATCTTCTCCTTCCCTTCCCACTCATCATGTGTTGACATCATTTGGTGAAAAATGTGAATATTTCATAATAAATTTGAAAGGTTTCAAACAAGTTATTGAAGCTGTTATGAAACATTGCATTTTTCACCTCCATGTGCTATTTTGGGCTCTTTATATTAAGCTATTACAGTATCATAGAATCATAGAATCGTACAGCACAAAAAGAGGCCATTCGGCTCATCGAGTCTGTGCCAGCTCTTTGAAACGAGGATTGTAATGTCAATCCCACCCGCAGCCCTTTCTCCATAACGCTGCAAACTCGTCCTCCTCAAATACCCGTCCACCGCATTTTTAAAAGTAGTTATCGAATTGGCCTCGACCACCCTTTCAGGCAATGTGTCCCAGATACTAGGAATACTAGGCTTTATAAATAGGACTCTGGCCTGCTCCAGCCTTTCAGCCCCCACTCTGTGGAACTCCATCCCACAATCCCTTGCCTCGCCCCCTCCTTTGCCTTCTTCAAGGCCCGTCTCAAGACCCTTCTCTTTGACTGTGCCTTCGGTCACCCTACTAACCCACCCTCCCAGCTCTTCCACCCTCATCTTGGGTGCACCTCCTTGACTATCCAGTACTTGGGATCTCCTCCCGATGTGAAAGACACTATAAATGTAATTTGTTGTTGTTGTTAAGGAATCCCTTTTCCTTACTTTTCTTGAAGCCCAGGTGAGGGATTCTGGAGATGGGAGTATTGCGGTCACGCATGAAGTTATGCAAAGCGTTGAGGAAGCGTTGCTCTTCGGAGAGAAGTTTGCTCGCATCGACCAGCTGGTTTGTTTGTGCGGGGCCATGTGCCATGCTCTCCGATTCAACTTTGACCTGGAAGGGAAAGAGACTGCATTAAGGTCAATCCGGAATCACAACTTCTACTACTTTCAAGCCTTCTGGGACTCTACCCTGCGTGAGCGGCACAAGATAAATGCAAGTTGCAGTTGTAGTTGTAACCAGGAGAGACAAACTAGTTAATTCAATCAACATATACATACAGTACATATACGTACAGAACTTCAAATGCCTCTTCAATGACCCCCTTGAGACTGCATAATATTTGTTACTATTTAGCTCCAGTTGATACAGGGTGACCAAAAGGTCATGATATCTACCCTATTATCTAAAAACAAACAAAAATATCATGATTTCT
Organism: Callorhinchus milii; assembly: GCF_018977255.1. Taxonomy (NCBI): domain Eukaryota; kingdom Metazoa; phylum Chordata; class Chondrichthyes; order Chimaeriformes; family Callorhinchidae; genus Callorhinchus; species Callorhinchus milii. The sequence goes on from NW_024704754.1 coordinate 9,786,596, forward strand.
TTAATACTTATTAGTGATTGTAATGACTTTTTGGTCACCCTGTATTTAAACAGGAGAGTTAGACATAGATCTACGGTAGGGATGGGGATGGGAGAAGAGGGATGACTATATTTGTTAAACATGGTATTGGCTCTTGATGAATGCTGGGTAATTTCATGCCTTAATTTCTTCCATTGCCTCTGCTTCTCATGCCTCTCAGTTCACTAACATTGAAGCTATGGGTGCAGGCACTTAAGAAAGAAAGTTTACATTAGTAAACATTAGCCTTATCACTTTAGAACATCTCAAGTGCTTTTCTGACAGTGCCAGGACAAGTGACTAGATTTATAAGCAGACCCAACGGCCATTTAGGGACACTCTAGTTCCATAAACATCTATGTTTACCAGCACTCTGGGAGAATCTCCTTTCGCTTTTCAAATAAGGTCACAGAATTTTAACGTCCACTTGAAAAGGTAGGCGGGATCTCGACTTAACGTCTCATCCTAAGGACAGCATCTCCAACAATACAGAGCTCCCCCAGCAAAGCACTGGAGTTTCAGCCTGGACTGTGAGGTCAAGTCCCAATGTGGGCCATAGTCATGTTCTTTAGTACAACACTCATCGGTCTGTCACCTTTCATGGCTCAAAGCTACTGCACTAGATGCTTTGATTTCTCGAGGACAATACCTGTTGAGAGCTCTGTAAAGTGGACAAACGTGCTGTGTGAATAGTGAGTACAGTATCACCCATGGTATTTGGTGCAAAATGCAAAACCACCATTCAGTGCTGAAACGCTACGTGTGAAGAGTGCTGTATAAATGTTGTTGTTGAGACGCATCTCACAGGATGTTGCCACATCTGTGGAACTGGGCACACGTGATGATCTTCACAATCATCCAAACAGGCGCTGCATAAAGACCAACACAATGCACGCCACAGAATCCCCTCCTCCATTCACAATGACCCCTGTACCCTGGCCACTGGAGTCCGGAGGCTGACAGCACAGCTTGGCAGGTCTGACCTTTCGTTGTCACAACAACCACCAGAAAAGGAACAAAGAATTTTGGAAATTGCTACAGAAATGTACCAGTGAGATTTCTGGTCGAACCCATAAGACAGTTGCCTTCCCTTGATTCCCTTCCCCCCACACACACACTCTCCTATAGCTAAGGATGCTGTCTCACTGATTAAACAGCAGAGCAATATCTTGTTCACAACATAGATGAGGCCTGAAATAAACAAGCTTCCTGGTGCAGCATTGAGAAGAGATCTTGGAAACCTTTTAACTCGTTCCCTCTCATGTTCTAGAAATCAAAATGCTGTATTTAAAAGATGCTGAAGGTGACTCATGGATGTGTCCCATACTATGGAGTCCTTGCATTTGTTCCAATGCTTTGAGACGTCTCAAGGCGTTTCAGAAGGGACCAGCTTTCTCCTGGTTCTGGCTGTTAGTTTCCACTGTTGGTGGACGTGGGAAGCCAAAGGAAGAACCAAGGGCATATTAATAATAATCCTTGCATTTGATATAGTGCTTTTTCACATTATTAAGTGGTCTCAAAGCTCTTCACAGAATACAATGCAAAGTGAGTTGACTGTATATCTTGTGGGTAAAATGCGTCAGCTAATTGTGCAAGCAGTGTCCCACAAACAGTTGTGGATTAGGGTGTCCAAATTATTATTATTTATTTATTAAGTTTTTGAAGGTATTATTAAGATCCGCCAATTGACAAACATTAGCGTTCCTACTTGCTACTGGGTAAACAGAGGCATGAGGAGTAAGGAAAATTGCCTAAGGTTTCGCCCTGCTGGGAATAGAACCCTGGTCCCCTTGCTTGCGAGGTGAGTGCTCTAACCAATGCGCTACTGGACTCCTCCACTTTGCTGATTGTGGAAAAGAAAGGGCGCTTTTGTGTGGTCAAAGTGCAACTTGGCATTGCACTACTGACCACTTAACAACGGATCGCCAGGATAACTAGTGGGAACTAAATCAGACGCAAATGGGAACCACGACAATAGTTTCAGAGGAGGTTGCGCATTGAAAAGTTAATATTATAATAATCCTTACATTTGGTATAGCGCTTTTCACATCAGGTCTTCTCAAAGCAATTCATAGGATACACTGTAAAGCGCAGTAACTGTGTGTGGATAAACGTGGCAGCCAATTTCCGCACAGCCAATTGTACCACAAACAGCCATGAAGTGAATCACCAGTAAAAGCTTAAGGGCCGCGGATATCCCATAAATACTGCCTGCAGAATATTCCACAGAATGCACAAAAATGGAATGGGAGCACGGAATCCATGAAAGGCAGCTCCTGGCAGACTTTGCCCAGGGCTCCAGGATGCGAAAGGCACTACTGCATATAAATGTAAATCGCAGTGTATTGTATAGCTTTTATCCCACTTTGTAAGCATTCAACGAGGAAATAACAACAACTTGCATTTATAGTGAGCCCTTTATGCAGGACAATATCTTGGAGCTCTTAACAGAGGCGGAGCCTGAAGCCGAACCGAGGGGAGGGAGGAGGTGATCTTAAGCATGGTGGAAAAGAGAGTTCTTCAGGAATTATATAAGAGAGGGGAAGGAGGGGGTGCGCCAGGGTGATTGAGGGAGAGTGTTCCAAAGATTCACGGCATATTGGCTGAAAGAGCGGCTGCCGATGGTGGAGCAGAGGGGATGAGAGACAAGCAGGAGGAATCACTAAAGAAGCATGAATTAATCAAGTGAAATGAACTCCCCACCCAGTGGTAAATTTCCCAAAAGTGAGCTTGGAAACCTTATGAACCTTTTGCTCCTGGGTGGTGTCCGACTGGCTAGGCTGACGGTTTTCTCGTGATGCTCTCTCGTCGCTCCCCACCCCTCTGGCTTTCTTCTTCCGAGATCTCCCTTTGTGAAGAGCGGCTGCAACAGCAACAAACAAACAAACAAACAAGAGAGAAAAAGGTATCAGCTGATATGTCCAGGTAAACCTGTGCTGGGACACCACAATGGCAAAAGCAAACTTTGTGTCTTTTCCTTTTGAGTGGGGCTGGGCCTCCTACCGAGCATGCTCAGTAACAGCTGCAATTTGCATACTGTTCTTTTTGGTTCGTCTCCAGCAAAACGTTGGATTTCATTAACTGAATATCTTATCCTGGGATCTGGGTTTGAGCAAACATCACTCTGGGCAAAGTAGATCCATCCCTAGAATATAGATAGCACCACAACAGCAAACAATGCAGCTAACAGCTACTGAGGTATACAATGACCAGCCAGTTACAGAAAAGCCTTTTATCAAAGATACTCCCCCCCACCTCTTGCAAAACTGACTGTAATTGCATGCGCATTAACTTTTAAACCACTGATTCCCTGAATACAGTGCTGATTAGCGGGAGAGCCTTCAGCCACTCTGCCCCCAACCTCTGGAATTCCATCCCCCAGTCACTCCTCCTCACCCCGCTCCTTAGCCTCCTTCAAGTCCTGCCTCAAGACCCTCCTCTTTGACCATGCCATCGGCCACCCCCCTTCCCCTCTCCTCTCCGCCCCCACCACAGCTCGGGTCTGAAATGCTGTACTCTGTCCAGTGCCTTGGGACATCCTCCCGACGTGAAAGACGCTATACAAATGTAATCTTGTTGTTGTTATTCTCCCACTCACCCAAGCAAAAAAAAAGTTTTCAGTGGAAATATTCAGAACAGAAATCTTCTGACTAAATTTTGTCTCGTATGGAAACAAAACGCAACACAATTTACATTAATATAGCGGTCTTGCACCCTGGGAGGATGTTTCAAAGCACTGAATTCAATGAGTGGTTTCACTGATGATGTCTGTGCCACTTATCTCCACTCTTTCAAATATCAGCCTTTGGACACTTGCAATTGGTCTCCGACCAGCTCTTGGCTTTGTTCCAGAGCACTGTAACTATACGGAGCGCTTTTCAAAGGGGGATAGCCTTTGCAGTAAGCAACTCGCCAATGTTTCTCTCCAGTGATAGTAGCCTACCAGAGCTCCTTACTTTAACCCAACAGGACTGATGCACTTTAATGTGCTGGAAATCAAACCAAGTAAAACTCTACACCCACTGTACTGTCTAAGCAAATGGTTGTGTCAATATCTTTGTACTCCCATGTAACACAATGCCCACACCGATAGCGTTCCTCTCCTGTCAAACCAGACAAACATCATTACACTCTTGTGCAACTGAATATGTGGCTTGATATTACGCCCATATATCCAAGCTGCTATCATTAATTTCCTGCAGCATCAGAATGGTAATTATGCCTGTACTTTGACATTCCTGAGCTCAATCGCTGATCTTGCAGTATGCTGTAATCAATTAGCAGTCCAAATTCCACTCAAAAGCCTGGACACGACCACTCTGCAAGGCTGTGGGAGGAACACCTTCAGCATTAAAAACAGAACTGTCTGAACTGAAATTATTGTTCCTCTCTGAGGTTATCGAACACACGTAAATTCAATAGGACCCGCTGACTGATGTCTCTGCCAATTGCTCTCACATTCACGTGCAACCATTGAATCGAGATTCAATTCACATCCAATGTATAACTTTTGAAACAACTTGGAAAACTCCAGTCCAAAACACACGGCTCAACAGCCCCTGCGCCCTCTACTCCCCACATGGGAAACATCTACAGACGGATCTTTAAGAAACGATTCAACTTGCCCGCTTACCTTCCAAGCGGCCAGACAATGTGCTTGTACCAGCGCCTCTTCAAAGTTTCCGAACTATACAGTTGTGGTTTAACCTATTCAGCACGTAACCTGTCAAACACACTCAACAACAACTTGGCCCTCAAGCAGGGTAGCATCCCAGAGCGCTTGACAGTGGCGGAGCACGATGCTGAGCCGGGGGGGTGGTGATCGTAGGCCCAGGCAAATAGGAAGGTCTTCAGGCGTGACCTGAAGATGGGGAAGAAAGGGGCAAGCAGGAGGGATAGAAGAAGAGTGTTCCAGAGTTTCGGGGCGTAATGGCTGAAAGTGCGGCCACTGAGGTGGAACTGAAGGCACGAGGGACATGCAGAAGGCCGCAGCCAGTCTAGTGGAAGCAGCGGGTTGTGGGGTAAGCAGATTGGAGAGGTAGGGAGATGCCAGGGCATAAAGGTATTTGAAAATGAGTGTGAGGATCTTGAAATCGATCTGCTCAGCGATAGGAAGCCACTGGAGTCTGGCTGGAACTGGTGCGATTGGGGTACGTAGTTTAGTACGGGTGAGTATACGGAGCTGATGAAGTTGGGCAGTCCGGCAAACAGAGCATTTGACAAGTTGAGTCGGGAGGTGACGAATGCATGGACAAGTGTTTTGGCTACATTTGGGGTAAGGGACGGTCGGAGGCAGGCAATGTGGGGGAGGCGGAGGAAGTTTTTGCTCATCCAGGCCCTGGTGTCTGGCAGACAGGTTGAGAGAACATCGGTAGACTTGGAGTTGCAGCTGATGGAGAAGTAGATTTGTGTGGCATCCGAATACATGTGGAGGTTTAAGCCAAGTCTGCAGATTACATCGCCAAGAGGGAGCATATAGATGATCAGGAGAGGGCCAAGGATGGAGCCCTGGGTTACACCACAGGTGACCAGGTGGGGCGGGAGGTGAAACTGTTTGAGGAGACAAAGTCCTGAAAATTGGGCATTTTTAATCTACGACTGTTTGAGACACTGCTGTGCGCAATTGGCTGCCGCGTTTGCCCACAAATGTACAGTCAATTCACTTTACAGTATATTCTGTGAAGCGCTTTGAGACATCTAGAAGACATGAAAAGCGCTATATCAAATGCAAGGATTATTAAAGTCAAGGCGGTTTGTTAGGTAGGACTCGAACCAGGCTCGTGCAGTCCCACTAAGATGGATGAGGGAGAGGCAGTGGATGAGGATGGTGTGGTTGTGTCAAACGTGGCAAAGATCCAGGAGGATGAGGAGTTAGAATTGGTTACAGAAAGAGAGGACGTTGTTGATGATCTTGACAAGCACCGTCTCTGTGCTATCGTGAGAGCAAAGCTGGTCAACGACAACACGTTCCAGAGCTTTGGCAAGAAAGTTCATCACTTCCTTCCCAAAGCCGTAGTATTCATTCATCACAGGAGCCCATAAACAAAGGCTCTCTCTCCTCCCGAATTAGCTTTAAAGAGTATGCTTGGTTTCACTGAACATGCTCACTGTTAAACCTGGAGGTTCACATTGCTTAGAGTCAACTGGTCAAACCGGCTCCCTCATTTGCCTCTGAACTCGGGCGCTGGCAGCATCAGCCTCCACGGCTGCACACTCAACCTTACAAAACTAGTCAGGAATCTGGGTGTCTTGTTTGACCCTTAACTGTTCTTTCTCCCCCACATTCGCGCCATAACCGGCACTGCCTAACATCACCTCTGCAACATTGCCAGACTCCGCCACTGCCTCACCCTCAGGCTGCCGAAACGCTCACCCACGCATTCGTCACCTCAAGGCTAAATTATCGAAACTCCCTCCTCATCGGCCTTCCCAACTCTTCCCTTCACAAGCTGCAGATCATCCAAAACTCTGCAGCTCGTGTACCTTTGCGCACCAGGTTCCGTGACCCCATCACTCCCACCTTCGTCCAACCCCACTGGCTCACCATCCCCCAGTGGATCAAATTCAAGATACTCATCCTCACTTTCAAGGCCATCCATGGTCTTAACCCTCCTACCTCTCCGACCTGCTGATTCCCTACCAAACTGCCCGCTCTCTCCTTTCAGTGGGCTCTGGCCTGCTCCATGTCTCACGCCTGACCTGCCCTACCATCGGTGGCCGGGCTTTCAGCCTCTCTGCCTCCACAATATATTCTGGAACTCCATCCCACAGTCCCTTCGCCTCGCTTCCTCCCTTGCCTCCTTCAAGGCTGGTCTCAATACCATCCTCTTTGATCGTGCCTTCAGTCGCCCTCCCACCTCTCTGCCTTCCCTCACCTCTATCCCACCCCTCCCTCATGTTCGGGTCCTGACCCCTGACTGTCCAGGGCCTTGGGACATCCTCCCGACGTAAAAGCTGTTCTATAAATGTAATTTTGTTGTTGTAATCCATTATATTTAAATTAGTTCAGGATCACAGTGAAGTACAGTCTATCTGCACAGCTGTTATACAGAAACATTAAGAATCTTCTCATTTAAGCCACAATCTCAAACCCTTAGACATCACAAGGGGACTTTCCCATCTGAGTATGTTCAATACAAACTGCTGCATCAAATTTTAAATCCATTAAGCCTGAGTGACCTCCTTCCCCTGAAAACTATTTGCAAATTAAATGTTTTAAAAAAATGCAGCCAGTTCTGTGCTCCAGTTACCAAAGTGTGCGCTGCTCCTAGATAATGATTGATTCTGATCACTGGCTGACGACACCTGGCTGAGTGACTCACTGGATTTGCACTTGTGAAAATATTGTTATTGAGTCCATCACTCGACGAGATGTGGAGTCCGTAGTTTGGTGGTTAGCACGCTTGTCTCTCAAGCGAGATGACCCGGGTTCGATTCACGGACGGGGTGGAATTTTAGGCAAGTTTCCTTACTCCCACACACCTCTGTCTACTTAACAGTAATTAGCAATCCGGTTGTTAGTCGATTGGCAGATCGCTTTCCAGAGATAATCCCTCAAAAAATAATTTTGTCACCCAATCCAAACAGTTTGTAGGAAACTGCTGTGCGCAATTAGCTCTCACGTTTCACCCACAAAATACACTGCACAGTCAATCCACTTTACAATATAATCTGTGAAGCATTTTGAGACGTTTCAATGACGTGATAAGGTGTTATACCAGATACAAGGATTATTATTATTAAGGTGTTTCTGTCTAACTGCAACATTACTATAATAATAATAATCCTTGCATTTGATATAGCGCTTTTCACGTCGGGAGGACGTCCCAAAGCGCTTCACAGAACACACTGTAAAGTGAATTGACTGTATATTTGTGGGCGAACGCGGCAGCCAATTGCGCACAGCAATGTTCCATAAACAGTCGTAGATTGAAAATGACCAATTTATTATTGCTTTTGGTTTTGGAGGGATTATTATTAGGCTCTGTGTGGAGTAAGGAAACTTGCCCAAGGTTTCGCCCTCTGCCTGGAATTGAACTCAGGTCTCTCGCTTGCAAAGCGAGTGCTCTAACCACTGAGCTACAGGACTCCAATTTACTGCTCAACTTGTGAAAATCCCATAGCAATAAATGGTAAATCCACGTATTCTCTTACCTTACACTTACTGCTCTCACCCATTAATGACACCAATGGCAGGTGGAAATGGAAAATGCAGTTTTCAAAAAATCTATGCCCCTTGATATAATTCTGTTCGTAAACTATAATTATTCCACTCCACTGAATCCTCCAGGTTTGTTACAGCCCACACTCTAAAGTTCAATATTATGCTCAACGTGACTCTCCAAATTTGTTAAATTCCAAATCACAATTTGCTGGAAGTTAAGCAACAGAAAGTTATTGGAATTTCCTGATGTGAATAAATATGCAACAAATTGGGAGGAGGGTAGGGAGTTAGGGGATGGAGCAGTATTGCCCAAACAGAATTGCACTGCTCCTTTGTTTCTTCCTCTCTATATAGGCATGCATTTCTGACGTGAGAAGGTATGTATCACGGATACAACACTCACAGGAGCAGCTCAACTTAGTGCCTCAAAGCATATTCAGTAAAGATTGGGGATCAGCTCAGGAGAAATAAAGAGGCAGCGATGCCCTCGAAGTAGCAAAGCTTTGGATAACTATTCACAGCATTTCATCAACTGGGGAGATGCGCAGGCTGAGAGTCTGTGAGTAGGCAGCGTTCATATTAACAAGGGGATTCACTGGTGCAGTCGCTGAGCAAACCCTTAACTGTTCAGTGCCTTGGGAAATCCTTCCGATGTGAAAGGCACTATATAAATGTAATTTGTTGTTGTTGTTGTTGAGCGGGTTGAGAGATAGTAGTGGTGGTTGGTGGGGGTCCATGTTATTGTGTAGGGTTCCACCAGTGCGGGGATTAATTGGGAGCATGGGTGGGGGGGGGGGTAACAGTGTTAATTTGGGAATTTCGGGAGAGGGAGTAACTAGTGGAAACTGATCTGACTGAGAGCGAGTGTTGAGATTGATATGCAAAGCATTTACATCACTACAAATTTATTTGGAAACATTTTAAATAAAGAAGCAGAGGATTTCAAAATTTGGGAAGAATGGGGGTGCAGAGGATGTTAAAGACATTTCCAAATGTCCCCACGCAATGTCTCCTGAGCTGATCCCCAATCTTTACTGAATATGCTGTTTTAAAGCAGCCACAGATCAGGTGGCTGTTTGTGTGGGTTTCGAATACAGAGCCACTTTTTCTGCAGTGGTGCACTCATGTCGCCCTCTTGTGTTTCTATCTGGTACTTCAGCCACAGGGCACCTGCCATTTGGCTCAGAATTCATAATTGCACAAATTCCCTCAAGTGACTATTTACAGTCATTTCAATCTTATAGTTATTCCTATGACACTATTTGAAAAGAAAAGGGGAGTTTTTCGCTCCCAGTGTTCGTGGCAACAATCCCCCCCGTAAAAAAAATAGTTTGCAGCACTCCAGTTGTTTGTGGGACATTGCAGTGTGCAAACTTTTCGCCCACATAATACAATCAAACCACTTTACAATAAATGTTGTGAAGCGCTTTGAGATGCCTCGACGAATTGATAAGGCACTATATCAAATGCAAGGATTATTATTATTACTTTAACATAAAAGCATGACATCAAGGCAACAGAGTGCATAAGAGCAGCCACAAATTAAAAATAATAGGTGTTAAAAACTTTCAGCTGTATACCACATCTTCTGTTTTCCTGAAACTATGGGGTGTAAATTGTGATTTTTTTCAACAGATTCAATCTCTTAAAATGTCTGAATTTACCAAAACTGACCACAGAACACATCATTGTTATTGACCAGAGTGTCAATGTCACTTCACAGGATAATTTTAATTCACAGGATTGTGTTAATTCACCATAATCCAAACCATAAGTATATATTTAAAAAAACATACATCATTAATGAACAGTGCTATACTTTTGACAAATGTTATGCTCCACAATATCTCCAATCTCATATAATTCATAGATTCATAGAATTATACAACAGAGAAGGAGGCCATTCGACCCATCATGTCTGTGCCAGCCCTTTGAAAAGAGCTATCCAATTCAACCCCACTCCCCCACGCTCCCCCCATAGCCCTGCAAACTTGTCCTCCACAAATAATTATCGACTTCTCTCTTAAAAGTTGTTATCAAATCGGCTTCCACCAACCATTTAGGCAATGCATTCCAGATCCTAACAACTCACTGTGTAAACGATTTCTCCTCACGTCCCCTTTGTTTCCTTTAGCAACTATTTTAAATTGGTGTCCTCTGGTTACCGGCCCACCCACCAGTGGAAATAGTTTCTCCTTGTTCACCCTATCGAATCCCCTCATAATTTTGAAAACTTCTATCAAGTCTCCTCTTAACCATCTCTGCTCCAAGGAGAATAATCCCAGCTTCTCTCGCCTCTCCTCATAACTGAAGTCCCTCATTCCTGGTACCATCCTGGTAAATCTCCTTTGCATCCTCTCCAATGCCTTGACATCCTTCCTAAAGTGTGGTGCCCAGAACTGAACACAGTCTCGAGCTGAGGCGTAACCAGTGTTTTATAAAAGTTCATCATAACTTCCTGACTTTTGTATTCTATGCCCCCATTTAGATATGTGGTATATTTAGATTTTAAAAAGGCATCTGACAAAGTGCCACACAAAAGGCTATTGCACAAGGTTAAGGCCCATGGGATTAATGGGAACATATTAGCATGGATTGAAGAGTGGCTAACGGGTAGAAAACAGAGAGTAGGGATAAACTGGTCATTCTAGAATTGGTAGGATGTGACTAGTGGAGTGCCACAAGGATCAGTGCTTGGGCCTCAGCTATTTACCATTTACATCAATGATCCAGACGAGGACATTGAATGTTACATATCTAAATTTGCTGATGATACTAAACTAGGTGGGAGAGTAAGCTCTGAGGATGTTGCAAAAAGTTTGCAATGGGATATAGATAGGCTCGGGGAGTGGGCAAGTAGGTGGCAGATGGAATTTAATGTGGGGAAGTGTGAAGTTATTCACCTAGGTAGGTAGAAAAACAGATTATTTTCTAGAGGGGGAGAGATTAGATAGTGCTAGTGTTCAGAGGGATTCGGGTGTCCTTGTACACCAGTCTCAAAAAGTTAGTTTGCAGGTGCAGCAGCAACTAAGAAGGCGAACGACATGTTAGCGTTCATTGCAAAAGGTTTAGAGTACAAGAGTAGGGAAGTCTTGCTACAACTGTATAGGGCTTTGGTGAGACCGCACCGAGAGTATTGTGTGCACTTTTGGTCTCCTTATTTAAAAAAGGACATACTTGCCCAAGAGGGGGTGCAGCGTACATTCACTCGGTTAGTTCCTGGGATGAGGGGACTGACCTATGAGGATAGGCTGAATAAACTAGGGCTGTATTCTCTAGGGTACAGAAGAATTAGGGGAGATCTTATTGAAACATATAAGATTCTTAAAGTGCTGATAAAGTAGACACTGAGGGTCTGTTTCCCCTGGTAGGAGAATCTATAACCAGGGGTCACAGTCTTAAAATTAAGGATCAGCCTTTTAGAACAGAGTTGAGGAAACATTTCTTCACTGAGAAGGCTGTAGATACACAAACCTTGAACATCTTCAAGGCTGAGACTGATAGATTTTTTTAAAGATAGAGGGATTAGGGGATATGGGGATAGGGCAGGTAATTAGAGTTAGGTGTGAAGATCAGCCATGATCTTATCGAATGGCGGGGCACAGGCTCGAGGGACCGAATGGCCTACTCCTGCTCCTAATTCTTATGTTCTTATAAAGCCTAGTGTCCCGTATGCTTTTTTATTATCTACCTGTCCTGCCAACTTCAAAGATTTACTTATATGAACCCCCAGGTCTCTCTGTCCCTTCCCCCCCTTTAAGATTGTATCATCAGCTTATATGGCCTCTCCTCATTCTTCCTCCCAAAATGCATCACTTTGCATTTCTCCACATTAAGCTTCATCTGTCACGTGTCGGCCCATGTTACCAGTCTGTCTATGTCCATTTGCAGTCTGCTGCTATCCTCACTGTTTACTACTTTTCTTTGCTTAGTATCATCTGGAAACCTGGAAATTGTAGTCCCTATACCCAAGTCCAGGCCATTTATATAGATCAAAAACAGCAGTGGTCCCAATACCGACCCCTGGGGGCACCACTGCACACTTCCCTCCAATTAGAAAAACAACCGTTCACCACCACTCTCTGCTTTCTGTCTCCCAACCAGTTCTGTATCTGCTTTCACTGTCCCTTTAATATCTTGGACTTCTATTTTGCTTACAAGTCTGTTATGTTGCACTTTATCAAACGCCTTTTGAAAATCCATATAAACTACATCAACTGCACTACCTTCATCCACCCTCTCCGTTAAAATTGGACCTCATGAGAAGTTTGAGTCCACTAATTCTGATTGTGCCTTATAAATATGGCCGGCAGTCAGTTCTTCTGGATCCACTGCTTCCTGTCAAACAGGAAGTTGGCAAATGAACTTGCATTTCTTACAGTTGACAGGGCTCCACTGGTCCCCAGGAGATCTTCTGCGCCTGTACGATGTGCACAACAAGCCATTGTGTCAACATCATACGTTTACCACATACCAGGTACACCATAAATGTCAGGGTCCAGCGTAAACAGAGCCGCCAACAGTCCTGCTTTGTTTCGTGTAAAACAATGAACCAGTTCCCAGTTTCTATTGTAAATTGCCGACTGTGAAAGTGGAGCATCTACTGCAGGGGGTGGGAGGCCACCAGTCTGGGCGGGTGACAAGCCTACCTCCGGTCAGATGAAGATGGATGAGGGTCAACGCCGGTGGCCGTGAAGCGATCCTCAGTCTTGTTCGTATCATCCTCCCGGCAGATGTGCGTGTCAGGACACGAGGTGCTGGAGAGTAGATGGTGGGGCGGGGATGTGTCAGCAATGCTCATATTGGAGGGTTTCACCATCTTACAGTTATGGTTAGAAGCTTCTGGATTTTGTTTGATACAGAGATTTAATGCGCAGAGAGTTCAAGTTGCAGAGAAAAACTTCCTTTACACCAGTGGCAGTCAAAAGTTTGGGTAAGCCAACCAAATATATTTTCTTGATGGAATATTTCTTGATTTATGGCCGCATCAAGGGCATCGCTGTTCGGTAACTACTGGAAACAGGGCATTAATTTGTAAAGGACTCACCTGGATTGGTGCAAATGTTCGGGGGCCACTTCGGGCCTACAGGCTGGCAACCACTGCTCTACACTGTCTTATCAAGGTCTCCTACATTAGGTTTAGCGCAAGTTAGTGAGTTATAAAACTCCCTCTAATCGGGTATAACAACCTATACCAGTTGATATTCTCTCTCTCCCCAAGCTATTCCTCTTAAGTGCGACTGCCGATTTGCACCAAGTTGCAGTTGGCCTTGTGCTATGTGCTTACCCTCACCAGGAACTAACTTGAGAGAATAATATAAACAATGCCCGTATTTAGCACAGAATCAAAACATCTCCAAGTGCATCACAGGGGAATTGTTGTCAAGTGTAGTGACTCTACACTATATCAAATGCTATTATTATTATCAAAACATCTCTGTGTGTTCAGTGATCAGCAACAGAGTGCAGAGCACACAGAATAAAATATCACAGGTTTATTCCCACTCTGATCTGAGTTACTGATCTCAACCAGAACAGCGATCAGCGAGTTACAACCCAGTCTCAGCATCCCTGAGCTTGGCGTTCTGTTCGATCCGGAGCTGTTCTTTCTTCCTCATATCCTGGCACCTCCCTCCACAAGCTGTAGATCATTCAGAACTCTGCAGCTGTACTGTCCCGCACCAGGCTTCGCGACCACATCACTCCCACCCTCGCTCGCCTCCACTGGCTTCCCATCCCCCAGAGGATCGAATTCAAGATGCTCATCCTCACCTACAAAGCTATTCACGGCCTTGCTCCCTCCTACCTCTCCGACCCCCTATCCCCCTACTTACCTGCCCGTACCCTCCGTTCCTCTGGCTCCAGTCTGCTCCACATCCCCCGCCCCAACAGCCCTACCATCGGTGGCCGGGCCTTCAGCCTCTCAGCCCCGAGGCTCTGGAACTCCATCCCCCAGTGCCTTTGCCGCTTCCTCCATTTCCTCCTTCAAGGCCGGTCTCAAGATCTTTCTCTTCGACCGAGCCTTCAGCTCCCCTCTCGACTCTCTACGCCCTCCTCGCTCCCTCCCTTCCCTCCCCTCAACCTGACCATTTCCCCCTTGCTCGGGTCCTGACCCAACTGTCCAGCGCCTTGGGACGTCCTCCCGACGTGAAAGGCGCTCTATAAGTGAAATCTTGTTGTTGTTATTGTTGTCGTTGAAATAAGCTGGTGCTCCTGCTCGCTGTCCATTGACTCCCTGCGGAAGCTACACTTGCTGGGTGAAGACACGTCAGACTCAGGTATGACTCTCCGTCAACAGTCACTGTCCAAGCTCGCATATGAGGAGTGTGTACTGTGGGCTGAGGCATCGATCGGGAAGCATGCCCCAATGCGAGTCAGTGTCTCAGAAATAGAAAGGAGAAACATTAACAAATAAAACCTCAACAGTTCACGGCAAAGAGGCTCTTACAAGACTCTGGAAGGAAAATAATCACCAAATCTACAACACTCACCAAGTTCATCGCAAACACACTTGTTGTCTGCCAGCGTGGGGTGTTCGAAGGTCTCGCGACAGTAAAGGATCCTGATGTTCTGATTGGATGAAAGGATTCCTCCCAGAGCCAGGAGGTGCTGTTCACTAACACACTCAGTCGGCGCTTTCTGAATCCGCTTCTGCATGGCCCGATAGCGGCAATACTGGGGGTAGCTCAGCACCTTGACTCGTAGACGCTCGTCTTTAACCCCTGAAAACACAAAAGGTTTTGTTTAGTAATATCAAGAGGCCAGTCACTCTCAGGACTGCATCGCTTGCACGCACACATACACCACACACACACAAGACCCTGGGGTCAGTTGCCCTAGTTAGGGTTAGGTCTATGCTGCAAATACCTGCGCCGACCTTATATAATAATAATAATACTTGCATTTGATATAGCGCTTTTCACGTCGGGAGGATGTCCCAAAGCGCTTCACAGAACACACTGTAAAGTGAATTGACTGTATATTTGTGGGCGAACGCGGCAGCCAATTGCGCACAGCAATGTCCCACAAACAGTCGTAGATTGAAAAATAAAAATTTATTATTGTTTTTGGTTTTGGAGGGATTATTATTAGGCTCTGTGTGGAGTAAGGAAACTTGCCCAAGGGTTCGCCCTCTGCCTGGAATTGAACTCAGGTCTCTCGCTTGCAAAGCGAGTGCTCTAACCACTGAGCTACAGGACATATAAATGTAAATTTGTATTGTCTTATATTGCACCACTGTATAAAGTATAGACAGGACCAGGGTCGATTCCCTTGATAAGTGAATATCAGGGAGAGGAGTCAATGGAAATGCATTCCAACAGTCAGTGCTTTCAAGAGTGGGGAAAGTTGACAACCCATTGGGGACGTGCTTCAAGAACTAATGAGATCTGTCAGGATCAAGGTAAAGTTTCCTCCCCTGATGCACTCTGTTCTGTATTTCTACAGCTGCCTCTCGCTGCTCTTCTCAATTCTGGATCACTGTGTTCTGTGCAGGGATGACTCTGATGCAGATGTGCTTTTGTGTGGTGGGACTGATCATGCCAGTTCTCTGTTCACTTGCAGGCCAAAATACTCCACTTGCTTGCCAAGCCTCCACACCCTTGCTCCTCCCTACCTCTGTGATCTATTAACCCCATACCGGCGTGTCCACTCCCTCCATTCGGCAGACTCCGGGCTGCTCCATGTCCTCTGCCCTGCCCACTACACTATCGGCGGTCCGGACTTCAGCCTTTCTGCCCCACCCTTCGGAACTCCTTCCCACAGTCCCTTCGCCTCACCTCCTCCCCTGCCTCCTTCAAGGCCCGTCTCAACACCCTACTCTTTGGTCACCCTTCTACCTGCTCCACTCCTCCTGATTCCAGACCCAGCTCGGGTTCAAATCCTTGAATGTCCAGGACCTTAGGACATCCTCTCATCGTGAAAGGCGCTATACAAATGTAATTTGTTGTTATTGTCCTCTCCTCATGCAGCAACAAGGCTTGCGAACTAGCACCTATCACCCATTGAGAGGCTCCAAACACCAACTCAGTCATCCGAATTCATGTGAACTAGACTTGTGGAGTCCTGTAGCTCAGTGGTTAGAGCACTCGCTTTGCAAGTGAGAGACCTGAGTTCAATTCCAGGCAGAGGGCGAAACCTTGGGCAAGTTTCCTTACTCCACACAGAGCCTAATAATAATCCCTCCAAAACCAAAAACAATAATTAAATTGGTCATTTTCAATCTACGACTGTTTGTGGGACATTGCTGTGCGCAATTGGCTGCTGCATTTCGCCCACAAATATACAGTCAATTCACTTTACAGTGTGTTCTGTGAAGCGCTTTGGGACGTCCTCCCGACGTGAAAAGCGCTATATCAAATGCAAGGATTATTATTATTATTATTATTGCTAGCTAGGCAATGGGGATTTTAACCAAATGCTAAGCAAATGAAAACTGCTGCAAGGAGGTAGAAGGAAGTAAAATTGTTCAATGCAAAGCATGCAAATATAATAAAATGTTGAAATAAGGATAAGGGATAAGCTTTAAATGATAAAGAATTGCTGGGAATGAAGTATTGGGATTAACGATATACATAGCTAAGAAAAATATTGATATTGCTGATATCAGAAAAAGGTGAACCAAATAGTGAGCCAGGACGGTACAATAAGTTGCAACAACAGAGGGTAGGTAGGGATACCTTACAAATCAAGCTATTGAACTAGTTGCTGGAGTGCCATTGTTAGTGAATGATGCTGACACAGCAGCAGAGTATTGACAGATGTTAACAGGGGCACAGCCTTATAGCTGGCAATGATTACTCTGCCAGATCAAAGTGAACAGGTAGATAGCATCTTGGCAATTGAGAGGCAGCGGGGAAGTATAATAGCAGGGATGGCAATATTCTAGCCATCACGGAGAACGAGAAGCAAGGGACTAAAGTACAAGCAATTCCAAAGAGGTAATAAGTGACTGTTTAACACATGTCCAGGAAGCCACTAGTAACAATGCTTAATATAGGCTTAATATTTTGGAACCTGCCAGAACAGATTAGTAACAGAACAATGAGCAAACATTTGGGTTCTTATGATCATAGTGGCGCTGGATTTAAAACTGTGATAAAAGGTAAGAACAAAACTAATAAAGAAATGGAAGAGTTTAGCAGAGCAAACTTTGGGAAGAGCAAAAAGACAGAGAAGAATAAACAGATGATAAGACCAAATGAAACATACTGAAGCTTCCTTTAATACAGCCTTAAGCCAGGCTGGCAAGATCGCTGTTTTCATCTAATAGAATGTTAGCTGGGCTTTACCAATTTTCTATAGAAGAGATATGAGGTGAGAGGAAAAGAATATCAGAACTGTTAATTACAGAGATAAATCAAATTAGACTCATTTGAGGCAGAAATGCTATTTTGGATGGCAATTTCAAATGGGATTTCTTCGAAAAGAAAGAAGTCAATAATAATAATCCTTGCACATCCTTATCACATCTATGAGACATCTCAAAGCGCTTCACAGAATACACTGTAAAGTGAATTGACTGTATGTTTTGGGACGAAACGCGGCAACCAATAGCGCACAGCAGTGTCCCACAAACAATCATGGATTGAGTGACCAAATTATTGTTACTAATTACTTTTTTTGAGGGATTATTACCCCTGGAAAAGCAACCTGCCAATCAACTAACATCTGGGTTCCTACTTACTGCTAGATAAACAGCCGTTTAGCCCTGCCCGGGAATCGAACCCAAGTCCTCCACACACGATGATTTGATCCACTTTCAGGGTGGAGTTCTTGTGAGTCAAAGTGACGCACACCTGGTTACTGGAAGAAATCTCCACTCACGTTCCTTATTAAGGAATCCCATTAGAAATCACTAGACATTAGATCCTGTGATTAATAGATTCATAGAATGTTACGGCACAGAAGGAGGCCATTCGGCCCATCGAGTCTGTGCCGGCTCTTTGACAGAGCATCACTTTCACTAACCCCAATCACCAGCTTTCTCCCCATAACCCTGCAAACCCGTCTTCCCCAGATACCTATCCAGTTCTCTCTTAAAAGCTGTTATCGAATCGGACTTCACTACCCTTTCAGGCAGATCATTCAAAATTCGAACAACTCACTGAGTGAAAACATTTCTTCTAACCTCCCCTCTGCTTCTTTTGGTAGATATCTGAAGACTGTGACCACGGGTCAGAGACACACCTACCAGCGGAAACAGCTTTTCCCTATCTCGCCTGTCGAAACCTTTCATAATCCTGAAGGCCTCTATCAGGTCCCCGCGTAACCTTCTCTGCTCTAATGGGAAAAGTCCTAACTTCTCCAGCCTGTCCTCATCGCTAAGGTTCCCCATTCCTGGTATCATTCTCGTGAATCTCCTCTGCACCCTTTCCAGTGCCTTAATGTCCTTCCTGAAGTAAAGTGCCCAGAACTGGACGCAGTACTCCAGCTGAGGCCTAATCAGTGTTTTGTATAGATTAACCATAACCTCTCTACTCTTATACTCTATGCCCCTACTGATCAAGCTCAGTACACCAAATGCCTTTTCTACTCCTTATCTACCTGCCCCGCTACCTTTAATGATTCGCTTACTTGAACACCCAGATCTCTCTATACGTTCGCCCCCCCCTTGAGATTGAGCTACCAAGTCTATATTACCTCCTATCATTTTTACCTAAGTGTATCACCTCACACTTATCCACATTGAAATCCATCTGCCACATGTCAGCCCATTCCACCATTCTGTGTATGTCTGCTTGCAGTTGGTTACAGTCCTCCTCACTATTTACTACCCTACCTAACTTTGTATCATCTGCAAACTTGGAAATAGTGCTCTCTATGCCCAAGTCCAGATCATTAATATATATTAGAAAGAGCAGTGGTCCCAATACCGATCCCTGGGGGACACCGCTGCAGACCTCCTTCCATTTCAAGAAACATCCATTAACCACCACCCTCTGCTTTCAATCACTCAGCCAATTCCTAATCCAAACTGCCACTGTCCCCTTAATACCAACAGAACATAAAGCTCACTAACCCTGGCAGCTGAAGTATGTATGAATAATAAAAACTTTCTCAGCTACAAATTTGTTTTCTAGTGCCTTTCCCCTCTGGGTATCCACTTTGCACCAATAGTTCAGCCCAAGAACTAATGTGCTAAATGTAAGCAAACAGTAACTGTAAATAGGCCAATCTTGCTGGAATGTTACACCATAGGCTACACTCGGGATCCCAATCAGTGGTCAGACTAATTTCATTGCGCATTGCAGGTTAGCACAGCTGGTGTAGAAACTTTTAGTGAAACCAAAGTGCCTAATTACAGTGCTGTAATAATGTGCTTTGCTGCATCCCTGGTTCAACAAAAACAACAACTTGCATTTATATTGCACCCTTCATGCAATGCAGTGTCTCGGAGCACTCGTTCGACTACAATACAAAGCAAATGTGGACCTGTTCGCTGATTGCTCAATTACCACTTGCTGGCCAGCTCTTGTGCTAAACAATGAACGACCTCCAGGCAGGTCTTCAGATCGCGGCCGACATCACTTCCTGCACACAGCATATGCACAATTATCAGCAAATGACATCAGCAGAGACATGATCACCCAGAAGTCAGTTATTTGGGCTTCAGAAAGCGATGGTGGGGGCACTCTGGTGACCTGGAAGTTGTCCATTTTTCTGGGAGATGCTGGCAAACAGGAAGCAAGCCAGTTCATTGGGCCCATTCACAGTGAAACTGGCTATCGTATCCCTGTTAAAAGGCAGGTTGGAGTTTCATGGACTCTCAACGATTGCCTTAGAACAAGGCTCCACTGTAATTTCTCCATAGGAAGGCAAACAGGTCTAAAATCTCACTAACCACTTCCCACATTTTTTAAAAAAGAATCTTCCTTCCCAAATAAAGCTTGAGGTTAGGAATTTTCTACAATTATGTGCAATCTTGAAGTTTAAGTCGAAACAATCTTTACAGCCTAACTTGTAAGCTGACTTTCACGCCTCAGATCTTCACAGAGGACAAACAGTATAGCTGAATAATACATTGTTCCACCATCCAGTTGTTCATCTTCCACCATCCTGGCAGTCACCTGCACATGTAATGTCCCAAACTATATACTGCATCCACAGATTTTATTTCCTATTCCGATGATCCCTCACCTGGATTTTTACACTCATGTTGTGGTTCCTTTGTGTTGCGGTTGCAGCGAGACGCCGGCCTGCATATGTGCTCAGGACCCCCCCCCCATCTGCTGTTCATGTCTCTAGTGTTGTCTTTTACTGTGTCTACGTTGGCAGCCCAATGCGCTGGCTCAGCGCACAACCATTTCGCCAAGTCCTGTAACCGGATAATTATCTTCTTTGAGACCGCAATGACCTCATCCTGTCGAGAGAGAGAGAAAGAGAAATAAAAAGGTGTATTCAACCTTCAATATACTGCTGAAATTCACCCATGAAATATACAGTCAATTCACTTTACAGTATGTTCTGTGAAGTGTTTTGAGCCGTCTCAAAGACGTGATAAGGCTCAATATCAATTGCAAGGATAATTTTTCTAAAGTTGGGTCAATGTGGAAAGAGGGTATTAAATGAGTTGCAATGTTTTATTACAGACTCTCTGTTACTGCAATCATAACAATCGTTGCAGTTGATATAGTCTCTATAACACTGAAATATCTCAAAGCTAATTGCTGTCAAATGCAGTGACTATGTATTTCCAGGCAATTGCAGTCACTCACGAACAGCCATGAAGCAAAAGACAAATTTATCTGGAAGATGGCTGGCAAGGATACCGGAAAAAATTCCCATCTCTTTTGATGGGATCTTTAATATCTGACTGAACAGGCAAATGAAAACTCGGTTTTATGTCTTATTCAAAGTACGGTGTTCTGACAATGTAGTGCTCCCCAGCACTGCTCTTTTGTCTGTGAGCTTAAGTCCTGACATGAGGCTCAAACGCGTTCTGACATGAGGCTCAAAGGTGTGGCTGCACCTTTTACCGTGAATTCTCTATAAACACCCTCCACCTCTACAAACCCGCTATGAATAAAGTTTCTGGCCCGCGGGCCTGTTTACCTGACCTCACTGTGGGCGAAGCGGCTCCAGACGCGCATGCGCAATGTGGCACAAGCAGCAAGTGTGCTTCACTCGGATAATAATAATAATAATAATCCCTGCATTTGATATAGCGCTTTTCACGTCAGGAGGACGTGTCAACGCGCTTCACAGAATAGACTGTAAAGTGAATCGACTATATTCGACTATATATAGTGGAGTCCTGTAGCTCAGTGGTTAGAGCACTCGGTTTGCAAGTGAGAGACCTGAGTTCAATTCCAGGCAGAGGGCGAAACCTTGGGCAAGTTTCCTTACTCCACACAGAGCCTAATAATAATCCCTCCAAAACCAAAAACAATAATAAATTGGTCATTTTCAATCTACGACTGTTGTGGGACATTGCTGTGCGCAATTGGCTGCTGCGTTCGCCCACAAATATACAGTCAATTCACTTTACAGTGTGTTCTGTGAAGCGCTTTGGGACGTCCTCCCAACGTGAAAAGCGCTATATCAAATGCAAGGATTATTATTATTATTATATATATATATTTGCGTGCAAAATGCGGCAGCCAATGAGATAGTAAGTAGATACCGACCTCAAAGAAGTGCACGTTAATAAATTTATTTGCTGTGTGAATGAAAATAATTTTAATTACCAGCGGAAAATAACTCTGGTTGACATTGCAAAACGACATTCAAGAACTTATGCAGGGAGATTCACAGCAGTTAATTATTTTCAGTTTGGAATAAAATTCCATTGAAGCAAACGTGCAATCCAGATCTTTCAAACGCAGAAAAGCACATCTATTGGAGGTGTTCAGTAGGACGGCCAAGCCCAAAATCAGGTCCCTGCTGCCTGCCAGCGCCCAGCTCTCTGCACACTGCACATCCAGGCCTTTCCGCGGAGTGAAATGGATAACAAGACAATAGGAATAACTCTTACATTTGGTACAGCTCCTTTTCCATCAGGAAGGCATCTCAAAGCATTTCACAGGATATGCTGTAAAGTGTAGTGACTGTGTATTTTGTAGACAAACGCACACAGCAATGTCCCACAAACAGACATGAATGAATGACTTATTCTATTTGAGAGACTGTTGGCCAGGACACCAGGAGAAACTCTTTTCTCTTTTCAAATAGCGCCATGGAATCTTTAGCTTCCACCTATAAAGGCAGCTGGAACCTTAGCTTAACTTTGCGTCCGAAGGATGGCACCTCTGACAATGCAGCATGCAGTTTGCCTCAGCCTAGACTATAAGTTCAAAGTTCCGACGTGAGACTTTAACCCACAACCTTCTGACTCAAGAGTCGAGAGTACTAACAACTGAACCAGGCTGACACACAACGCTCATTTAATAGATTAAGAATTCCAAGTAAAGTATTTCCACATAGGAAAATAAACTTACCTAAAAAACATTAATTGAAAGAGAATCCATTTTAGCTTTTAAAAGGGAATTAGACAAATATTTGAAAAGGAAAATGTGACTAAACAATAGCTCTTTCCGAAGGCCGGCAAAGGCTGAATGGGCCAAATGGGCCTTTGTGCTATAAAAGGCTCTGATTCTGTAAAGTCTCTACGGAAATTGGGGAAACGGGTCACTAGCTCGCTCCACCCACAGGCAAAAAAATCACTCAATCCAAGACTGTTTGTGGGACACTGCTGTGCGTAATTGGCTGCCAAGTTTCACCAACAAGAAATTTACAATATATTCTGTGAAGCACTTTGAGACGTCTCAGCGACGTGATAAGGCACTATATCAAATGCAAGGATTATTTTATTATTATAACAACAGAGGCCAAGCTAACTGAGGAGTGAAAAGGTGTCATGAAATCTCGGAGTACTAGGCTGTAGTGTGTGTGTGTATGAATGAGCACATGTGCAAGTTATAGAGTGTATGCGGCGTATGCATAGTGGAGCTCTTGTCTCTCTCCAACCCCCGCGTTATTTTATCAGCACCACCTGAAATCACACTGAAGGCAAAGCCGGCCGCAACATAAAGCACCAGCTCCAATCATATAGAAGTTTCACAGGAAACATACAAACAGCACAATTAAGAGCTGAGTTTAAATGTCAATAAGTTGGGGTTAGTCGCAACTTCACAAATGTACATTTCGTCAGGAAAGTGAGCAGAAATCGACAGCGTCAGAGTCTAAGCCTGTGAGACCAGTTTGTCTTCAAATTTAAGATCGCACAGAACTTGGAAAACTCATAAATTCTGTTTTAATGTGGAAGTTGCTGCATTGTAAGATTTGCAGTGGATATAAACTGCATATCAGGTACATCAGTTAACACAGCCTTTTAGACAGTCAATGTGTCGACTGTTAAACCAGAATAAGCAGAATGATACAGCAGGCCTGAGGTCTGAAATTACATCGTCATAACATAGGAACAGGAGGAGGCCATTCAGCTCCCTCGAGCCTGTTCTGCCATTCTAGTAGATCAAGGCTGATCTGTACCTCAAGTTTTTAATCTTCAATGATGTAGAACCGTTTAGCCTCCCTCCACTCTATGGTATCAGTACCTCTCCCCAAGCCAGTTTCCCCAATCTGGAAATGTGCACTCACTATTCCATGTAAAAACAATTCACTGCAAACAGGAAAAACAAATAAAAGATCCTTCAGGTAATGAACAGTTTTGAAAGAAAGAGACAGTGAAAGACTCCCTCTTGTAAATCTGCAAAGCTTCCAAAACCTATACATATCAGACTCCACTCTGGTCTTCCTTGTTATTGCCTTTACAAACTTCAATTCCACAAGACACTTCTCATTCAAATCTCTGCGTTAGAACTAGTCCCATTAATTTGCAAGTAACTCTATACAGAGCAAGCAAGTTGCATTATTCAGCGAAGTCTCTCCACACAAGTGGGCTTTTAGAAACGGTTCCCACTGGGCAGTTCCTATCAGATCACTGGATTACAGCTATTGTTAAAAGTTCTCGTTGCCCTGGGAACACCTCGCTCTTAGCATTAAAACTGGGGCAAAATATGCAACCGCAATACTATGCACGAGATAAATCCAGCTGTATGTAGGATTTATTACATTCCATACAGTGTATAATGCCCCCACTGCGTGATTTAGTACAATCCATATAAAACTCTCTCTCCCCCACACACCCACCCCACTCCCCCACCCCATACCTGTATAAAAATTTAGTCGCTCAATTCACGGCTTTTTGTGGGACGCAGCTGTGCACAATTGGCTGCCGCGTTTTGCCCACAAAATATACAGTCAATCCACTTTACAGTACATTTTGTGAAGCGCTTTGAGACATCTCAAAGACGTGATAAGGTGGTACATCAAATACAAGGATTATTATTATGATGATGAATATACAGTAAATCCACTTCACAGTAAATTCTGCTAAGCGTTTTGGGATGTCTCAAAGCACTTCACAGGATCTACTGTGAAGTGGTGTGACTGTAAGTATTTTGTGAACATTTTGAGAATGAGATGAAGCAGACAGACTTTAGTGGTCTTTTCTGATCTTGCATATTCCTGTGCTCCATTGTTCCTACAATGGGGATGGGCGGCTGAATGCTCTCAAAGTTCTGTACATAGCTTCCTCAGTAAAATCAAGCACTCGGCTGTTCAGCTTGCCCAAAGTAGCACCAATATTACTTGACTATTACTGTAATGTTGCAGGAGGAAAGATCAGTGGCCAAGCAGAATGTGCAAGTTTGCAACAAAATCCTTCTCTTCGCAGGGCTGAAGGAATGTGGTCAGCAAGAATGATTGCAACTTGTATTTCTTTTTGATAAATGTCTCCAGATTGGTCTCTCTCGGAGATCTTGCTGAGCAAACAGCTCTGCAGTGCAGAATTCTTGCAGGATGCCTCAACACGGAGCAGGCAGGACCTGTATTCTTCACAACACCCAGAACCGCTTGTTAACGGGCCCTTCCTTCCCCTCAATCACACTGTTAAATAATAATAATCCATCATCCTTACATGCCTTTCACATCAGGATGATGTCTCAAAGCGCTTCACGGGATATACTGTAAAGTGGAGTGACTTGTATACTTTGTAGGTAAATATGGCAGTCAATTTAAATGTAGCAATGTCCCACTGACAGCTGTGAAGTGAATGATCGATTTTATTTGGTTGGAGAAAGAAACTCCCTTCTCTATCCAAATGGTGTCATAAGATTTTGCATGTCTATCTGAACAGGCAGACTTTGGTTTGATATCTCATCTGAAGGACAACATCTCCAACAATGCAGCATACACCCTCCATGCAATGGAGTATCAGCCTTGACTATGAGCTCCAAGTGCGGTTTGGGGCTGAGGCTTGAACCTACAACTTTCTGACACAGAGACAAGATTGCCATCAAGCGAGCCAGACTGGCACACAAAGCAATTGGTCAATTTTGCAGACCACAAAAGGGTATTCCCTTAATGGTCTGTGAATGTACGGACTTCGGTATGGTGAATACGTATTGAAAATTCCATATATTTTCCAACACTGCAGAATTTGGGAGGGCTTAAATAATTTTTAATTACTTATTAATTAATTTTAATTCCACAATATTTTGAGACATGAAGTTTGTTTATGCTTTTCAAAGCTACCGTCAGCGACTGACACTTCGATTTTGTTTTCCTTCCCTTGTTCACTCTATGAAACCCTTTCTGGGCTGGTTGAATCTCTGAACATGCCTGCACAGCAGCCTCGGAGGAAATAAGAAGGAAACAGAAATGCTTAGAATGAGAGGAATGCAGACATTTGAGAGACATAACCAGGTACCCTCAGCAACATCCAGCAGGCCTCAGTCAATAAAACAAGACATAAATCCAGTCCCATCCCTGTTGCAGATTAACATACAATTAACACACAAATTCCAGCACTGTATTACTGGACTCTTACCAAATTCCACTTAGTCTTAATCGATCAAACCGGCTTCGCTTATCATGTAAGAATTGTGTAGAAAAACCTAAATTTGTTCTTGGTTCGGAAGCCAACTTCTTTTTAAAGAACTGCAGGAAACAACAACAACTTGGTAACATCCCAGAGCACTTGACTGTGGCGGAGCATAACACCAAGCGGGGAAGAGGTGACTGTAGGTACAGTCGAAGAGGAAGGTCTTCAGGCACGACTGAAGATAGGGAAGGATGGGGAAGGTGGAAGGATAGAAGAGTATTCCAGAGTGTTCCCAACAAGCTTCCAAATAAACATTAATAATAACATTAATAAGCGTCTTTCACATCGGAATGACAACTCAGTGTTCCACAGGACACACTGGAGATTGGGAGTGACTAGTCTGGGTGAATGCAGCTGCCAATATGCATGCAGTGATGGCCCACAAACAGCCATGAAGTGAAGGACCAAGCTGAGACTGAAGCAAAGCATTTTCCCACAAGTTCCAACTTTTAAGACAGAACAACCTGGCAGGCTAAGACGAGGTGGATATGGGATTTCAGGCACCAGCAAGTTAAAGCGCACAGCAAGTATCCAGCCCAGGAAACATGCTTATAAGTAATCCATAAGTGAGCAATTCTGTAACATGAAAATCTTTGTATGTTTTCAATGTGAATTCAAGAGGCAGAATACTATACCTAAGGGGTATTACACTGGCAAGGTTTTAAAGGAAGCTGCCTCTTCCAAAAATTTCAGCACACTTTATAAAATGTCTTATCAGCGGTTTGCCATTCTGGAACAAATTCAGGACCACTGTCAAACCAATGAAACGTGATCACAGCAAGCCAGCGCCACCTGTAAAAGATCGTTTTATTACTGCCGTCAAGATGTTTGCAGTGCCCTTCTTTAGGCACTTTTGAATATTTTCAGACTGGAGATCAGGGCAAAGACAGATACATTAAGAAGCTCTTTGTTTACTGTTGGAATCTCAAATTGTGCATGTTTGAAAAGCACCTCCTGAAACTCTGGGGTCAAAAATGCAGGACATGATAATCTGGACACCACATGCCCCTTTTTTACCATTTCTATAGGGGCTTTAGGCTGAAATCTGCATTCTATGTAAAGCAGGGAAATTACATCAAAGCCCTAAAAATGTAAACTGTCTTTTAGTCCATGACAACAAATACGTGAGATCAAAGCGCTGACAAACTAAGGTGCTCTCTATATAAAATGGACACACCTTCCGGTTTCCAAATTGTGACATTACCCATTTGAAAGAATTTTGTGCTCTGGTGCATCTGTGGAAAAGAGCTCTTCTGAATGTTCAGAGCTAAGTAGCATTCCACAACATAATACAGAAGGTGCAAAATATCAGAAAATTGCTAGACACTCCTACTGAATAGAGAAACACATCAAAGACACAACAGCAATACATTGTGATGCATTATACAGAGGTAAGCTAATAAACATTCACTTTATATTTCCCAGACATTATTTTGGACATAGGCACTGGCATGGAAATTCTACATGTGTCTAGATTTAGTCGATTTATGTATTATTTCAGAGCATTTAAAATACACAGTCACTACACTTTACACTTTGCCCCTGCTCTCTGGAAATCCAACCTGGAGTCCCTTCGCCTTGCCCCTTCCCTCAGAAGATCTAGAATAGACAGTCACTACACTTTCAGAGAGTCTAGCTCCTTGCTTCTCCCTACCTCTGTGACCTCCTAAATCCCTAGCATCCTGTCCGCTCCCTCCACTCAGCAGGTTCTGGCCTGCTTCACAAACCCTGCCTTGCCCGCTTACTGGTGGGCAGGCCTTCAGCTTCTCTGCACCCACCCTCTGGAACTGTATCCCACAGTCCCTCCGCCTCGCCCCCTCCCTTGCCTTCTTCAAGATCCGTCTTATGACCCTCCTCTTCGATCGTACCTTCAGTCACCCACCTACCCCTATTCCCCCTGCCCTCAAGCCCTCCAGCTCCCAACCACCAGCTTGGGTGCGGATCCCTGACTGTCCAGCGCCTTGGGACGTCCCCCTGATGTGAACATCACTATACAAATGTAATTTGTTGTTGTTATCTAAAATACTCTGGTGTAGGCGTCAGTTTGAATCCCCAGCTTTCCTTTCTGCCCCACATCTGTTCCCTGACCAGGACCACTTTTGTCCACCTCCATCCGTACCTCACAAGCGTCACAACCAAAGCCCTCATCCACGCCTTCTTTACTTCCCGGCTGGACTCCCCAGTTCCACCATACACAAAATTCAATTAATTCAAAAGTCCACCGCCCGGATACTCAGCCGCATAAAACTTTGTATTCCCATCAAACTAGACCTTATCAGGCTCAACTGGCTCCCAATTACCGAACAGATTGATTTCAAATCCCTTCATGCCCTCCTACCTCCCCAATCTGCTTACCTCCCACATCCCCACCTGCTGCTTCCGGCCTCCTGTTCGTCCCTCATCCCCTTCACTCCACTATCGGTGGCCGTGCCTTCAGCCACTCTGCCCCAAAACTCTGGAACTCTCTCCCTCAATCCCTCCACCTTGCCCCCTCACTCCCCACTTTTACATCCCACCTAAATACCTTCCTTTTTGATTGTGTTTACAGTCACCTCCCTCCTATCTGTTTCCAACCACTATAGTGCAGCATTCAAAAATCTCTGAAATCCCATGTCAACCACACTTTGATTGTACCAATTTTTACAATAAATAATCATATTCCTCACAATTGATGATCACTTCATCGAGTAAATTGTATGCCGGCACAGTGTACCATACGTAATTGTTCTGAATTAACAGTAATTACTTCAAACTAAAAGATACAAATGCAGTACTGTATATTTACAGCAATTTCCTTCTGGTAGAACACTGCTCACTCCCAATCCCAGCTGTATTAAACCAAAATATTTCTGTTGTAAGTGGTCATCAGCGATTCTCAGAGATTGTATTATTTTTGAAGTGAAGTAGTGTGTAATTGATGCATTTTTCTGGCAAATTATGAATGAATTGAGAAATGTCATATGATGAAACACATCAGTTGTGCATTGTTCAACACAAGTACATTGTTAGCACAATAATACTATTTACTGGAAGGGTTACTTTTTATGTAATCTGCATCCAAAAGATTGCTTTAACACTCAGAAAGTTCAATTTTGTTACATGAAACAATGTAAAAGGGAGGAGGGCAGGAAACGATGGACACTTGCATTGACGGTATCCTTTTGTTCCATTAACACAGTCACATTAGATGGATGAAGATTTCTGTTTCACAAAAAAAAACATTAAACTGTAAATCACACTTCCGCTTTTAACTTTTTCAACATGGCCCTTGCAAAACACTCTGATCAGCAGCATTGAGGCTGACTTAAGGCACGTTTCATTGGTTAATGAATTACCATTGTCACTGTTAACTTACAAAACTGAATTGTCCCACGTATAATGAGCAGCAACATCTGCATAAGCTCCTGCAGGTAAACTAGTCGTCCGTTAACTTTGTTAACTGATGCAAAGCCACACTTTGTTCAATTTCCTGGCCATTGTCTGACACTATTTTGCTTTAGCATGGTCAATATTTAAGTCCTGCACCAAAAAGCATATGAAATACTTTGAGGCATCTTCCTAACGTTAAAGGTGCCATATAATCATATAGCGTCATAACATGCCTTTGAGATGTCTCAAAGTGCTTCACAGAATATACTGTAAAGTGAATTGACTACACTTTGTGGGCGAAACGCGGCAGCCAATTGCACCCAGCAGTGTCCCACAAACAGTTATGGATTGAATGACCACATTATTACCCCTGGAAAAGTGAGTCGCAATATCAAATGTAAAAGCAATATTGTTATTATCAAACAGAATCTGTTAGTTATTTTTTTGCAAATTTCCAACGTTTACTCTGCTTGGCACACAGGTCTAAATAGCCATCATAACCAGTGACCAAGTAACAATATAATATTTGCATTTGATATAGCGTCTGATCACGTCGGGAGGTTTCATGCACTTCAAAAGATTTCACTGTAGTGACTGTATTTTGTAGGTGAACACAGCAGCCAATTTACCCGCAATGTCCTGCAAACAACGGCAAAGCGAGCGACCGATTTTATTGGATGGATTGTTGACCTGGACAACTACATATACGATGTAATGTAGTGATACATTTCTGGCATTCGCAGAGCTATATTTACAGCGGTGTGATAACTTTGTAAACCACACTGTATGGTGCAAGTTTCAAATGAAAAAATGTGAAAAAGTGGCCTGTGGTGTGAGCTGTCATTATTGCGTGGTGCACACAGCCTGTGATTCTCCTCTATCTGCTCGGTCATCTCTACTGATACACCCTTCCTGGAGCTTGTGCTCAAAGGCTCTCTCCTACTTTCTTAATTTAATTCTAAGATTAGTGGCCAGTTCCTTTTCTACATCCACATACCCTCAGGTCACACTCCTTTGAAAGGTTTCCTTCCATTCCTCCAGTACACCTGGAATACTACTTACTGTTCTGGTCGATAAGACACTGGGAAAGTTGGGGTGGGGCGGGGTGGGGGGTGGGAGGAGAGAGAGGCTGATGCCCAGAATTAGAGATGAGCTACATGGAACAAGGTAAATTAGTGCTTTATGGCCTCAAATAAATACTTTTTCGAGATGTGCCTTACAGAGGTATGTAATATACAGTACTTAGAATATAAGTAGTGCACTAGAGTACAACACTTGCAACCCAAGGGATTGACTTAAATGCTATACTGTCAGTCTGACTCCAAACAGAAACCCCAGGATTGAATTTGTGAAGCTAATCTGCACAGGCTGTTTTATTCTCCCGGTGTCCTGGCTAACAAATCCCCCAAATAAAATTCATGACTCACTCTATGGCTGTTTGTGGGACATTGTTTTGTGCAAACTGGTTGCTGTGTTTGTCTCACAAAATACACAGTCAATCCACAGTATATCCTGTGAAACGCCTTGGGACATCTTCATGGTGTGATAAGGCGCTATATATGAAATGCAAGAATTATTATTATTAATATTATTAATACTCACCACACTACAAAGATTGGATGAGTTACTGGAGGTCGCCCCAGGATCAGAAAAAGGAGTGAAACGCTTCAGGAGAGAAGGGAGTGGGTAAAATGTTGTGACTGGAAAGCACATTACACCGTACTCACATTTACTCGTGAATTTCATGCAACACTGAATTAACAAAACATATCAGTCTCCAGCATGGGCTGCACTCACCCAAAGCAGTCACAGCCCTAACTGCGTGGGTGGCAGTGACACAAACAGTCCGCTATTAAAATGCTCAAGTCGTAGTTAAACATTGCCATCCAAACTTTTCAAAGTCCCTCACTTTCAGGACGTGCCAATTTATCGGGTGATTCCTTTACTAATTTAAGTCCCAGATGATTTGACCATCCTCTAATGAATTCCTGATATAAGAAACTGAAAATGAGTTACATAATGAGTGCAAAGATTTCCTCAGTCTTTATTGTGGTTTTTAATTGCAGGTCCTATTACTGTAATCTGGGACATTGTTGTGTGCAAATAGGTTGCCGCAATTATTTACCAATACATAGTAACTACACCTCTGCCTGTTCAGGTGGATGTTAAAGATCCCATGGCTCATTGAGTAAAATAACTAAAATTTGGAATTCTGCAACTATTGGCTTTGATCCTGGGGGTAGAGTTCAAAATAAACTTGATCATTTTAGTGTTGGCAAGGAGACTGCATCAAATGTGATGTGGACTATTAATGTTAACTAAAACTAACCCTTTTTGCTGTTAAGTGGTACTAAAGATACATAGTCAATCAACTTTACAATATATTCTGTGAAGCACTTTGAGACGTGATAAGGTGCTCCATCAAATGCAAGGATTATTGTTATGTCCATATCATTAAAAAGAGAATTGGATGAGACATTGAAATAAAATGTACAGTTCAAGCACTTTGTGGAGTCCTGTAGCATATTGGTTAGAGCACTTGCCTTGCAAGCAAGTGGACCTAGGTTCGATTCCTGGGCAGGGTGAAATGTTAGGCAAGTTTCCTTACTTCATACACCTCTGTTTACCTAGCAGTAAGTAGGAACCCGGTTGTCAGTTGATTGGTTGATCGATTTTACAAGGGTAATTATTTCTTTTTTTTAAACATTGTAAAAAATAAGATTAATAATTTGGTCACTCAATCCACATCTGTTTGTGGGACACTGCTGTGCGCAATTGGCTGCCGCATTTCACCCACAAAATGTTGAGTTAATTTACTTTACAGTATATTCTGAGAAGCGGTTTGAGAGGTCTCAAAGACATGATAAGATGTTATAGCAAATGCAAGGATTACTATTATTATCATTAAAAGCAGGGAATTGGAAGTAGAGCAGTAAACTCTAGTAGAGGAGCAAATGAACCTCCTTTGCTGTAGTTTCTACGATTTTAAGTCACGGCTTGAAAAGGTGGAAATTGATTAAAAACAGCTTTTAACTCAGTAACATGTTCCTAATCTTTTTGTTGTTGGCTCAAGGCATTCTGGAAACGCAGCAAATCACAACTATTGCTCCCTCCTTACAGAGATGGATGGATTACCGCATGTGCAATGGGACATTCAGGTTAGTCTGTGAGTTACAGAGACCTGACATCTCCTCTGGAAAAGGCTAAAGCCACTTTTATACCTCCTGATAAAGACGAAAATGCCTGTGTGTCTATCGGCCAAGAAAGTAATAACCGATTGACAGAAAAGTTTTACATGTGAGAGTGTCATGGCCATCTTTTTTCAGGGATCTTTTATCGTTGATGAGCCATATTAATTTTTTTAAAAAAATGCTTAATTGAGTCCCCAAAAAGGTATGCATGGTATTCTGCAACAAAGTAGCGAGAGGTCAAACACCCTTCTAGAGAAATATATCTACTACAACAACAATAACAAGGTTTCATTTATAGAGCGCCTTTCACGTCGGGAGGATATCACAAGGCACTGGACAGTTGGGTCAGGACCCGAGCAGTGGGGAAATGGTCAGGGTGAGGGGAGGGAAGGGAGGGAGCGAGGAGAAGATAGAGAGTCGAGAGGGGAGCTGAAGGCACGGTCGAAGAGAAAGGTCTTGAGACCGGCCTTGAAGGAGGAAAGGGAGGAAGCGGCAAAGGCACTGGGGGATGGAGTTCCAGAGCCTCGGGGCTGAGAGGCTGAAGGCCACCGATGGTAGGGCGGTTGGGGCGGGGGATGTGGAGCAGACCGTAGCCAGAGGAACGGAGGGTACGGGCAGGTAGGTAGGGGGATAGTAGGTTGGAGAGGTAGGAGGGAGCAAGGCTGTGAATGGCCTTGTAGGTGAGGATGAGGATCTTGAATTCGATCCTCTGGGGGATGGGGAGCCAGTGGAGGCGAGCGAGGGTGGGAGTGATGTGGTCGCGAAGCCTGGTGCGGGACAGTACACGAGCTGCAGAGTTCTGAATGACCTGCAGCTTGTGGAGGGAGGTGCCGGGAAGGCCGGCGAGGAGAGAGTTCCCATAGTCCAGCCTTGAGGTGATAAAGGCGTGGACCAGAGTCTCAGCAGCGTGAGGGGTGAGGTAGTGCTGTAGTCTGGCGATATTCTGGAGGTGATGGAAGGCGGTGCCAGTTGTGGTGCGGATATGAGGGAGAAAGGACAGCTCAGGGTTGAACAGAACCCCGAGGTTCCTGACTCTCTTTGAGAGGTGGAGAGTGCAGCCTTGGATGCTGATGCTGTCAGTGCCTGAGGTGCAGAGGCGCTGACGTGAGCCAATCAGGAGGGCCTCAGTTTTGCGCGCGTTGAGCTGAAGAAAGTTGTCTCTCGTCCAGGACTCGATGTCAGACAGGCAGCTGTCAGGACATCGGTGGTCATGGAGTTGAGGGTAGAGGAGGAAAGGTAGAGTTGGGTGTCATCCGCATACATGTGGAAGTTAACCCCATGTCTGTGGATGATGTCAACGAGGGGGAGCGTATAGAGGGTGAAGAGGATGGGACTGAGGACAGAGCCCTGAGGGACACCGCACGAGACAGTGCGAGGGCCGGAGGAAAAGGTGGTGGAAACAAAATGAAGACGGTGGGAGAGGTAGGACCTAAACCACTCAAGGACAGGGCCTTGAAGGTTGAGGTGGGAGGACAAGCTGTGGAGGAGGATAGCATGGTCGACCGTATCGAATGCGGCTGATAGGTCGAGGAGGAAGAGGAGGCAGAGGGAGCCCTGGTTGCAGCTGGTCAAGATGTCATTAGTAACCGATTGACGTAGAGACATCAACAGGAATCCTCCCAAACAGGAGTCCTCCCACTGAGTTATCCCACATAATTGATATGTGTGCAAATATGTGAACAGGGGATGCTATTGAGTTCAATAGCACATTTTCTTAATCTTAAGGGATAAAGATGCCTGAGAAGCGAAGATCAAGTCTTTCAAATACAAATAAAAATGCCAGACGAAAGAAGGCCGATTAAATGAAATTGGTTGCAAGTCGAGCTGCAACGGGAATAACTAGTATAAAGAAACCCATTACAAGAATACTACTTCCATGGCTGCCTTAAAATTACTGCTGAAAGAAGACATCAATCACAAAGGATTGATAGGAGTCTGAAAGCAGCCACACTGCTTCAAGGGTTGGTACTAGATCAATGGCTGTTGCTTTAACTTGCCAATATTGACAGTATCACAATTCTATTACAATCAAACTGGAACTGCCCTGACATTACCGGACCAGCATGAGGGCAATGGTGGAGGGAAATCAGCAGTTGGATAGCTGGTCAGCATTGAACAGTTCAAGAACACTGATAACCACGAGACAGCTGAACTATCAACCTACCCAAATAATACTGTAGCGGCTGCTAACTAACTCAAAAAATGAGAAAGTTTCTTTTATTTCGAGAAATTTCAATTCCAAAAGGCTGTTCAATGGGGGCAGAGGGAATACGATAAATCTTCATTTTTTGTTCACTAAACACATTCCACCACGTCACTTAAGCTTGATATTGCTGGTACAAAAATCAAACATGCTCGTTTCCTTCCCCCATAAAGAGAATCACACTTTAACAAAGAGGAAAAATCCATGGCAAGCTTAACCCTGATCTGAGCCCTGCTCCCTAGGGGGTGCAGGAATAGTTTGGGTCAGAGCGGCGATCGCGCAGGTTGGTGTGATGATGAAGAAACACCGCAATTAAGTAGCTCAAACTCAGCAACCCTGACGCTTGGTCTGAGGGAGCACCACCATATCTCCCTGGCTATGAAAGTTTAACTTTGCTAGAATTCTCATCCGGGTAGAGTGGCTGACATTTTGCACTGTATATATAGCTCACACACACGCCACAACAACAACTTGCATTTATATAGCGCCCTCCGCGCAGGATAGTGTCTCGGCGCCACAGTAGCCAGTTACAATGAGTAGGTTCTAATTTATATGATTTTACCAACTAAGAACTGGTGCTCAAGGAAGACACTCTGCACACAAACTATACGTCAAAATAATAATAGTAATCATCCTTGCATTTGATATAGCGCTTTTCATGTCTTCTAGACATCTCAAAGCGCTTCACAGAATATGCTGTAAAGTGAACTGACTGTATATTTGTGGATGAAACGCGGCAGCCTATTGCGCACAGGAATGTCCCACAAACAGTCGTGGATTGAAAATAACTAAATTATTATTGTTTTGTTTTGGAGGGATCATTATTAAGCGTGTGGAGTAAGGAAACTTGCCCAAGGTTTCGCCCTGCCTGGAATTGAACCCAGGTGTCTCACTTGCAAGGCGAGTGCTCTAACCACTGAGCTACAGGACTCCACAAAATGTCACTAGAGCATGTGTCGGTGCTTATGAATGAACAACCTCTGACCACGCACCTTGCTATATGAGTCTGACTATTCCCGAGGGCGGGCGATTTCAACCGCGGTGACCCGTACCCTTGGGGGTACTTTCTAAGGGACATGGAGGATACACAGGCAGGACACCTCAGATATGCAAAAATAAATATAAAAGTAAAAGGAAATGATCTTGATTTGAGTTTTTAGCAGTATTATATATTAATTCTATATCACCGTGCATAAATATTTCATTTTTATTTATCAGTTCAAAGTTTACAGTTTGACAATAGTTTCAAAATTATCATCCACCCGTACGCATAACGTGATTTCAACTGAGCAGGTTTCCACTCTGATATTAGGTGCGGCTGCCTTTAATCCATTTTAATCCAATTCAATCCACGATTGTTTGTGGGACACTGCTGTGTGCAATGGGCTGCCGTGTTTCGCCCACAAAATACAGAGTCAATTCACTTTACGGTATATTCTGTGAAGTGCTTTGAGATGTCTTGAAGACGTGATAAAGCGCTATATCAACTACAACAACAACAACAAATTAAATTTGTAGTGCCTTTTGCATCGGGAGGACGTCCCAAAACACTGGACAGACAAGCTGGGGGTCGGGGTCAGGGAGG
Source organism: Callorhinchus milii (assembly GCF_018977255.1). Classification (NCBI taxonomy): domain Eukaryota; kingdom Metazoa; phylum Chordata; class Chondrichthyes; order Chimaeriformes; family Callorhinchidae; genus Callorhinchus; species Callorhinchus milii. Next base: position 9,823,070 of record NW_024704754.1, read on the forward strand.
GTGGAGGGCACAGGGGAGCAGGGTGACCGAAAGCATGGTCGAAGATGGGGGTGTTGAGATGGATCTTGAAGGAGGCAAGGGAGGAGGCGAGGTGGAGGGACTGCGAGATGGAGATCCAGCGAGTGGGGGCAGAGTGGCAGAACGTCCGTCCGCCAATAATGGGGCGGGTGAGACAGGGGACGTGAAGCAGGCCAGAGCCTGCGGAGCAGAGGGAGCGAACAGGATAGTAGGGGTTGGGAGGTTGCAGACGTAGAGGGCTTTGAAGGTGAGGACCAGGATCTTGAAACTGTATCCTCTGTGCGATGAGAAGCCAGTGGAGGGCGAGGATGGGTTTGATTCCCGGCAGGGTGAAACCTTGGGCAAGTTTCCTTATTCCACACGCCTGATAATAATCCCTCAAAAAAAAACAATAATAAATTGGTCATTTTCAATCCAGACTGTTTGTGGGACACTGCTGTGTGCAATTGGCTGCTGCATTTCGCCCACAAACATACAGTCAATTCACTTTACAGTATATTCTGTGAAGCACTTTGAGACGTCTAGAAGACTTGAAAAGCGCTATATCAAATGCAAAGATTATTATTATTATTGTCAAGGTGATATGGTCATGGAGCCAGGTATGGGAGAGGACACGAGCTGCAGAGTTCTGGATGATCTGCAGCTTATGGAGGGAGGAAGGCTGACAAGCAAAGAGTTTGCATAATCAAGCCTCAATATAATGAAAGTGTGTTTGAGGTTCTCGGTGGCCTGCAGTGTGAAACAGTGGCGGAACCAGGCGATGTTGGGGAGGGGGGAAGGCAAAGTGAGTCATGGCACAGATGTGGGGTAGAAAGGATAGTTGAGCATCAAACCAGACCCCAAGGTTCTAGACTGGCTCAGTAAGGTGCAGTGTGCATCCTTGGATGGTGATGCTGTCAGCACCTGAGGTGTGGAGGCGCTGACAGCAGCCAATCAGGAGAGCCTCGGTCTTGTTGATGTTTAATTGAAGAAAAGTTAGCTCTCATCCAGGACTTGATGTCTGACAGACATTCTGTCAGCGCAGCAGTGGTCCTGGAGTCAAAGGTAGAGGCAGAGAGGTATAGTTGGGTGTCATCTGCATAAATGTGGCAGAATTATTATTATTATTATAAGCACTTGGAGATGTCTCAACGAGGTGGTACGGGGCTACGTCAAATGCAAGGATTATTATTATAATATTATTTAACAACAATTTCAATAGTAGTTGGTTGAATTGTTTTCATTACTTGATAAGAGTACATTGTAATGGGGTACTTGAGCAGAAACCTTAAGACATTAAAAATAATGTTGAAAATTCTAGGGGGGCATTAGGCGAAACCAAATTGGGTGCCTCACTGCTCATCAGAGAGGTGAGATGGTTTATTTACATAAAATGTGCTTCATCAGCGTAAATTGCTCCAGCGAAGTGCTAATGGTGCCACCATCAAATCTGTAAATCTGCCACCCTCTACGCGAATTCCCTTGAAAAAATGGCCTGCAGGAGCCCGGAGAGGGTGCATTTTTTACGCACACACAATGGGTTAATAGGAATAACATATTACAAGCAGCTGCTGAAATGTCAATTACAACATTTAAAAAAGAGGTTGGATAAACATCTTAAGTACAAATATAGAAAAATACAGGGTAATGAGATCAGAATAAACAGCTCTGTTGGGGGAGCTAGCACGATAGGAGAACAGGTATCTTGGGCTGAGATTTCTATGATTCTACAATTCCTGATTAATAAAAAAAGCAAAAAGAACTCTGTGATACAAGATCTCATAAAAAAATTATTCACTAATCCTTTGTCTTATTGATTTGTGTAGGAGACATTGCTGGAACGAATTGGCTGCTGTTTGTCAGTTGATACTTACTTAGCTGAAAGTCACTCATAGGGTAGAGGCAGCATTGTGAGACACCATGGCAACGAATCAATTATATCATTGAGGATATTTCATCATCATCATCAACAAATTACACTTATTGAGCCCTTTAATGTCAGGATAACAACCCAAAGCTCTGGACAGTCAACGGTTTGCACCCAAGCTTTTTTTCCTCACTATTTCAGAAGATTTTAAGATCTGCTTTACTGACTGTTCAGCCACAGAGGCCACTGTGCAAACATGCATCTGAAATGAGTTTTGCAGCGCTACTCTGGCAATCAGCATCATTATTATCCTGCCCCCTTACAATGCCACAGAACATACCTTTACATCACCTCAACTACCTTCATTCCTCATCACCTTCAAGCCCTACCACAAAACCGTCCTCTTCGACCATGCTTTTGACCTCCCTGCTTCCCCATCTGCCCTACCCCACATCGACCCTCAGCTTGGGTCCGTAACTCTAGTCTGTCCAGTGCCTTGGGAAGTCCTCCCAACGTGAAAGGCGCTAGACAAATGTAATTTTGTTGTTGTTGTTGTTGTTGATTCATCTCCCATCTCCCATCCCAATAATAAGTGCCATCTACAATAGCTTGCATGTGGAGTCCTGTAGCTCAGTGGTTAGAGCACTTGCTTTGCAAGCGAGAGACCTGGGTTCAATTCCCGGCAGGCTGAAACTTTGTGCAAGTTTCCTTACTCCACACGCCTGATAATAATCCCTCAAAAAAAAATTGGTCATTTCAATCCACGACTGCGGTGCGCAATTGGTTGCTGCATTTCACCCACAAATATACAGTCAATTACAGTCTATTCTGTGAATCGCTTTGAGAGGTCTAGAAGACATGAAAAGCGCTATATCAAATGCAAGGATTGTTATTATTGTTATTTATCTAGCAACACTCTCGCTGGGCAAACTGGGCAAAACGGGTCACTCACTCCATGGTTGTTCGTGGGACACTGCTCTGCACAACTAGCTGCCGTGTTTCACCCACAATCCACAGTCAATCAACTTTACAGTATATCCTTTGAAGCATGTGATAATGCAAGGATTATTATTATAATGTCTGAAAGCCCATAATGACAACTATAAGGGGAGATCAAACAAAAAGGCAATGTAATCAGATTTACAAATCTAACAACATGTTTCATTTATTGAACAAAACCTGGTAATAAAAAAACAAGTGCTTTAAAAAATTTAATTCTGCATGAGCAGTGCTTTATAATATATAATAATAATAATCCCTGCATTTGATATAGCGCTTTTCAGGTGTTCGAGATGTCTCAAAGCGCTTCACAGAATACACTGTAAAGTGAATTAACTATATATTTGTGGGCGAAACACGGCACAAATTGCTGTAAAAATCAATAAAAAAAATACCATCTCCATATAAGCAAACACCTCACGCTGCTCCTCTGATTTTACGTCCAAAGGCATAAACTTGTTTGTCAGGAAATCCTGGCTTAGATCCAGGTGTACATTGATTCCCCTGGATCTGCAATTCTACTGGGAGTATAATAGCATTGAATAGGAAGTGCTTTTTGGATTAGGTGAGGGTGGATTTTGCAGGTGGCTCATTCTTACAAAGGGGAAAGAGAGAGGGGGAAGGTTGTAGCTTTGAGTTCATCCCTATGGTACCCCCTCAATACAAATTCAAGAGACATATTTCAATAAGGATAATCCTTGCATTTGATATAGTGCCTTATCACATGAGACATTTCAAAGCAGAATATATTGTAAAGTGATTTGACCGTATATTTTGGGGGCAAATTTCTGCAGCCAATTAATAATAATCCTGGCATTTGATATAGCGCTTTTCACGTCTTCTAGACGTTCCAAAGCGCTTCACAGAATATACTGTAAAGTGAATTGACTGTATATTTGTGGGCGAATTGCACACAGCAGGGTCCCACAAACAGTTGTGGAGTGAGTAATCAAATTATTTATTTGAAGATTATTTTAAGGTTTCTTTATATTTGCACCATTCGCATCCTGGCAGGAATCTGGGATTATTAGCTGATTTGCGCGAATATAAAGCAGGAAGTGATCCCCTCCTCCATTTTCCCAAATTAGATTACAAAACCCAATGCACAGAATGCCTTAAAAGCTCTTAACATAAACCGAATCAGCGCTTGTTGTTGATCGCTTCCATTGAAGCTGATTACACTCCACAATCGAGAGGGGGCTCCACGCCCTGTGTAACAGAGATCAAACTACAAGGACACTTTTTAATTGTTGTTACTGTATTTTAAAATCACAGCCAGCGAAACACAACCAATCATTTCAAGTCGTTTCTGTTTGACTCGGTGCCAATAACAATGTTATGTAGAGACCGGAGGGTTTCTTCCGTTTAAAAAAAAGAAATCATGTCGGTTTCATATTCAGTGTAGAATCGACATCGGACGCATTCCTTCAACTAACCTCACTGTTCGTCAACTAACAAACCGGCCATGAAACCCAGATTTAGTGCAGATATTGAAACACACACCACCTCCTTCGGCCCCAAACACACACATTGCTTTCACAATGCAAAGAGGATCGAATTATATTTTAAAAAGGATCATTTTCAGGAATCTTTTTCTAAACAAAAATCAAAACTGCATCGCTAACCCCTTATAGTTTATATACAAAAACGAATAAAATCGATTTAATCCGAGACATCTGTAAATTGAATATTTTTAAAAAATAATTTAGTGTGGGGGAGGGGGTGAGATCAAGAATATTACTGAGTGATAAATTGCACAGAACAGTAACACACACGCAGGAAAGATTTATCCCTTTTCCTTCTTCCCCATCACATACTGATAGTTACCCTTCTGACCCGTCTCTGATGTCCCCATTTGCCCTCCCCCCCACCCTCTGCCCTCCCCCCCACCCTCTGCCCTCCCCCCCACCCTCTGCCCTCTCCCTCACCTGCCCATGAAGCAGTTTCCGTCCTTGCGGGGTGTGCTCGGGGCTGCAGTACAGCCGGACACTGGCGAGGAGCTGCTGGCGGCCCCGATCCTCCCACAGGAGCTGCAGCTCAGCGATGCTCTCGGGCTCATGGGGTTGGCATCTGACAAAGAAGAAGTGGCCGAGTCTGACCGACAGCGACTTGATCTTAGCATCGGCCGAGCCCCGGGTCAGGCTGAAGGCTTTGTAGAAAGTGTAGGGTCCGTGGGTGCCGCAGGGAGACCCGATCCACTGGGAAAAGAGAGAGAGAGGAAGCGAAGGAGGGAGCAAGAGAGGGGAGGAAGGAAGAGCGAGACAAAGAGCAAAGCCATTAATAAAAAAGTATCATTTCAATCAAACGCTTTGCAGCAAAAGTTACTATTCTCATCTCTTTGCCACACACCCCAAAGTCCAAAGCCCCCGCACCATCTGCGCACACGGCCGCCCACCCGCAAAGCCATCCGCAAGCGGACTTGGTTAGTTTGACCCCCTCCCCCCCGGAAAAAGTTTGGAAAACTTTTTCAAAAAATTCACCTCGATTTTCAGCGGCTCCATTTCTTGTTGTGTTTGCGAGAGGCCGCGAGGCCCTGAGCTCCAACCGCTCCCCACACAGCCCCGAGACACCAACCAACTGCGGTGTTGGGAACAGAGAGAGAGAGAGAGAGGAAACCAACACATCAGCGACTTCCCTGAGGAAAGTGAAATGGCACAAAGAGCAGCGACCCCCCCCCCCCCCCCCCCCCCCCCCCCCCCCCCCCCCCCCCCCCCCCCCCCCCCCCCCCCCCCAAACACAGCCCCTCACCCAAACACAGCCCCTCACCCAAACACAGCCCCTCACCCAAACACAGCCCCTCACCCAAACACAGCCCCTCACCCAAACACAGCCCCTCACCCAAACACAGCCCCTCACCCAAACACAGCCCCTCACCCAAACACAGCCCCTCACCCAAACACAGCCCCTCACCCAAACACAGCCCTCACCCCCAAACACAGCCCCTCACCCAAACACAGCCCCTCACCCAAACACAGCCCCTCACCCAAACACAGCCCCTCACCCAAACACAGCCCCTCACCCAAACACAGCCCTCACCCCCAAACACAGCCCCTCACCCAAACACAGCCCCTCACCCAAACACAGCCCCTCACCCAAACACAGCCCCTCACCCAAACACAGCCCCTCACCCAAACACAAGTCGAAAAATTTAAGATATTTTAACTTTCAATTATAAAAGATTTGGGCGCTGCTCCTTTGTGTTCTATTTTTATATATTTTTTAAGAAAGCCCCCCCCCGGGCTCCCCCCCCCCCCGGGCTCCCCCCCCCCCGGGCTCCCCCCCCCCCGCCGGGCTCCCCCCCCCGCCGGGCTCCCCCCCCCCCCGCCGGGCTCCCCCCCCCCCCCCCGGGCTCCCCCCCCCCCCCCCGGGCTCCCCCCCCCCCCCCCCCGGGCTCCCCCCCCCCCGGGCTCCCCCCCCCGGGCTCCCCCCCCCCCCGGGCTCCCCCCCCCGGGCTCCCCCCCCCCCGGGCTCCCCCCCCCGGCTCCCCCCCCCCCCGGGCTCCCCCCCCCCCCCCCCCCCCCCCCCGGGCTCCCCCCCCCCCCCCCCCCCCCCCCCCCCGCCCCCCCCCCGGCTCCCCCCCCCCCCCCCCGGGCTCCCCCCCCCCCCCCCCCCCCCCCCCCCCCCCCCCCCCCCCCGGGCTCCCCCCCCGCCCCCCCCCCCCCGGGCTCCCCCCCCCCGCCCCTCCCCCCGGGCTCCCCCCCCCCCCCCCCCGCCCCCCCCCCCCCCCCCCCGGGCTCCCCCCCCCCGCCCCCCCCCCCCCCCCCGGGCTCCCCCCCCCCCCCCCCCCCCCCCCCGGGCTCCCCCCCCCCCCCCCCCCCCCCCCGGGCTCCCCCCCCGCCCCCCCCCCCCCCCCCCCCCCCCCCCCCCCCCCCTCCCCCCGGCTCCCCCCCGGGTGTTTTACCCTCTGGGCGGCGTGACGTCACCTGAAGATAAAGCGTTTGAGTGGGAATGTGCTTCCTGCAAAAATGAGATAGCGATTGGGAATATTTCCTGAAGAGTAACTCTGAGACTGGGAATGTTTCCTACAGAGAGACTCTGGGATTGGGAATATTTCTTGTAAACTGACTCTGGAATTTGGATATGTGTTCTTGTCCAGACTGGGATTGGGAATGTTATTTGCTGTGATAAAATTAAGGCTGAGATTCAATGAGGTTCAGAATAAAACTGGGATCTGGAATCTTCCTTTGGCAGTTAGAATGAAATTGGGAATGTTCTTACAATACATTGTTACATTTGTATAATGCCCTTCATATTGGGAAGACATCCCAAGGGCTGGACAGTGAGGGATCTGGACTTTTTGGACCCAAGATGGGGGTCAGGATCTGGAAGGGTGGGGGGTAGGAGGGGGGCCGAAGGCTCGGTCAAAGAGGAAGGTTTTGAGACGCGCCTTGAAGGATTCAAGGGAGGAAGCAAGGCACAGGGAATGTGGGATGGAGTCCATGGAGTGGGCTGAAGGCCCAAAGAGTTTCACAGAATATACTGAAGTTAATTAACTTACATTTTGTAGGCGAAACACAGCAGCCATTTGCCTACAGCAGTCTCCCACAATCATGTATTGAGTTACCAACTTTTTTATTTTTTTAATAATATTCTTTGCAATTTGATATAGTTAGTACCTTATCACAGCATTGAAACATCTCAAACCACTTCACAGGATTTATTGTGAAATGTAGCAACTGCATTAGAAAGCAAACACAGCAGCCAATTTGTGCACAGCTGTTTCACAAGTAGCCATGCAGTGAATGATTTTATCTGGTGAGTTGTTGGCCAGAATACAGGGAGAAACTCCTTTCTCACCTGCCCCAAAACTTTGGAACACTCTCCCTCAATCCTTGTCCCCTCTCTTTCCTTTTTCATGTACCGCCTGAAAACCATCATTTTCGACTGTGTTTTCAGTCATCCCCCCTCCCTGGCTCGGATCAGGCTCCGCCACTGTTAAACACCCTGAGACACTACCCTGCATGGAGGGCACTATATAAGTGCAAGTTGTTGTTCTCCTTTTGAATAGTGGCATGGGATCTTTAACATCCATCTGAAAAGGCAAACAACAACAATTACAAGTTGCATTTATATATTCCCCTTCATGCAGGGTAACATCTGTCGAAGGAATTTCTTGCTTTAATTACACTGGTTGGTACTTTGTTCCACAAAGTTGCCTTTGATGCTCTTCATGCTTCTCAGATGATCCGACGGCCCATCTTATGATTACTTTCTTGGCCCTTCACAAGTAAACGTACTTACAGTGGAAATACATCAGGTGAAACAGGTAGGAAGGTTCCAGGAAGACAACTGTGACTGATTCCTGCAGAAACTTTTATTTTCATTTTGCTTTCCATTTATTTGGTCCAAATTCTGGAAAATATTCCCTGCTGGCAGTAACAGTCCACGACCTTGCAAATGCAGTCATTGTTTTGATTTGGCCAGACATTTCTGTTTCAATGGCATAAGTCTCAAATACATTGTACAGCAGTGTGCTTCACAAAAAATGTGAGCTTTTATTAAAAAGCTTTTTTTTTTGCATTCACACATTGTCCCAGACGCCAACTGTAAGATAGGTTTCTGTAACCAGACCAGGCAGTTCATTGTAACAACTTACCTTCTCATAAGGCTGAGTAGGCCGTTTTAACTGTTCTGCCCCTTCACAGAACAGACCAAGCCATTGTAATCAAGTCACACAACAATGTCTCACAAATAGACATGAAGTGAATGACCAATTTTATTTGGGGGACTGTTAGCCATTGAAAGAAACTCCTCTTCATGATACAACACAAAAGCTCCTCTTGTGTAATTCAACAACCACGGTTGACAAATGAGATTCAAGGCAGCATCAAACTAAAAGAAGTCTTACACTAATGCAAGAAAAAGTGGAAATCCAGCAGACTGAGCAACTTATAAAAAGAGATACAAAAAAGGTAATAAGAGGTGCAAAAAGGGAATGAGAAAAAACTTGCAAGGGATATCAAGGGCAACAGTAAAAGTTTTCACAAATATATTAAGAGAAAGAGAGTGGTAAAGGGCCCATTAAAGACAGATGTAGGTGAGACAATAATAGACAATAAGGAAATGGCAGGATTGTTGAATGGATACTTTACTTCCGTTTTCACAGTAGAGGAAGAGGACAAAACAGCAGTGGGACAAGGGAACCTAAAAATAAGCCAAAGAGAAGTACTAAATGGATTTAATATAAATTAAAAAATGGTAATGGCGAAAATAATGGGATTAAAGATAGACAAATCAACAGGATTGGATAGATTCCACCCCAGGGTATTAAAAGAAGCAGGTAAGAAAATTGCAGATGTGTTAGTCATAATTTTCCAAAGCTCTATATTCCGGAATTGTGCCCTCGGATTGGAGAATTGCAAATATCATTCCATTATTTAAGAAGGGAGGGAGGGAGAAACCAGATAACTACAGACCTGTCACCTTAACTTCAGTTGTGGGGAAGTTACTGGAATCTCTCATCAGAGACAGAGTGACTGAGCACTTGGACAAGTAATCAAAGAGAGTCTCATAGATTTGTGAAGGGTAGGTCACGCCTGATGAATCTAATTGAATTCTTTGAGGTCAGTAACATGATGGATAAGAGAGTGCCTATGGATGTCGTCTACATGGACTTCCAGAAGGCAATTGATAAGGTTCTACACAAGAGGTTATTAACAAAAATAAAAGCACATGGAATTGGAAGTAACCTTGCAATGTGGCTTGGTAATTGGTTGGGAGGCAGGTGAGATGGTTCTAACTCTTTGAGGAGGCTGAACCTGTTTGCGTATTCCCTCCTTTGATTTATACAGAAAGCTCAGTTAAATTAGCTCAACAGAATTTTATTCTAACTTCAGATTTCTCAGTCCGTCCGATTTTATTGTAACATCAAGAATCAGACTTGATGGCACCATAAGTATCAAAAATGTTAAATACACAAAAAAAAGTATTTAAAGCGCTACTCAATATATTTAAACAACAGACAGGCATAGAAAGCAAAATGGGTGAAAGTGACACAGGAAAGAGATTAGGGATATGGGGAACGTTCCCTGATTGGTAGGATGTGGTGTTCCTCAGAGGTCTGTACTGGGGCTTCAGCTTTTCATTATAAACATATAAATTACTTGTATAATACATAAATGTATAAATAAGTAAATATATAAATATAAATGGATGAAGGGATAGAGAGTTTTATATCCAAATTTACAGATGATGTAAAGTTAGGAAGCACAGTAAATTGTGTAGATGAAATCAGGAAGATACAGTAACTTAGATAGATTAAGTGAGTGGCAAACAGTGGCAGATGGAATTCAGTGTGGGGAAGTGTGAGATCATCCACTATGGATCCAAAAATAGTGAAACAGAATATTTTGTAACTGGGGAGAAACTAAGAACTGTGGAGGAGCAAAGAGATTTGGGTGTCCATGTACACAAATCACTAAAAACAAGCTCACAGGTGTAAAAAGTTATCAAAAAGTCCAATGGGATGTTGGCTTGTATCTCAAGGGGCTGGAATATAAGAGAGGAAATTATGCTTCAACTATATGGAGCCTTGGTCAAACGCTATGTGGAGTACTGTATTCAGTTTTGGCCACCGCACCTCAGAAAGGATATACCGGCTCTGGAGGGGGTGCAGCGCAGATTCACCAACAACAACAAATAACACTTGTACAGTGCCCTTCATGTCAGAAAGACGTCCCAGGGCACTGAGCAGTCAGAGTTTTTTGGACACGAGCTGAGAGTTGGGGTCAGGAGGGGTGGAGGGCAGGGGAGGTGGGGGTGGGAAAATGGCCGAAGGCACAGTCGAAGAGGAAGGTCTTTAGACGGGACTTGAAAGAGGCAAGAGAGAGGGATAGAGTTCCAGAGATCCAGAGATGCTGAATGTCCGACCGCCAATGGTAGGGCGGGAAGTGTGGGGGGCCTGAAGCAGGCCTGAGCGGAGGGAGTGGACCGGCTGATATAGGGTTAGGAGGGTGGAGAGGTAGGGAGGAGCAAGAAAGTGGAAGACTTTATAAGTGAAAACGAGGGTTTTGTATTTGATTCTCTGAGGGATGGGGAGCCAGTGAATCGGGCAAGAACAGGAGTGATTGGTTCGCCGAGCACGTTGCAGGAGAGGTCATGAGCTGCAGAGCTCTAAATAATCTGCAGCTTGTGGAGGGAAGAGTTGGGAATCCAGTGAGGAGGCACTTGGCATAGTCAAGCTGGGACGTGATGAAAGTGTGGATCAGGATCTTGGCAGCCTTCGGTGAAAGGCAGTGACGGAAGCGGGCAATGTTGCGAAGGTGAGGAAAGGCGGAACGGGTCATGGCATGAATGTGGGGTTTGAAGGATAGCTGAGTGTTGAAAAGGACACAGAGCTTTCGCATTGGCTCGATGAGATGAAGAGTGCAGCCATGAATAGTGATAATGTCAGCGGCTGAGATGAGGATGCGCTGCTGGGAGCCAAGCCGGAGGTCCTCTGTCTTGCCAACATTGAGCTGGAGGAAGTTGGCTCTCGTCCAGGACTTGATGGAGTCCTGTAGCTCAGTGGTTAGAGCACTCGCTTTGCAAGCGAGAGACCTGGGTTCAATTCCAGGCAGAGGGCAAAACCTTGGGCAAGTTTCCTTACTCCACACGCCTAATAATAATCCCTCCAAAACCAAAAACAATAATAAATTGGTCATTTTCAATCTACGACTGTTTGTGGGACATTGCTGTGCGCAATTGGCTGCCGCGTTCGCCCACAAATATACAGTCAATTCACTTTACAGTGTGTTCTGTGAAGCGCTTTGGTCTGTCCTCGCAACGTGAAAAGCGCTATATCAAATGCAAGGATTATTATTGTTATTTGATGTCAGAAAGACAATGAGCCAGGACACCAGAATGATACCAGGGCTTAAAAGGTTAAACTGTGAGGACAGGTTGCATAAATGTGGTCTCTATTCCCTTGAGTTTAGAAGGTTAAGGGGTGATCCGATTGAAAATTTTAAAATTATAAAGGGATTCAATAGGATAGATAGATAAACTAATTCTTCTGGTGGGGAATCCAGAACAAGGGGGCATAATCTTAAAATTACAGCTGGGCCATTTAGGAGTGAAATTAGGAGGCAGATTTTTACCCAAAGTGTAGTGGAAATCTGGAACTCTCTCCCCCAAAAGGCTGTGGATGCTGGATCCATTCACATTTTCAATACGGAGGTAGAAAGATATTTGTTAGGTCAGGGTATTAAGGGATATGGGGCAAGAGTAACTGGACTCGAGGTGCAGATCAGCCACGATCTTATAAAATGGCAGAACAGGCTTGAAGGGCTGAATAGCCTACTCCTGTTTTTATGTTTCTTTGAAAAGTGCCATGGGATATTCAACAGCCTCCTGAATAGGCAGAGCAAACTTTGGTTTGATATCTTATCTGAAAGATGGCACCTGCAAACAATGAAGACTTTGAGGCTTGAACCCACAGGCTTCTGACTTGAGGCAAGAGTGCTCTAGCTGAGCTACTGTATATATTTTTTAAAAAAACAAATTGCATTCATACAGAGCCCCTCTCACTGGGTAGTCTCCCAGAGGACTTGACCGTGGCGGAGCACAACAGGGTCACAACCTTAAAATCAGAGGCCAGCCCTTTCGCACTGAGTTGAGGAAGAACTTCTTCACTCAAAGGGTGGTGAATGTATGGAACTCACTACGCCAAAGGGCTGTTGATGCTCAGTCCTTGAACATATTCAAGACTGAGATAGATATGTTTCTTATTGCAAAAGGGATATGGGGATAAGACAGGGTTATGGTATTAGCTGAAGTTAGATTAGAAGATCAGCTATGATTGAATGGCGGGGCAGGCTCGAAGGGCCGAATGGCCTACTCCTGCTCCTACATGTTATGTTATGTTAGGAGGGGGGAGGTAACCATAAGCATGGTCGAAGAGGAATGTCTTTAGGCAAGGCAGAGGGATTGAGGAAGAATATTTCAGAGTTTCGGGACATCCGTGTCTGAATTGCCGTAAGCAATACTTTCACAAGTTTAAAGTAAAATACAACAATCAGTAAATTTAATTTATTTCTACCAGTTTGCAAATCAAGATATAAATAGAATATCAAAATGCACAGTAATGTCCATTTACCACATTACAATACTGAAAATTTGTCCAGCCCTTTTTTGGTGTGGACCCAGACAGCAAAGCATAAAAATAAACACTGAAATGAACCACAGATTACCAAACAATTCCCAATTTGAGCTTCACTCTCATGGTTTTAAGTTAATGCTGGAGTTAATGGCTGTTAACACGGAATACTTGACATCCTCTCTGAAGGTGTTTATGAAGCAATTTTACATCACTCATGTAAAGTACTGACTACATCAAGCAACTCAGAACAAAAATGTATTCAGCATTAACTTTTTTTTCTTAGAGCAGGGAAAGAGGAGGGAAAACACAACCTCTAAAATATAAAAATAAATGCTACTTCATATTCGATAAGCTTCCTCAGTGCTTTTTCACCAGCAACCAGAGTGGCTGGAATGTAGAACTTCACTTCATTCAAGAAGAGGCCTTGAAAATCCCATGATAGTCACTGTACAAACACAAGGAACAAGTAGATGCCTGGTTCATCAAAACGGAGATTTAAAAGTGAGCATCTCATTGCATACAGACTCCGAATCTTTATTACTATTTGTTCGGCTTTCAGTGCTCGGTGAGTCACTGGAAATTTATTTATTACTTATTTACTCGCCCCCAATTTTTAAGCTCCTCATTCATAGAACTTTCATGGGAGGGCAAACCACTTCCAGTTTTTCACCCTTCTGAAGCCATGCAGACGGGGGGGGGGGGGGTGGGGGGTGGTAACATATATTGTAACATAATGTGATCTCCCTGATTTTCTATCACTCCCTCTTTAATTTCTCAACTCTTGGGAAGCTACTATGTTGTGCCTCGCTAGGTGGGCAAATTTAGTGCTCTGACTAGGTGCACCATTAGACATCAGTACCATGTCATCAATATTTCAGTTTGGAATTAATGCTGGGGATGGGGGGGGCATGATATGTGCATATCACATTGCAATGCAACTTTTCCATATATGGAGCAAATATGATGGGCTATTAAGCTATTAATTGCACAAAAAATATGCTTGTGTTGAACATTTCCCAAGATCTGGACTCTTGCTTTGAATTTTGGACAGCATAAAAACCTTTTATTGCCCCCGATATGAATGAAGAAGCCTCAGATCTAAATAAAAGGACTTTGGAAGTTCAGCAGGATGTAAAGAATGCCCCAAATTGTGCTGCAGCCCCTCCACGAGCAGGAATTCACAAAACAGACTTGTTCTTGACCAGATGGGCTGAATGGTCTTCTGTGTTGTAAATGTCAGATGTAACCTGCATTCATCTTTGTGGCAGTGAAATTAAACTAGTATTTTTGCATTATATATGCTTGTTGTTTGTTATAAGGGACTTCTTCCCGACGTGAAAGGCTCTATACAAATGTAATTTTGTTGTTGTTGTTTCTCCTCCATCACTCACACAAGATAGAGAGACATGGGTCTGTGTAACTTTCTAAAATGAACCTTGATGGAGAGTACCAGCAGACTTCTGAACCACTGGAGTTGCTGCTTCTATCATAGATTCCAATGGACATAGATCAGAAAAGATGGCTGATCTAATTCAGAGACAACCAAGATCAACAGTACAATTTGCAGTGAAACCCTGGCTGAGATTGATTAACTTGGGGGTAGAGTATTTAATTACTGAGCAATTGTTCCTTTCCACTCTTCCATTGATCAAAGGTGACCAGAACCCTTTCTTGTAACCCAACACATTAATCAATATTCAACTCCACCACAGCCTGGGTCTGTGTCCCGGTTTTACTTTGTTTGAGAATGCACTCCTACTTTTTAAATACACAACATTTTCCAAACCGCAGCAAAACCTCTGTACCCTTTCAACAGCAGTTATGTTCTCGCTTTTGTGCTGTTGATGCAAGTAACATCTTGACAGGAAGTCAACACACAGCGAGCGAGCACACTACCCTGAATGAAAATTGCTAAAATCCATTCAGTGGAGAGAAATCTCAGTTCAATTATGGTCTGACATACATTATTAAGTCATAATAAAAATAATCCTTACATTTGATATTGCGAATTTCACGTCAGGAGTTCATCTCAAATTATTATTCGTTCACAAGATAACAATAAAGTGTTTCAACATTTAGGTCCATTTGATTGCTGAATCACTCATTCAGGAGCTTTCGATTCCTTCTGGATAGGAACATTATTGTTGTATGTAATGGTGCATCTTGATGTATACAAAAAGCTATCCTGTACTCACAATGACAATTCTGTTAGTGTTGCTCCTTTATACGGTACTTAGCAGGGGTCAACCAGTAGCAATCAAGAACAGGAACCTTAACTGAATTTTCTCTTTGTAGCCCAGGGATGCTGAGAATAATTGTGCTGTTACTGCCTAGCACTCAGCACATATCAGAGGTCAATCTAAAACCTTCTGAGTGGCTCAATTTAACTAGGCAGTTGAGGTTGCAGTTAGCTGCTCACTCACTCTTTCTGTATCCTGTTAGCTGCAGAGAGTAAGTGAGAGCAAGTGAGGGAGATGGACGATATCCTGTAAGACAATTACTTTGGCTGAAATTTGAACTCAATAGCAAATATGAAGCCAGTCAATTAACCACTTACACCAACCTAGTTGCTGGGCACTGTGCCAATGACAGCACCAAGGAAATAAATGAAATCCAGGGCTTTAATGATCATTTTTGGAGCAGGAATTTTGTTGCACTTTTGGAATGTAAGAAATTAGAAATGAACGGTGAATAATCATTCAAAAAAATCTTGAAACTTTTAGACTCCAAATCACTTGGGCAAAGTTTATGAGCTCAATTAATTCAGGACAGGAGAGTAAACATTGTACTGTGCTGTAAATATTTGACCGTGCCTTTGACCATCCTCCCACTCCCTTGCCCTCCAACCCTCGATTCAAACCCCCAGCTCGGGTGCAAACCCTTGACTTTCCAGTGCCTTGGGACATCCTCCCGATGTGAAAGGCGCTATATAAATGCAATTTGTTGTTGCTGTTGCTTGATTCTGGTAAAGTCCTATTAGCCCACAAAGCAACTTGTTACTCTGCAGTGATGGTTTTAACTAGTCTCCAGACAAATTAGATTGTGGCTTAGTCCCTGCTGGCAGGCATTTCTGCTCGAGCTACCATCCCACCGAGTAACACGATACAATCTGTTGGAAGATCGATAAATAGTACCACCATCAATGGTTAACAAGTCCTTTTTCCTTCATTTTCGAAGAAATGTTTCTTTAACATGTTACACTGATAAAAGAAAAAAAGCAAATTGAATTGATCTTGGGCTAGATAACATAAACTAGACAGTAGAATCTTAAAGGGGGTGAAGGAACACATAGACCTGGAGGTTCATATAAGTAAATCTTTGAAGGTAACAGGACAGGTAGATAAATCTGTTCAAAAAGCATATGGGATACCAGGCTTTATAAATAGGGGCATAGAATACAACAATCAGAAAGTTATGATGAACCTTTATAAAACACTGGTTAGGCCTCAGCTAGAGTACTATGTTCAGTTCTGAGCACCACACTTTAGGAAGGATGTCAAGGCATCTGAGAGGGTGCAAAGGAGATTTACCAGGATGGTACCAGGACGAGGGACTTCAGTTATCAGGAGAAGCTAGAGAAGCTTGGAATATTCTCCTTGGAGCAGAGAAGGTTAAGAGGACACTTGATAGACGTTTTCAAAATTATGAAGGGATTCGATAGGATAAACAAGGAGAAACTATTTCCACTGGCAGGTGGGTCGACAACCAGAGGGCACCGATTTAAAATAGTTGTTAAATGAAATAGAGGGGACGTGAGGAGAAATTATTTCACACATCAAGTTGTTTGGATCTGGAATGCATTGTCTGAAAGGGTGGTGGAAGCCGATTTGATAACAACTTTTAAGAGAAGTAGATAATTATTTGTGGAGTACAAGTTTGCAGGGCTATGTGGAGAGAGCGGGGGAGTGCGATTGATTTGGATAGCTCTTTTTAAAGAGCCGGCACAGACACGATGGGCCGAATGGCCTCCTTCTGTGCTGTATAATTCTATGGGCTTGTGAATTTCTGAAGAACTTTCGAATAAAAGTTTAAGATTCCCCTCCGCTAACTATCGTGACAGCTCATCAGTACCTCCATCATCACAAAGATTTCATCTTTCATCAATCACACTGGCAAGTGAATAGTCACTTGCAATTGACTTGCAAACTCTGCTATAATTTATAATACTTAACAGCCTGTGTCACTCAACAGAAAGGGGTTCCGCTTCTATCTAATATTGCATTCACCCCAGCACCTGGACACCGCTCAGCAGGCAACACCTTGTGCTTTAAGAGCATCGCCTTTAGGAACAGGAATCTGAAATCCCATGGTGATAGGTTCATCCACCATCAAGTCAGTCCCATGTCAATTAAGTGAAATCCAATCGTTTCCAGCATCTGTCCATTCAGTTTATTACACACCAAGGGGTTTCGTTCAAATCGCATTCTAGTAAGATGCTGATAATGGTGCAATGTGCCCCTCCTATTGTGAGCTCTGCTCGGGAACCAATTTTGTATTTCAAGTTCTTTAAGCCACCCTCTGTGTCCACTTTAAACTGTTCCTGTTAATAGGAGAAGGAAACAAGAGATGCAAGTCAGTATGTACCTGGAAGAATTGGCTGGACAGAAATGCAGAGGACAAGAACCAGATTATCCAGTCACGTTTTATGAAACCGCTTTCAAGAATCAATCAATCTAGTACATATTGGGAGAAAACCCAGCCTTTATTAGATCCCAGTTGTTCAAAGCAAAGGCAAGTGGGGACACCCGACTAACAAGGAAGTCAGTGGCAGAGCTCCAGACCCAAATTTATTTTCACTCTAATAGCAAAGATTTAACTACAGCAATTTTCTCGTTTAACATACAATTTCTTTCATATACTCTTTGTAAATGTGGCTTTGGGAACCATTGATTCCTTCCTGAGTCAGTAAATTATGGAGGCTGTTTCAGGTTGTTTCTAATAGAGAGGGAGCCATAAAACAATGGGCAACAGATGAAGAGCATTATAAATGAGTAGTGTAACAGAGTATGTGAATGTCTAATATGATTCTCCATTAGAGACACCGCACAAGCACAAACAACTTGTGCCAGAGATAGGAATGTACCTCTGTGATTTCCATGATACATTCCCAATCTCAAAGTAACTAGGATTACAGCATCTCTTACTGAGATAGAATCATAGAATTATACATCACAGAAGGAGGCCATTTGGCCCATCGTATCTGTGCTGGCTCTTTAAAAAGAGCTATCCAATTCAATCTCACTCCCCCGCTTTCTCCCCGTCGCCCTGCAAACTTGTCCTCCCCAAATAATTATCTACTTCTCTCTTAAAATTTGTTATCGAATTGGCTTCCACCGCCCTTTCAGGCAATTAATTTTAGATCCGAAGAACTCACTGTGTGAAATAATTTCTCACCTCCGCTCTGTTTCTTTTAACAACTATTTTAAATCGGTGTCTCCGGGTTACTGACCCACCTGCGAGTAGAAATAGTTTCTCCTTGTTCACAGTGTCAAATTTTTAAATCTTCTATTAAGTCTCCTCTTAACCTTCTCTCCTCCAAAGAGAATAATCCCAGCTTCTCTAGCCTCTCCTGATAATTAAAGTCCCTCATTCCTGGTACCATCCTGGTAAATCTCATTTGCATCCTCTCCAATGCCTTCCTAAAGTGTAGTGCCCAGAACTGAACACAGCTGAGGCCTAACCAGCATTTCAAAAAGTTTCATCATAATTTCCTGACTTTTGTATTCTATGCTCCTACTTATAAAGTCTAGTATCCCGTATGCTGTTTTTTTAAAAAACAGCTTTACCTACCTGTCCTGTCACTTTTACTTACATGAACCCCCAGGTCTCTCTGTCCCTTCCCCCCCTTTAAGATTGTACCATCAGCTTACATGGCCTCTCCTCATTCTTCCTCCCAAAATGCATCACTTTGCATTTCTCCACATTAAGCTTCATCTGTCACGTGTCGGCCCATGTTACCAGTCTGTCTATGTCCATTTGCAGTCTGCTGCTATCCTCACTGTTTACTACTTTTCTTTGCTTAGTATCATCTGGAAACCTGGAAATTGTAGTCCCTATACCCAAGTCCAGGTCATTTATATAGATCAAAAACAGCAGTGGTCCCGATACTGACCCCTGGGGAATCGTCCAGCTCACTTCTTTCCAGTCAGAAAAACAACCGTTCACCACCATTCTCTGCTTTCTGTCTCCCAGCCAGTTCTGTATCCATGCTGCAACAGTCCCTTTAATACCATGGGTTTCTATTTTGCTTACAGGCCTCTTATCAACCGCCTTCTGAAAATCCATATAAACTACAACAACTGCACTACCTTCATCCACCCTCTCCATTACTTCACCAAAAAACTTTATCAGGTTTGTCAGACATGATTTGCCTTTAACAAATCCGTGTTGGTTGTCCTTTGTTAACCCGTATTTTTCGAAGTGAAAATGTATTTTTTCCCGGATTATAGTCTCTAGAAGTTTCCCCACTACTGATGTTAGGCTGACTGGCCTGTCGTTCCCTGGTTTATCCTTCTACCCTTTTTGTACAGGGGAGTAACATTTGCAACCCTCCACTCCTCTGGCATCACCCCAGTTTTCAAGGAGGATTGAAAGATTGTTGCCACAACATTCATTATTTCCACCCTTACTTCCCTCAGTAATCTAAGATGCAACCGGTCCAGATCGGGTGACTTATCTACCTTGAGCATCAATAACCTGTTAAGTATACCTCCTCTCAGTTTATTCTTATCTTATCCAATTTCTCTACCCTCTCCTCGAATACTGTGGTATTGGCTGCATCCTCTTCTTTTGTGAAGACAGATGCAAAGTATTCATTCAGTATGTTAGCCATACCCTCTGCCTTCATAAGAAGATTTCCTTTGGTCCCTAATTGGACCCACCCTACCTTTGACTAACCTTTTGTTCTTTATATGCTTATTAAATACCTTAGGGTTTCCTTTTATGTTACCCGCTAATCTTTTCTCATACAATCTCTTTGCCCCTCTTATTTCCTTTTTCAGTTCACCTCTGTAATTTCTATATTCTTTTTGATTATCTTCTGTATTTTGGACTTGACATTTATCCTAAGCCTCCTTTTTCTGTTTTATTTTAATCCCAATTTCCTTATTCATCCAGGGAGATTTGGATGTCCTACCTTTCACTTTGTGGGAATGTATTTGTTCCGTCCCCGAACTGTATCCTCCTTGAAGGCTTCCCATTGCTCATTAGCTGTTTTACTTGCCAATCTTTGCAGTCCACCTTGGCTAGGTCCCTTTTTAAATCATTGAAATTAGCCCTCTTCCAGTTGAGTATCTTCACCTTTAATTGCTCCTGGTCCCTTTCGATAAGTACTCTAAATCTGATGATGTTGTGATCACTGTTGTCCACATGCTCTCCTACTGAAACCTGCTCCACTTGCCCTACTTCATTCCCCAGAACTAGATCCATCACTGCTTCCTTCCTCATTGGGCTGGAAACATACTGATCCAGAAAGTTATCTTGCACACATTTCAGGGATCCTTCCCCCTCCTTGCCTTTTACAGTATTATTTTGCCAGTCTAAAATAGGATAATTGAAGTCCCTCATTATCACTACTCTACTGGTTTTGCATCTTTCTGAAATCTGCTAGCAGATTTGCTCGTTTATCTCCTTCCCGCTATTTGGTGATCTAACAAAGTAGCAGCTCCTTTTCTGCTCCTTAACTCTCACCAAACAGATCCTGTTTTTGGACCCTCTAGCACATCGTCCCTTTCCAGGAGCGTAACCATGTCTTTAATCAATATGGACATCCCACCCTCCTCTTTTTCCTTCCCTATCCCTTCTGAATACATTGTAGCCAGGAATATTCAGCTCCCATTCCTACCCTGGTTTGAGCCAGGTCTCCGTTTTATTGCCACTACATCATAACCCCATGTGGGAATTTGAGCCTGCAGCTCACCAATCCTATTTGGTCTCACAGTAACAATGAATATATAACCCTTACTCCGATCACACAGTATAGTCTATTTCTTACTCAGTGCCATGGGATATGCAATATACTGCAGTCATTCTATTTGAAAAGAGAAGGGAGTTTCTCCTGGTGTCCTGCCCAACAATCCCCAAATAAAATGAGTCACTTACTCCATGGCTTTTTGTGGGACATTGTGTGTCCCATTTGTGCATTTTTGCTACCACATTTACTCACAAAATACACCCAGTCACATCACTTTAGAGTGTATCCCGTCAAGCGCTTTGAGACGTCTCTGCGACTTGATAAGGAGCAAGGATTATTATTATTATTATTACCTGCTTCTGTCCGGACACTCTTTTCTGGTCCCTCTTCCTCCAGGCTGGGTCATGGATATGTCGGAATGTTTCATATCCCGTTGTAATTCCCGTGGGGCGGAAAAGCTATATCAGAAGAAAGAGTCTTAAATGTATTGTACAACAGAATATACCCCAATAAATTCTGTGTTACCTTGCAGAAAAGGAGCTCTGTCTCAAAGCTCACTCCTTACTTGAGGGTTTGAATATTCAGTTGTAGGGCAATTCGCAAAAACAAATGGGCTTCAAAACTAAAAAAAACTTCTCTCTCCTTAATGGGAATCGAGCCTAGATTAAAACTCAGCAACGATAGAATCTAGTTAGCAGTGACATAGGATTTTTTTTTGTGAAAGAAATTACATGCGCAGCACTAGATAGATCATTTGGTTGCACCCTCGCCTTTGAGTCAGAAGGTTGTGGGTTCAAGCCCAAAGTTTGGACTTGGAACTCGTATAGTTTAAAATGACACTCCAATGTAATGCTTGGGATATGCTGTTATGTTGGAGGTACTGTCCTTCAAATGAGTCATTCAACCAAGGCCCTTCTGCCTGTTCATGTGGAAATAAAAGATCCCATGGCGCTATTTGAAAAGGGAATGGAGTTGATCCAGTAGAGCACGGCCTCTCTCACACTGATCAACAAGAAGAGTCTAGACTCGAGCTTAAAGTCACTCGCACCAGATGCAGTGATCTCTGGAGTTGCCAGTTATGTGAAATAGTTACCTGCAAAATAGTTACCTGCAGTCCTGCTGCTCTCATTCTCCGGTAAAATTCATCATCTTCACGCCCCCATCCCCAGAACCGGTTTGACATCCCATCACACTGTAAAAAGACAGGGAAAAGACACAGTCTAAATATATATACACACATTGTAAGCAAAGGAAAAAGACGCAGTCCTACTGTAAATGTGAATATTTCAGAGCATTAACTGATCTCAAGGCAATTAGATCACAGAAAAAACTTCAAATACATGCATTTTAGTGAAGCTTACACTATGGGTTAGCTTTGTGTCAATCTTCTCCCCCATCTACGCTTCTCTTTTGCACTACAGTGAACCGAGGAGGGAGAAGCAGAATTATTTATACTGAATACAAATAAAGGAATGATCCAAAAATGGCAGCCTTGTACTCACAACCTCCTTTGTATTATCTCAGTGGGATGTCAAGCTGCTTGTATAATGCAAGTACACTAAAAGGATCTGCTCAGAGCGAGAGCTGAATCCGTGCAGGGAGGTGACAAGTTTTCGCTGTGCCAAGAGAGAGGAAGGAAAGATGGAAAATGTTTCCTCACACGCTCCTGCCATCCGGACTTTTGAGCCCATTTCTTCTGGTGGGAGACAGTGGAAGCAGAATTGATTCTTTCAAATGTAAATTAGATAGATTTCATTCAGGAAATAATATTTTTGGGATACAGGTATACGAGTTGTTCAGGACGTGACACGTGCATGCGACTGCCAAGTTGGTGGCAGGTGAATTGGATGGTCTTTATTCGTCCAGCATTTCCTATGTTCCTGTGCACCACACTCACATCTGACCCAGACAGGGTTGAAACAACCAGGTGTTAGAGATTTGCTTTGTTACTAACCAATTCAAAGTGCTGCTTAGTGAGCAGGAGGATGCCTCCCACATATGTCTTGTAGTGGTACAGGGGGTGAAGCTCTGGTGATGCTACGTGAAATGGTCCTTTTTCTGGATAACCGTAGTCCAGCTCTTCATTCTGGGGCAATAAGTCCACATCGTGCATAGCGAGGTAATCTGTGTCATTCCCACTCTCCAGGAAACCCACATTTATCAAAGAGGCTCTGTTAAACCTAACAACACAGAAACAGGTCAGCACCTCCACCAACAACAAATTACCTTTGTATAGCGCCTTTCACGTCGGAAAAATGTCCCAAGGCTCTGAACAGTCAGGGATTTGGATTCAAGGTGGTGATTGGGATAGGGAGGGGTGGGGGGCAGGGAGGGGAGGGGCAAGAAGGTGACCAAAGGCACTGGCGAAGAGGAGGTTCTTGAGACTGCCCTTGAGGTGAAGGGATTGTGGGATGGAGTTCCAGAGGGTGGGGACAGGAAGGCTGAAGGCCCGCCCTCCGATGGTGGGGTGGCCTGAGCGGAGGGACATGGAGCAGGCCCAGATCAGCACCAATGGCACAGTTACAGCCTTTGAATGTTTCACAAGACTAAGTGTTCCCCTTTGTAAGCAGTGGGACATTGTTACCAGACTGCAGTTATTGATGTGACAACACTGCCAGCCGGCAGGTAGTGATGGGACAAGCATGGCCAGCATCTCTGTGTAAAAAAAGGGAGAATAAGAATGCATTTCATTTGAATAAAATACCCAGTGTTATTTGTAGCATGTTTTCAGGCAGTCAGTGGCTGCCGCACACATTGTACAAACTTACAATCTGCTGTTCCTTTTGGCAGCAGGATTTCTCTTCTTTATGCAGTGGTTTATTTTGATTGAGTGAGAAGCCAACGTAAAACCTACTGAACAAATAGTCTGTCAGTTTCTGCATATATATTCACACCTTATAAGAGCAATACCTGAGGTGGTCGACTTGGTTGATCACAAGGATTTTGTGTCTGATCTTCTTCTTGTTTAAAAACTCGTGCATGTAGGGCACAAAGCTTAACAATTCCTCAAAGCGTTCCCTGAAAGGAACAACGATGGCAATTTTGTGAGGGCCCCAGATCGTCGGATCCTCCTCCTTCTCCTCCTGGCAGGATTGGTGTGAGGAGAGGTCAGCAATACTGCTCTGTCGGCTATTTGCTGCACAGTTGAAGTGCAGCCACATCACAGAAAAGAATCCCAGGATTGTCAGTGTACAGAACAGCTTCAAGACGGAACATCTTCTGGGCAACATCCTAAGGAGCAAGGCTGATCTGAAAAGGAATAAAACTTCATTTCTTGGAGGCATTTAAAGGCACAAAGCCAGAAGCAGCCACTGAAAGGATTAGTGGTCCACAGACAAGCTCCAGTGTTGATCAGTGCCTGTTTTTTTTAAGCAGTTGCATTCCTGCGTCAACGTGCACATACGCACACATTTCTGTTTACCTAGCAGCAAATAGGACCTGGTTGTTAGTCGGTTAGCAGATCGCGATAATAGTCCCTCCAGAAAATAAAATAAAAATAATTTGGTCACTCAATCCACGACTGTTTGTGGGACAATTGGCTGTCGCATTTTGCACACAAAATATACAGTCGATTCACTTTACAGTATATTCTGTGAAGTACTTTGAGACATCTCAATGATGTGATAATGCACTTTATCAAATTATTATTATTATTATGATCTTTGATGATGTTGGTATCTATATACTGGTAGTGCCAGGCCTGAGGCAATGTGGTTTCAACTTCTCACTGAAAACAGATTATGGAACAAACCCTGGTGTTCCACACAGCAGTTGTCCTCCATGCACCTTTACATACACCATTGGGGGGCACACACGGTGTAATGAGAATGTACATGCCACACTGGCATGTACACTGCACTCACATGCAGCAGCACAGAAGCACATGCCACTCACAAAGCAGATTCCTTTGTGGAAAGACCAGCTCGACCACAAGACCTGCCAGGCAGAATGAAGCAATGAATAGATAAGAGTACACAGCCCACTGTTTCAGGTCAGATCAATGGTCACATCCTAATAGACCTGCTGTGCAATTGCAACATTCACAATTTTTAAGTTTACAATCCACTTAATTGACCAAGTGCTCATTAATACCCAGTACAATAAAAGATGACATATTTAGCTGAATCACAATGGGGTCTATAAAACACACAAACAACACTGATTTGACCCCAGAGACTGGTAAGGTCCCAGGTTCAATCCCTAGTCAGTGCTGAATGCACACATTGCCACAATAAAGTACTAAAGACCAATTTAACTGTGAACAGAGAATTTGTCTCTATCAAAGCAACTACAATTACAAGCAGAATGAAAGGATGAACAGGAACAAAAGTACAAGCCAACTTAAGTGCTGCCATTAGCATCTTCGCAGAACAGTCAACCTTATATTGTTTTTTTCTCATTGTATATACTTTCCTCTGTTTTCTATGCGTCATTCAAGACCATTCACTTTATAAAAATTAAATTCTTCCAATATCCTTAGAAAAAAAATTATTCTAAAAATTTTCACCAAATACCAAATATTATGGAGTCCTGTAGCTCAGTGGTTAGAGCACTCGCTTTGCAAGTGAGAGATCTGGGTTCGATTCCCGGCAGGGCGAAACCTTGGGCAAGTTTCCTTACTCCATACGCTCAATAATAATCCCTCCAAAAAAAAAAACAATAATAAATTGGTCATTTTGAATCCATGACTGTTTGTCGGACATTGCTGTGCGCAATTGGCTGCCGCGTTCGCCCACAAATATACGGTCAATTCACTTTACAGTGTGTTCTGTGAAGCGCTTCGGGACGTCCTCCCGACGTGAAAAGCGCTATATCAAATGCAAGGATTATTATTATTATTATATTATTATTTCTGATTTGCGCCCAGGACCCTATCACCCCCATCCTCGCCAAACTCCACTGGCTTCTCATAACACAGAGGATACAGTTCAAGATACTGGTCCTCACCTTCAAAGCCTTCCATGGTTTAGCTCCTCCTTACCTTTGCGACCTCCTAACCCCCTACCAACCTGCTCGCTTCCTCCGCTCAGTGGGCTCTGGCTTCACATCCCCTGCCTCGCCAGCTCCACCATTAGCGGGCGGGCCTTCAGCCTCTCAGCCCCACTCTCTGGAACTCCATCCCCGGGTCCCTCCACCTTGACCCCTCCCTTGCCTCCTTCAAGACCCTCCTCTTCGACCGTGCCTTCGATCACCCTCCTTCCCCCACTGCTCTCCACCCTCCCTGACCCCCAGATCAAGGTCTGAAACACTGATTGTCCAGCTCCTTGGGATGTCCTCCCGAAGTGAAAGGCACTTTACAAATGTAATTCTGTTGTTGTAGCTGTTGGTGGGAGGTGCAATTAATCCACTGAAGGTGTGGAGATGGACAAAACTGCATCAACGTCCAAAACTATGCATATAATATAACCAACTGGGTTTGCCTACAAAACACACAATCAATTCACTTTATAGTATATTCTGTGAAGTGCTTTGAGACGATGTGATAAGGCTCTATGTCAAATACAAGGATTATTATTATGTTTAATATCTGGTAAAGGGGGGGAGAACAATCCATCTGGTTGTGCCTCAACCTGCGGATTACCTGCTGTCTTCCTTAGTGAAGTAGAGGACCGGTTTGCGCCTGGAGGAGTACATCATCTTCTCTCTGCCTCTCCTGCCCGTCACATAATCCTCGACACCTGGAGCCTGGCCCCGCGGGGGGATCTGCTCTCTCTCGCGGCCTCACAGCCTCTCGCTCCCCGGGGTTCCTACACGCTGGCGGCCTGTGCCACCCGCCCACAGTCCGGCGGAAACACAGCACTGAGCACAAAGGTTCCGACCTGGATCTCTGCTTCCCTGCACCTGGTCCTGTGATGCAGGTCAGTGTTCTCAGACACATTTAAATAAATTTAAATAGAGTGACCATACTGTATTTTGTAAAACAAATTACAAAATACATATATATCACAGTTAAATAGGCTAACGATAGTTTGTAAGCCAAATCTGGGAATACAAGCGTATTTAAAAATTTGAAAACTGGCAGCAATGGAGAAGGCTGTTGGATTAATGGCTGTATTTCTCTAATGAGTGCATCTGCTTTAGAATGTTTCTTGCTCAGTTTGTTGCTAAACTCAAGACGGGGCAATCATGGCCTCAGGGACACAATGATTCATCCGGTGACAGTTTCCGGAGATCCGGGACATATGGTCACCCTTTCAAATACTATACACCAACTGGTCAGTATTCTGTGTGTGTGAGTAGGTGGGCATTGTAGCTCAGTCTTCTTAACAGTCTCAATAGTCCAGTTCCTGAGCCAGGCGGGTCCGCAATACTCTCAAGCACTTCTGAAGTCAGCACAGCTCGTTGGCAGAATTTAGAGGCAGCTACAGCAAGCCAAAACCCTGATGATTTGGGTGGTCCAAATCTGGTCAAGTATTGGGAAACTTGCCATCCAGTGCTCTCAATTTAAATTCTGGCCTACTCCACGTCCCCGCCTGGCCTGCCCCACCATCAGCAGTTGGGCCTTCAGCCTCTCTGCCCCCACCCTTTGGAATTCCATCCCACAGTCCCTTCGCTTTGCTCCTTCCCTTGCCTCCCTCAAGGCACGTCTCAAGACCCTCCTCTTCGACTGCGTCTTTACCTACTCTCCTACCCCGACCCTCCCTGCCCTCCACCACTCCTGATCCCAAACCCCTGCTTAGATCAAAATCCCTGACTGTCCAGCGCTTTGGGACGTCCTCCTGACGTGAAAGGAGCTATACAAATGTAATTTGTTGTTGTTGGTGGTAGTGCTGACCTGTTTCTGTGTTGTTAGACTTAACAGCTTCTTTGATAAAACGGAAAGTGGGAATGACACACATTATATTGCCATGCACGATGTGGACCTATCTTAATAATAATAATTCTTGCATTTGATATAGCACCTTATCACACCTTCGAGATGTCTCAAAGCGCTTCACAGAATATACTGTAAAGGAATTGACTATATATTTTGTGGGCAAAACACAGCAGTCAATTGCGCACAACAGTGTCCCACAAACAGTCGTGGATTGAATGACCAATTTATTATTTTTGTGAAGGAACTATTACCACCGGAAAAGTGATCGATTTAACAACCGGGTTCCTACTTACTGCTAGGTAAACAGAGGCTTGTGGAGTAAGGAAACAACATTTCGTCCTGCTGGGAATTTAACCCAGGTCTCTCGCTTGCGAGGCGAGTGCTCTAACCACTGAGCTACAGGACTCGACAGAATGGAGTCCCAGAATGAAGAGCTGGACTACGGTTATCCAGAAAAGGGACTACGTGACATCACCAGAACTTTATCCCCTGTACCACTACAACACCTATGTGGGAGGCATCCTCCTGCTCAATAAGCAGCACTTTGAACTGGTTAGTAACAAAACAAATTTCTAACACTTGCATCATCTTGTTTTAACTTTGTCTCAGTCAGAGGCGAGCGTGGTGCACATGAACATAGACGAAAAAACACCAGAGTCCTTCCAGTTCACTTTCCACCATCCTGTAGTCGCATTTTGTTGTTGTTGAGAGGATGTCTCAAAGCCCTTCACAGGATTTACTGTAAAATGTAGCAACTGTATTTGGTCGACGGATGTGGCAGCCAATTTGCACGCAGCGATGTCCCACAAATAGCCACATCCGTACCCTGACCAGGACCGCTTTTTTCCACTTCTGTCACGTTGCCCGCTTCCATCCATACCTAACAATCAACGTAGCTGAATCTCTTATCCACACCTTTGTCATTTCCCAGCTGGACTATTCCAATGCCCTCCTTCCTCGCTGGTCTCCCCAACTCCACATACACAAGATTCAATTAACGCAAAACTCCGCCACCCAGACCTGCACAAAACTCCATACCCCCATCGCACCATTCCTTGCCTGGCTCCCAATTACCGTAACGGATCGATTTCAAGATTCACTCACTCATTTTCATATCCCTTCATGCCCTCGCACCTCCCTACCTATCGACCTGCTTACCCCCTACTCAACCATAGGCTGCCTCCGTTCGGCTGGCTCCAGCCTCCTATTTGTCCCTCATCCCTCCGCTCCACCATCGGTGGCCATGCTTTTAGCCACTACGCCCCAAAACTCTGGAATACCCTTCCTCAGTCCCTCTACCTTGCCCCCTCCCTCCCCACCTTGAAATCCCACATGAAGACCTTCCTCTTTGATCGTGCTTATGGTCAACTCCTGCCCTCCTTCACCTCCTGGCTCAGTGTCAGACTCCTCCAGTCCGCCAAAGTTCGTAGCAGGTACTCATTAAAACTACTTTAATAACCACCACCAATAAACATGTTTAATATCCATGAGACAAATAAATTAATCAACTGACTCCAGAGAACCACGATCCCAATCTGAATCCCCTTTATAAATCTCCAAAATCCAGTTGGATTTAAATACTAATCCCAATTGGTATATGCCCAATACCGTTAAAAAAAAATCTATTTCATTATAAAATCAAACAATTCGGAGGCCCAAGATATCTCATGGCCTGAGCTTTAAGACTAAAGTTTTAACATTTGAGATTGTGCAGATTTTGGGAAAATTCATAAAATTAGTCTAAATTTGGAAGTGTTTTTTCCACATTTATCCATCTTCCAAATTCAGACCGAAGTTAAGAATTTTCCTAAATACAGCTCAAGAGAATTGTCTCAAGGCTAAGCCTATGAGAATTTTCATGCCTCTACCGTCTAGAAAGTGACAGGAAATTACAAGAAATTAATCGGAGATTTCTTAACAAAATACCATTAAAAAGTATTTTTTTAAAACAAGGTTAAAGGTCATCTGGTTGCCTTGACACAAGACAACAAGGTCAATGGTTTTGAAAGGCTTTGTTGTATCTCTCCGCCAACAAATATAATTGCTAAAAACTTTCATGAAGAAATAATCCCTTTAAACAGATCCCTGAAATCCAAAGTCTTCAGTTTAACTAATAGTACCATGTTAACTAGCTTTACTAATTCCAGTCTCCAATAACCTTTGTTAGCAAAGCTGGAGAGTCATCCAGAGATAAGGTGCTGCTACATCGATTCCATTATGGGAGTAAATCACACCCTCATCTTCATCACAAAAGCGATCCCTGTTACAATGATTATCACAGTCATAATTGCCAACATCAAGAAAATCCGCGACCGGCTGGATTTGAGGCTGTAGGAGGCCAGGATCTGACTGCCCCCATTCTCGTGGCACCGACACTTATAGTCACCGATTGCATTTCCCATTACTAGCAACCCTTTGCTATGGTAATCGAAAGGTATCACCTTGCCGGGCACCAGCCACTCACAGCGAACCAATGCAGATAAGGGTTTGCAAAGGAGGGTCACAACCGAGTGATGGTCAAGGT
Source organism: Callorhinchus milii (assembly GCF_018977255.1). Taxonomy (NCBI): domain Eukaryota; kingdom Metazoa; phylum Chordata; class Chondrichthyes; order Chimaeriformes; family Callorhinchidae; genus Callorhinchus; species Callorhinchus milii. The sequence goes on from NW_024704754.1 coordinate 9,853,264, forward strand.
ACAGACTTTGTTTGACCATTTCTGAAATACAAAAGAATATATTATTATAGAATCATACAGCACAGAAAGAGGCCATTCAGCCATGTGCTGGCTCTTTGAAAGAGATATTTAATTAATCCCACTCCCCCGCTCTTTCCACATAGCTTTGCAAATCTTTTCTTTTCAAGTACCTATCCAATTCCCTTTTGAAAGTTGTTATTGAATCTGTTTCTGCCACCCTTTCAGGCAGTGCTTCCAGATCGTAACAACTGCTGTGTAAAACATTTTTTCCCCATCTCCCCTCTGATTCTTTTACCAATTACCTTGAATCTCTGTCCTCTGGTTACCGACCCACCTGCCAGTGGAAACAGTTTCTCCCTATCCAATCTATCAAAACCCTTCATAATTTTGAACACCTCTATTAAATCTCCCCTTAATCTTCTCTGCTCTAAGCAGAACCATCCCAGCCTCTCTACATAACTGAAGTCCTTCATCCTTGGTACCATTCTGGTAAATCGCCCCTGCACCCTCTCCAAGGCCTTGATATCTTTGACGGGATAAATGCTTTAAAAAGTTATCCCAGTCTCATTCAGGATACTCTGAAAACTATTTGCCAAAGAAACCCCTAATAAAATCTGGCTTTGGTGTTTAGATGAAGAATTAAAATTAATGGAGGAGAAAAAGAAAGAGCAACAGACCAGAGGCCTGACATTTTTATAAATCTCAGCCTATAAGATCATTCTGACTTTGCATTTGATCATTGCATTTGGTATAGCGCAGTGGAGGCCAACCTTTTGCTAAGGTGTGCCACAGTGTGAGCCCAAGACATATCGCCTTGCCACAAAAATAATTAAATTAAAAAGAAAAAATATTACTGGAAAAGAAAGATGCATTTATTAAGAAATTCACAATGAAATATCAAACAAGTCACTTAATGAGGCTTGTGAATTTGTTTTTAATTTATTATATCTTCAATATTTGGATTCAGTTTTGAGCACACCAGTAAAAGAAGATGACAAAGGTGATCATCTGTTGGTTTGGGATAGTATTTATCTTGTATGAATGAAGTTCATGGTGGAGAAGGACTGCTCACAGGTGTAAGCTGATCCGAATCTGCACACATAATCTAAGAGCATGGTCGTGCAATTTAGGAAAATCACTCTCAGGGACGAATTTACAAAGCAAATTCAACCTCATTAAACCTCACTCCCCATCATGCCTTGTTCAGGGTGGATGTTAAAGATCTCCCACAACACTGTCAGAGAAAGGAGTTTTTCTTTCTCTCCCAGTGTCCTGGCTGACAGATAAAACTGCTGTTTGAGAGATGTTGCTGTGCTCAAAATTGGCTACCACTACACTTTACAGTGAATCACACAGTCACTACACTTTACAGTGAATCACACAGTCACTACACTTTACAGTGAAACCCTGCGAAGCGTTAGGAGACGTTTCCCGGAGTGAAAGGTCCTGCGTTGAGAGTTCGTATCAGTTGTTATTATCATTATTATTAATATACAACAGAAGTTTAAAAAAAGGTTTTTACAGTGTGAAGTACAAGTGGAATGTGGAGGAACTTTGCAAATACAGCAAAATGTGCGTCAGATATTCGGGACACGCACACAGTCACACACACACAGTCACACTGTCTCACCATGTTTCTCGAGGGGACGTGTAATAGTCACAGTGAGTTACGGTTTCCTCTCCTCAGGTGACGCTGCCTCGCGGGGTCTTCCCCCCCACCTCCACCCACCTCCTGCTGACCCACAGGAAAGTGCGGCATTGAGAATGGGTGGCCAAGATTAATCGCCCCCTGGTGCCTTCCTCACCATCCTGAGCACACACGGCTCCTGGGTTGGCTGAGCAGCAACCTCCATACAGTGGCCTCCAGTCATAAAAGGTGTTCCGTGCCACTAGCATGGGCGTGGTATGCCCACCACTGATAATAACACCTTATCATGACTTCTAAACATCTCAAAGCTCTTCACAGAATATACTCTAAAGTGAATTGACTGTATATTTTGTGGCGAAACACGGCAGCCAATTGCAACCAGCAGTGTTCCACAAACAGTTCATGGATTAAGTGACTAAATTACTGTTATTATATAATTTTTTTGAAAGGATTATTACCCCCAGAAAAGGGATCCACCAATCAACTAACAACCGGATTTCTACTTACTGCTAGGTAAACAGAGGTGTGTGGAGTAAGGAAACTTGCCCAGCGTTTCGCCCTGCCTGGGGAACCGAACTCAGGACCTCTTGTTTGTGAAGTGAGTGCTCTAACCACTAAGCTCCAGGACTCCACTTAATTTAATATGCAGAATTATGGAAAATTCTTTAATTCAGTCTTACGTTGGAAGCTGGTTGTTTTCAAGAACTGCAGAATAACAGCTTCCACATTAATATTGTATTTAAGAATTGTTCACAATTCTGAGAAATCTTAAACTTCATGACAAAATGGTTGTTCAGGTTGAGTCAAGGTGGAATTTCAGGCACCTGGAGTACAGATCTCAGAATAGGTATGTCTAGATATAAAAACATCCTGGTTTTGATCAGTAAAATTTGAGCTGTATGTGTATGCAGTACACAAATTCATACGCCTGTATGAAGGACCTTTAAAATCCGCACTGTTTGAATCCAAAGGTAAAAAGCAGGGTGTAAAACACCAACAACGGAAATCAGAACAAGAGTCTTCCTAGATTGTAAAAGAAGCTGGGAGATGGAGAGCTTGAGTGAACTATCACAACACAAACATATATGTAACTCTCAGCAGTTCGGTTTACAGAATCTTAAACAAGGTGATGGATCTCTGTGTACGTTGGATATCCAGCCTACAAAACTAAAGACCAGTGTTTAAAAGCAAGCCGGGCACAGTTGATGACACCAAGGAGCAGATCAGTGATGACCCCCAGAGAGAGTCAAGCTTTTTACCTTGTTGCACTGGACACAGAACTGCAGCATTGCCCTTCTGAATATCTTGCAGGAAGTCCCTTAAAACAAGTACAAAGATGCCGTTTCAATCTAATAGTCGTTGCCTCCACACCTTCAATACAAAGCTAGTGCAGTAAGGCTGTGGGTCAGTTTTAACTCTATCTTATTGCACAACATAGCACTTGCATGTGTACACATTGAAGATCTAGTTTCACCCACAAAATATACAGTATATCCTGTGATAGTATATCCTGTGAAGCGCTTTGAGACATCTCAACGACGTGATAAGGCACTATCAAATGCAAGGATTATTATTATTATTGTATTACGCATTTCAGTATAATATAACAACAACAACTTGGATTTATACAGCGCCCCCCACGCCGGATGGCGTCTCAGAGCGCTTCACAGGAACGGATCCCGGGGCCCATATATTTGGATGACAATAGATCTCTCGTTGACTGGGTCCAATAGCTCAGAGACACGACAACGGGGTCCCCCCACACAATCAAAGAATGAATGCTGAAAATGTGTAGTTGATCGATCAGCGTGTGACCCTTCATTGGAGTAACAAAATACAAATTATTTATTTAGTACCATGTTCCAGCCACTAGATGTCATGAATACACTTCGTAAAAATCCCAAACTGCACTGTTAACAGGAATCCAGTGACATTGAACTCCGTTTGAACCATTTACTAGAATTTCATGAACTGTAAAAAGTAAAAGACAAATGAAATGAAAAATACACAATTTATCTATAATTTTGCTCAGATTTCTCCCTCCACTGGATTTCTCACGCAAGATCAAAAGTTATAAATTATGCTACCAGTTTATTTTGTAAGGACTTCAACCCATTACAAAAAAATGTATCGTAAACATTTCTACAGAAGTCCCCAAAGAACTCTTGTAAATTAAAAATGTTATGTGAGACCTTCCTGTCCAGAGTAGCTATTTTACCCTGGATGCAGTGAAAATGAAACTTACACCAGATGCTGAATGGATTGTAATAAAGTGAATAAAATTTCCATGTTCTAGTGATCTAATAATAATAAATAACAATCTTTGAATTTGATATAGCAGCTTATCACATCTTTGAGATGTCTGAAAACATTTCACAGTGTGCGGTAGAGGACAAGAGAGGATAAAGGTTAAAACAAGAATTTAAGTTAAAAGACTTGAAATAAAACTACTGAGCTGGAGGTGAATTTCAGTTCAAGATGATGGGTCATAGTGGCTGTCATCTGAGAGATTTTTTATATAGCTCGTTAACCTGTATGCAGTGATGGTCAGCTGTCACTGTATCCAAATCAAGCAGGTGCAGGGTTCAAAACTGATGTGTGCAACATTTGGTATGTATATGTGCACTTCATCTGAAGTCTGTGTTCTCAAAGGACATCATTAACCTTTTCAAATATCTGCTTTTAAGCAAGAAAGCTTCTAGGCCTACAACAATTGCAGACAGTTCTCCTGTTCTCAGTCTATTTCAAAATATAAATTATTGGTCTTGGCTATGAAACTGGCTGCCACTGGATTTGGTCATGTTATTCCTTCTCTCCATGCCCACTGCATCCATGTCTGCAGTCTCTCTTCCCAACCATGTCTGCAGTCTGTCTATGATTACAGTGGTGAGACATCACCTTGTTGACGAGTATCAACAAGATAATAGTAATCCCTCCAAAAAAAACAAAAAACAATAATAAAAAAAAATTGGTCATTTTCAATCTACGACTGTTTGTGGGACATTGCTGTGCGCAATTGGCTGCCGCGTTCGCCCACAAATATACAATCAATTCACTTTACAGTGTGTTCTGTGAAGCGCTTTGGGACGTCCTCCCGACGTGAAAAGCGCTATATCAAATGCAAGGATTATTATTATTATTATTATAGGTTGAAAATCACCTTGCTTATCAATATAATAGAATTGAACAAATTGAAATGTGTTTGAAAAGCGTAAAGGAGATGAAATAGATTAGTACATAAATTAAGTGTTCTATGACTCCAAAATGTCAATGAAGGAACATAGGAACAGGAGGCGGCTGTTCAGCTCTTCAAGCCTGTTTCACCATTTAATTAGATCATGGCTGATCTGTACCTCAACTAATACTTTCAATTCCAATTTCCCGCTTTATCCCCATATCCCTTAATACCCTGACCTACCAAAATCTATCAACCTCACTCCTGAAGGCGTGGTTGGATCCAGCATCCACAGCCTTTTGGGGGAGAGAATTCCAGATGTCTACCACCCTTTGAGTGAAAAAAATGCTTCCTGATTTCACTCTTAAATGATCTGGTTCTAATTTTAAGGCTATGCCTCCTTGTTTTGGATTCCCCCAAAGAGGAAATAGTTTCTCTGTATCTACCCTACCAAATCCCTTTATCATCAAAAATACCTCAATCAAATCACCCCTCAACTTTCTAAACTCAAGGGAATACAATCCAAGTTTACGCAGCCTTTCCTCATAACTTAACCCTTTTAGGCCAAGTAACATTGTGGTGAACCTGCGCTGCACCCCCTCCAGGGCCAATATATCTTTCCTGAGGTCTGGTGCCCCAAACTGAATGCAGTCTCCAGGTGGGATCTGACTAATGCTCAGAGTAGAGATTTAAGAGTTTTTATGAACTTTTGACACTTGGGACCAGGGGTCTAAAGCAGTGCAAAGGAATGATTGGATGAACCAGTTTGGGAATCTGATTGGCTGATCAAGGATGGAATATGATTGGACAAAATGATGTTTAAATTCCATTTTTGGTTGTAAGAGTCACATGGACTAAGGGGTATAAATGAGGAGGATTGAGCTAAATTCTGGGAAGAGAATAAGGGTCTGAGTTGGATTAACACTTGAACTAACACAACTCCGTGGAGTTCTGTAGCTCAGTGTTTAGAGCACTCGCTTTGCAAGTGAGAGACCTGAGTTCAATTCCAGGCAGGGGGCGAAACCTTGGGCAAGTTTCCTTACTCCATACGCCTAATAATCCTCCAAAACAAAAAACAATAATAAATTGGTCATTTTCAATCTACGACTGTTTGTGGGACATTGCTGTGCGCAATTGGCTGCTGCGTTCACCCACAAATATACAGTCAATTCACTTCACAGTGTGTTCTGTGAAGCGCTTTGGGACGTCCTCCCGACGTGAAAAGCGCTATATCAAATGCAAGGATTATTATTATTATTATTATTATTATAACTCTAAGATTCTAAAAGCTTCTAAGAAGAGGTAAAATTGGGTAAGGTCATCTCTTCTGTGTTTCCCAAGAGGTCATGGTGTATGGAGGCTCAGTATATTTAGCAAGTATAAGACTTCCTGACCTTTTTAAAGTTTGGTTATACTCAATACTGTTAAATGTATTGTTAAAGCATAGTTAAAAAGTATTGCCGATGTGCTATATTTATTGTTTTTGCGCCGCTGTGGAGAAAGTTATAGTTTACTGGTACTTGTCGGAATAAATGAGAATAATTTAAGAGAAATAAAGTGTTGTGTTCTGTGAGATTGCTCTGACTGGGTTCATATCTTTTAACAAAATTGAGAAGTGAAGGATCATTCCTTTCAGAGTGCACCTAGACTGAGAAAAGAGATAAGAGTACCGTGACAACAGACTATACTGTACAGTAAGAAGACTATATATTGGGCCGAAACATAACAGCCAATTGTGCACAGTAGTGTCCCACAAACAATCATGGATTGAGTCGACCAAATTATTTTTTNAATAAATAATAATAACAATAAATGTTTTTGAAGGATTATTACCCCTGGAAAAGCAATCTGCCAATCAACTAACAACTGGGTTCCTACTAATGGAAAGTATCTCTGACCTTGGACCTATATTGAATGCATCTGAATAGTGAAAGAAGTGACTGATTTTAAGCTGCAAGTCTCTCCCACCATTTTTGTTGCATACTCATTAAGACAATAAGAACCAATTGACTAGGACCAATGGAAGAGGATCAGGAGGTGGAAAAGCAGTAAGCAGGGCGAACTGAGTTTTTTTCGTGGATCTGTTTGTTTTTGTAACTTGCAAGCTGAAATAAAAGAGTGTTCTACACATTGTTGAGGACATAATTTTAAGTCTTACTCCCTTGTATTTTTCTCTTCCTACTCCACGTCACCCTCCCCATCATGGAAGCATTTATCGATGCCACGAGCCGTAAGCAAGAGTGGAGTGACCATCAAACTCATTCTTACCCACTGGAATCACGTTTCTCATACAATTTGCATCTAGATGCCACCTTGCTCCACCCACAGTAGGGATCCCGGGCCAAGATACAGTCGTAACAGCTCTTGTATTTCTCACAGTCTGCCACCGCTAGCTGCACAACCTCACTGGGAGATCCAATGTACAGGAAGCCCTAGGGAATAAACAAAATGGTGACAACCTGTTTGCATAACCCAAAGAGAGGTTCAGATGAAGAAGGCCCCTCGACCTACTGGATGTCTGGGGAGACGTTCCACCTGAGTCTAGATTTACTCTAGTTATATTGTGTTTTAGACCTTCCAGAATTTGGCATATTCTCAAATACAATCTTAATTGCATCACCTCTATCCTCAAAAAATCAAAAAAACCACGTCATCTCCACAAATGGCTTCTCCTCCAGCCCCCACATGGTCTTATGAAGTGTTCCTCAGGGCTCTGTCCTTGGCCCTCTCCTCTTCAACTTGTACGTGTTCCCTCTTGGTAACATCATCCGCAGACATGGGGTCAACTTCCACATGTATCCAGATGACACCCAACTCTATCTCTCTGTCTCCACTGTCAACTCCAGGATGCGTATCCTCTAGCACACCAGACTCCGTGACCCCATCACCTCCACCCTAGCCCAGCTCCACCAGAGGATAGAGTTCAAAATCCTCGTCCTCACCTTCAAGGCCCTCCACAGCCTTGCCCCTTCCTACCTCTGTGACTTGCTAACCCCATATCCATCTGCCTGGTCTCTCCACTCAGCAGGCTCTGGCCTGCTCCATGTCCCCTGCCTCTCTGCTCCCACCCTTTGGAACTCCATCCCACATTTCCTTCGCCTCATTCCCTCCCTTCCTTCAAAGCATGTCTCAAGATATCAAGTCTCCTCTTCGACTGTGCCTTTGGCCACCTTCATACCCTCCCTTCCCTCCACTCTCCCTGTCTCCAAACCCCCACCCCACCGGCTCAGATCCAAATCCCTGACTGTCCAGCGCCGTGGGACGTCCTCCCAACATGAAAGGGCAATACAAAATGTAATTTTGCATTGTATTAATTGTGAAAACAATTTTCTGGAAATTCTGGAATTTATGGCTAACAGCTTGCGGTCTTGCAGGCTCTGTTAGTCACCGTCACCTGATGGTGTTTGAGGTTCTGAATGGGCTGAGTACGTTCGAATAAATTCTTCTCGTCGATGATGTGACTTGCGGAACCAATGGAGACAGCTTTGTGCAATCGCCCATCATCTGCAGAGAAACAGAGATTGAAAGAGAGATATAGTGAATGGCTCCATTGGTCTGAAATTCCTTGTCTTGCAGGGATTAGATTCATTCCCTTGTTCCTTTCATTTATGGACAATAATTGCCGTACTGCACATTGAGACACTATAATAATAATCTACATTTTATAAAGTACCTTATCACGTCATTGAGACTTCTCAAAGCTCTTCACAGAATATATTGTAAAGTGAATTGATTCTGTGTTTTGGGGGCAAAATACGGAACATTGCACAAAGCAATGTCCCACAAACAGTGGTGGATTGAGTGACCTAATAGTTTTTTTGAAGGGATTATTACCCCTGGAAAGCGATCCGCCAATCAATTAACAATTGGGTTCCGATTTACTGTTAGGTAAACAGAGGCGTGTGGAGGAAGGAAATTTGCCTAAGGTTTTGTTCCGCCAGGGAATCGAACCTAGGTCCTCTCGTTTGCAAGGCGAGCACACTAACCACTACACTACAGGATTCCACAGTACAAAAACACCCAGGGCTCCCACTCCAGTATGGTATTAAGATTCCACTTGTCTTTGTCTGATCACTTTGCCTTAAAATTTAAGATGAGTGCAAAGATTAGGGAGAATTCTTCAATTCAAATTGTAATTTGGAAGATAGTCCTTTTTTAAATCTATGGAAAACTAAACTTCCAAATGAAAAACAAATTCAAGAACTTTACACAATTCTTAATCTTTTTAAGACAAAGATTGTTTAAGACAAGGTGGAAATTGGGGCTTCTAATGTGAGAGAGAAAGCTGTTGGAAGGTGAGTGTGTTTGGACATTGGGTGAGGGGAGGATTAGATCTGCTGTAATGACTCTGGGATCAAAGAGACAATTCTCATTATCAAATCTCACAAGTCAACAATGGTTATTTGGACAAGGCACCAGAGGCGATAAGAACCTGTGGAACCTCTATTCCACTGGAGGAGAAAACAGAATCACATGCGTTATAATAATAATAATAATAATCCTTGCATTTGATATAGCGCTTTTCACGTCGGGAGGACGTCCCAAAGCGCTTCACAGAACACACTGTAAAGTGAATTGACTGTATATTTGTGGGCGAACGCGGCAGCCAATTGCGCACAGCAATGTCCCACAAACAGTCGTAGATTGAAAATGACCAATTTAATATTGTTTTTTGGGTTTTTTGAAGGGATTATTATTAGGCGTGTGGAGTAAGGAAACTTGCCCAAGGTTTCGCCCTCTGCCTGGAATTGAACTCAGGTCTCTCACTTGCAAAGCGAGTGCTCTAACCACTGAGCTACAGGACTCCATTCCGTTCAGAAGAAGAGGAGGAGGGAAGGGAAAACATTGGATGTGAAAATTTGGCAGAAAAGTATCTGTGATATTAAAGGAAGAGTCAGTGTTGAGGGCACACTGTGGATCCCAGCAGATGCTCAGAATCCATCTGTGACTTTCTCCTGTGCATTGTGAGTCCAGGTACTGTGCTGACTGAATCACATGTAAATCCCATGGATATTAACAGTTTTCTTGCCCCAGCCACCCCACGGGGATTGCCGTACTCCTGAACTGCTCGCTCCCTCTCTCATTCCCTTGCTCATCCCCCCCCCCTCAATCACTGAATCATTCCCTCATTCGCTAACTCACTCACTCCCTCTTTCCCTCACTCATGTTCCATGTCCCACACAAGCCAGACATACTTACTTGTTGCCAGGAAGAGGACCTCGTATGTGCGCCCGTCGGATGCCTTCACTTGTTGGACGGCAATGTGGGAATACTGAGCTTCGCGGGTCACAAGCACAGGCCGCTGGCCAATGGGCAGGATGGTATGGTCCATGAGAGGATGCTTCCTGGAAAAGAGCAGCACCTGGTCCGGCAGGCGGAGTGAACTGCTGATGGAATTGTTCCGTTGTAAATCTGTGATACACTGTAAGCCAAAACAAGGAATATGAAGTGCTCAGAGCTCGGGGTCCATCGTCATCACTCCTCCTGCCACAGACACTGGAGATTATCATTAGAAATTTGTATTCATGCGTATGTGTGTGTGTGACCTGTGCAACTACAACGTATGTAAAGGCATTACACTATACAGTTAGCCATTTGCACACCTCCCTATTTGTTTACTGAACATTTTAATTTGTGAAAGGAGTCCAATCATATTCATGCCTAACTGTGAGTATACTATGGGTGTCTATAAAACCACTCCTCGTGATGTGAAAGGCACTATGTGATACAGTACAACAATAGAGTACAAATTTACTTTTATATAGCACTTTTCACATGGGAAGGACGTCCTAAGGCATTTTGAAACTGTGACATAGCAGGTCTGGGAGGAATGTTCTACCTGAATTTTTTGATATTCACTGAAGTTTATTTCTTGATTTCAAATTTAGGTAAAATCATAGGACAATTTCAGAAGCAAGCAGAACTCGCCAGTGATTCTCCACAGCTTTTCTCCTGATTGATCAGACATCAGAAACCCTACAAACAGTAAAAGTACACTGCTAAACAGCAGCCCATCTACAATCTAGTTAACAATTTACAGTTTAAAAAGAGCCGTGTGCCTAGGTAACGCTTAGTTACAGGCAACAAATGTCAGAACAGTCTTACTAAGCAAGCATGTCACATGGTTCAGCCTGCACTCGCCACTTAGAATCATTGAATTATAGAATCATAGAATTATAGAGCACAGAAGGAGGCCATTCATCCCATCATGTCTATGTCGGCTCTTTGAAAAGAGCTTCTCAAAGCAATCCCACTCCCCTGTTCTCTACCCACAGCCCTGCAAACTTGTCTTCTTCAAATAATTATCTACTTCTCTCTTAAAAGTTTTTATCAAATTGGCTTCCTCTTTCAGGGAAAACATTCCAGATCCGAACAACTTGCTGTGTGAAAAAAATTCTCCTCATCTCCCCTCTGTTTCTTTTAACAACTTTTAAATTAATGCCCTCGGGTTACCAACCCACCCGCCAGTGGAAATAGTTTCTCCTTATTCACCCTATCGAATCCCCTCATAATTTTGAAAACTTCTAAAAAAGTCTCCTCTCAACCTTCTCTGCTCCAAGGAGAATAACCTTAACTTCTCTAGCCTCTTCTGATACCTGAACCTTAACCAGTGTTTTATAAACGTTCATCATAACGTCCTGATTTTTGTATTCTATGCCCCTATTTATAAAGCTGTATGCGTTTATAATACCTATCCTGCCATCTTCAAAGATTTACTTATATGAAACCCCCAGGTCTCTCTGTTCCTTCACACCTTTTAAGATTGTACCATCAGCTTATATTGCCTCACCTCATCCTTCCTTTAGATAATTATTTGGGGAGCACAAGTTTGCAGGGCCATCCTCGGTGCTGTATAATTCTATGATTCTATGATTTCATTCAGAACTCTGCAACTCGTGTACTGTCCCACACCAGGCTTCGCGACCACATCACTCCCACCCTCGCTCGTCTCCACTGGCTTCCCATCCCCCAGAGGATCGAATTCAAGATCCTCATCCTCACCTACAAGGCCATTCATGGCCTTGCTCCCTCCTACCTCTCCGACCTGCTATCCCCCTACCTACCTGCCCGTATCCTCCGTTCCTCTGGCTCCGGTCTGCTCCACATCCCCCGCCCCAACCGCCCTACCATCGGTGGCCGGGCCTTCAGCCTCTCAGCCCCTAGGCTCTGGAACTCCATCCCCCATTGCCTTCGCCTTGCCTCCTCCCTTTCCTCCTTCAAGGCCGGTCTCAAGACCTTTCTCTTTGACCGTGCCTTCATCTCCCCTCTTGACTCTCTAACCCCTCCTCGCTCCCTCCCTTCCCTCCCCCTGACCATTTCCCCCCTGCTCGGATCCTGACCCAACTGTCCAGCGCCTTGGGACGTCTCCCGACGTGAAAGGCGCTCTATAAATGAAATATTGTTGTTGTTGTTGTTGATTTATGATTTCTCTACCCTCTCCTCCGATACTGTGCCATTGGCTACATCCTCTCTTTTGTGAAAACAGATGCAAAGTACTCATTGTCAACCAGCGTCAACCATGTCCTGTGCCTCCACAAGAAGATTTCCTCTTTCGTCCCTAATTGCCCCCACCCTACCTTTTTTTTTCGTATATGCTTATAAAATACCTCAATCTCTTTGCCACTCTTAATTCCTTTTTTCAGTTCTCCTCTGTACTTTCTATATTCTATTTGATTATCTTCTTTATTTTGGACCCGACCCGTACCATAAGCCTCCTTTTTCTGTTTTATTTTAATCCCAATTTCCTTAGTCATCCAGGTAGTAGTTTTGGATGCTCTACCTTTCCCCTTTGTGGGAATGTATTTGTTCTGTCCCCGAACTACCTGCTTCTTGAAGGCAGGCATAGCTCGTTTGCTGTTTTACTGCCAATCTTTCTTTCCAGTCCACGTTGGCTAGGTCCCTTTTTAACTCACTAAAATTAGCCCTCTTCCATTTGAGTATCTTCACCTTTGATTGTTCCTTGTCCCTTTCCATAAGTACTCTAAACCTTCCCTATCCTCAACTACTGAAAGGGTTGAGGAGAGGTGAAGAAGCAAATACTATCAGCCCATCAAATACAGTCCATACGTAGACAACTAAATCCTAGCCTTTAATGGATGTCATCTCCTATTCTATTTCCTGTGAGAAAGATCCTCCATTGATCCTCAATGGTCTCAAGCAAAAACTCCAGGATTTTATCCTCACATTTCCTGTCCTCAATCCTGATCTATTCTTTCCATACACAATATGACATCTTGCAGCACATTTCACAAATTAGCTGCTACACTTCACAGAAACCTTATGAAATGTTTTGAGATGCTATTGCTACATGCAAATGCTATTTTTACTACTTATTAATCTGATAAATTTGAGATCTTACAGCACCAGGCCTTGGCGATGGGACTTCATCCTCAGACTTTATCCAAGTGGAACAGTCAGGTTGGTATTCTTTATATGGTCCGTCCAGGGCTTGCTGGATGCTTTTGATGCTGAACACACAGACCGCAGAGAGAGCTTCACTCCTAAAAACCAAACACAGAAACATGGTGAAAATCAAAGCCCAAGGAAACCTGGGAAACTGACAAGTCCATACATATTCAAAGACTTTGTACAGCTCTCTGAGTCCTCTCTACTGGTTTGTCTGTGTACATTTCACCCATTAGGGTTTATGTCTCCTGATTGTGTGTTGACCTGGCTCAGTTGGTAGCACTGTTGTCTCTGAGTCAGAGCTCCATGGGTTCAAGCCCCACATCAGGACTTGTAACTCATATAGTCTAAGCTGACACTCCAATGCAGTGCTGGGGTATGCTGCATCGTTGGAGGTGCTGTACTTCATATGAGACATTAAATCAAGGCCCCTTCTGCATATTCAGATGGATGTTAAAGATCCCCTGGCACTATTCGAAAAGAGTTTCTCCCGGTACCCTTGGCCAACAATCTGCAAATACAATTGATCATTTGTTTCATGGCTGTGGGACATAGCTGTGTGCAAATTGGCTGCTGCGTTCTACAAAACACACAAAACACACTATGAAGTGTTTTGGGATGTGAAAGGTGCAATACCAAATACAAGTAGTAGTATTATAATTGTCTCTCAGAACATGTGTGCATCTATTCTCGCTCTGCATGTGCACAAAACCCACATTCAGAGGCCGGCAGACAGGCAGGCAGGCATCTTTTGGTTTTTCACAGTCACTATGAGTCCACCTTTCATCTATGCATTTCGCCTAAAAAATTCACTTCAAGGTGATAAGGCGCGATATCAAATGCAAGGATTATTATTATCTCTTGCTTCCTCTGACTATATGAGTACCTTTCTTTCTCGCTCTCTCTCTCTCTGCTTTTATAGCTGCTTCTCTCTCCCTCTGTATATGTCCCTCTCCCTCTGTGTATGTGCCCCTTTGTCTCTTTATATTATATATCATATATTAGATGAATAATATATATTCTATATTCTCTGTATGTATGCCTCTGTCTTCTCCTGCAACATTTGAGACTGAGATTGTGAGCCTATGTTAACCATCCCATGGACTACACGGTTTTGAGTTGGAAGTTCAGTGCTTTGGGACATTCTCCTGACATGAAAGGCACTAGAGAAATGTAATTTGTTGTAGAAATGCTCTTTGCAGATTAAACAGGATCATGACCCAGGCCAGTTATGCAGTAATCCTGAATCCGAGTTGCCAGGATCCATATAGGATGGTGGCTTACCACTGAGAGGTGAACGCTGTGTAAAACAGGGTGCTGGACCAGTCCTTGGGATCTGGCTGCAACACAAACACGTCCTGAATCACGTCCAGGTAAAGCTTGCTCGCTGGATCGCTGCATACCAGCTGGGTCTTCAAGAAGCTGGTCCACTTCCTCTGTAGTGTCTTCAACCCACCAAGATCACCCTGATCGCGAAGAATAAGGAGGAAGGTAAGGGAAGACTCAGTCAAACGCTCCTCACAGAAAAGGCGAAGCATCCCTAAGGACTAGTTTCAATATTGACTGCTTTCCTAATCCTTTGGCAAACACTGCATCATCTGCAAACCAAACCCCTCAGAGACACATGGACAATAATGTCTCCCAATGGGCTGCTGCACCATTAATTACCTGCACCCTGCTGACGGAGAGAATAGTGGAATTAAAGGCATTTGAAAGGCAGTTACATTTAATAATAATCCTTGCATTTGATAGTGCCTTATTACGTCATTGAGACATCTCAAAGTGCTTCACAAAGTATATTGTAAAGTGCAGTGACTATGTATTTTGTGGGCGAAACGCAGCAGCCAATTGCGCACAGCAGTGTCCCACAAACAGTCATGAATCGAGTAATTTTTTTTAAAAAAGGAAACCTGGTAATAATTTTGTTTTTACCTTGCAGACCCGAGCGACTCTGGAGACCCGCAGCTCAGTGTAATAATGAAACTCCTCGCTCAGCTCATTGAAGAAAAAATACAGTTTATCATCGTCTCCCACCTCACTCCTCAAGCTCTCCTTTATCATGGCAGAGCCAACAAACACTGGGTCTATAAGGAAAGAAACCTCAGCTCAAGCATCATCTGCCTCAAACCACACGGAGTATTCCGAATATGCAGATATATTGCGGGCAAAACTGTGCTAAGTTAGATTCTAGGTGGCTACGTTAAATGTTTACTGCCCAGTCATGCATGTCAACAGCCAATGTAAGACACAAGGCTCCAGAGACTGACACTGTGCTCATGTCTTCTCTCAATAGAGACCAGATGCAACTCTTTGCCTATGGCCACAAGTTTTGTTGCTTAGCAACAACTGCAGGTTCAAAGTAAATGTTCACATGAGCGTTGCTGGGTTGGCAGAGATAATGAAAACTGGTAGGGATAGTGAAGACCCCTCCATTTTTCTTTATTGCAGGAATAAAGAGGAACCTTGTTATAACACAGTCAACTGGCTCCATTATCTCAATGTCTGAGTTATAAGCGAGGCACAAAAAAATGGCTGACTTCTGGTTTGTCAGGTTGCAGCTGACATCACTGTACATGACCAGCACTGATGTCACTTTCTCAATGAACAGGACGTGATGTGAGTGGTGCTTCTAGCACGTAGCGTGCATGCAGGGATTCCACAGAAAGTGACTTCAGCTGTGACCTGACAACCCGGAAGTGGAACATGGTTTAGTGCAGGACCAGCTGATCAATGTTGGAAGCTGGGTGTACTGAGCTTCCAGTTAGTGTAGATCAATAGGAAAGCAGCGATAAGCTAAGCAGTGTTATATCAGTGCAACCTTGTACCTTTACTCCCTCCCCCCCCTCCTCTATCAACACTCACCATTCAGCCAAGACGTTAACATTTCTGTTGAGATTCGCTGGTTTAAGGGACCCATCGTCCTGGAGATGAGCGGTTGAGTCCCATGGAGATTGGATGTAGTAGCAGCGTAAAGCACTCCATCTGTGTTACAGGGTCAGAGCCAAGAGAGGACAACATTAGTTATTGAGCACAACACAAGAATGCACTAATAGTAACCTGTTTCCTAATTTAGTAACACCCGCAATTTTGATATCATTCCCTTGTCAGAAACATTTATGTATATGAACAAGAGAAGTTCTAGTGCACCACTGGGGCATGCTACTGGCCAGGTCTCATAAATGTGAAGAACATTTCTACACTCTGCCATTGTCCCTGAGCCAATCTTGTGTCCATGCTGCCATTTCGCCCTCAATACTTGTCTGGGACGTAATCTTTGCAACTATCCTCTGAAGTGGCTTTTGAAAGTCCACGTCAATAACATCTACTGTGTTCCCTTTTTCTATATGCTCAGTATTTTCCTAGGGCAAGTAGACAGTTGAGTGAGGTGCTGAAGGGTGCAGCAAACACGTAACTATACATCAGTGTGAGTCAGCAACTGTCTGGAAATTGTTTCCATTGCTTGTCCAGCTAGGACTCCATTAGGGCTTTGGCTTGCAGGGTTAACAGGAGCTGAGTGGGATGACTGGTCTCCAAGTCCTGCCAAGGAGTCAAGTTGGCTGTGCTGTCATTAGCAGTGCTCTGGAATACTGCGCACCTGCCTGGTTCAGGAACTGGACTACTGAGTTTGCCACAGAGGGCTGTCTCGATTCTGATATTTCGCTGCTAAACATATCACCTTGGAGCCAATTGAGTTTCAAGGAGACCCTGAATTCAGAGGGTGGGGGAAAGAAAGGTTTTATTTTGGAAGATTAAATTTACCACTGACCATTTGCCTGCAGTGTTACAGAAACTAACCTCTGCATTCAAACAGAGGTGGAAACAGGAGAAAATGTGAAGAGACACTACCTGCCATCACGACGGTATGCCTCAAAGCCGGATCATATGGACACTTTGTCTTCCCACTCTCCAGGAGCACCTCTCCATCTCCATTCTTCACCAGCTCAAAGTCGGAGACCTTCTGAAATAAGAAACATCCTTCCTCACTGTGTTGTCTTCCCGCTTCACTGACACTCAGACGCTGACAGCATCACCATCCACAGATGCAGGCACCACCTCACCGAGCCAGTCTGTAACATTGGCATCTTGTTTGACCCTCAACTATCCTTTCTATCCCACATCCACGCCGTGACCCGCCCTTCCTTCCCCCACCTTCGCAACATCACCGGGCTCCGCCACTGTCTCATACCACAGGTTGCCGAGACCCTCATACAGGCATTCATAATACCCAGGTTTAACTCTGCAAACTCCCTGCTTGTCAGCCTCCCCAACTCCTCCCTCCATAGGCTGCAGATCATTCAGAACTCTGCAGCTCGTGTCCTCTCCAGCACCAGGCTCCGTGACCCTATCACCCCCATCCTCGCCCGACTCTACTGGCTTCCCATCACACAGAGGATGCAGTTCAAAATCCTGGTCCTCACCTTCAAAGCCCTCCATGGCCTTGCTCCCCCCTATCTCTGTAACCTCCTAACCCCCTACCAACCTGCCCGGTCCCTCTGCTCAGCAGGCTCCAGCCTGCTTCATGTCTCCCGCCTCACCCACCCAACCATTAGCGGGCAGCCCTTCAGTCCCTCTGCCCCACCTTCTGGAACTCCATCCCACAATCCCTCTGCCTCGCCCCCTACCTTGCCTCCTTCAAGACCTGTCTCAAGACCCTCCTCTTTGTCCGTGCCTTCTATCACCCTCCTTCTCCCCTTGCCCTCCACATCCCCCCAATCCTGACCCCCAGCTCGGATCCAAAACAATGACTGTCCAGCGCCTTGGGACTTCCTCCTGTTGTGAAAGCTGCTATACAAATGTAAGTGTGTTGTTCACTGGGACCAGCACCTCCACAAGTTTCTATACATACAAACACATCAACACATACATACACATGTGTACTCACATAAACTTAGTAGCACGCACTCCGACACCAACGCACACACATGCACTAGCACAGTACAATACAAAGGCACGTGCGCATTGAATAACTTCAGGAACAGAATTGCTCTTACGATGTAGGTGCACTGAGGGTTAAATGCAAAGGTTCCACAGGTGAAGATGTGCGTGTGGTTAATGTACTCCAACACACGTATGAAATTGTTACACTCCTCCTGTAAGAAACCAAACACAGCCATTTCCCACCTCTTATCTCTCACCTCCGCATCACCTTCAACTGGAGATCACATGCATTGCATGGGAGTCTGCCTGCAACACCAAGGCTATTTCTGGAAATGGGAGGAAGGATGTCTGGTGATAACATCAGAGTTATTTTGGCAAAGGGTTCTGCTATCAACACAACCAGTGCTGAGAGCAGTTCTACTGAGCACTGGATCAGTTATAGTTGATATGCTGTTGATATCCAACAGCACTGTAACTCCAGTTCCTATGTCTAATACTTTCCAGAATTAGGTAAGCAGGATACGTCCCTCCAGGAAGAGAGTGTGCATTCCGTTCCAAAAATTTATCTCTAGAATTTCCTTGTGGAGGTGGGAATTCTCAGTTTGGGTTAAAAGATACTCTTTTAAGTATGGTGATGGGTTTCCACATGTGTCAGACACTCGGCTGACCAAAAAAATTAGTTGGAACCTCAGTGAAGATTGATCCAAACGCAAAATAAAATGTAAAGTAATCAAGGAAGTGATCTGTTCAACACAAGGACACAATTACATCAAGAACAACACTATATAAATGTAAGTTATTATATAATAAACACAAAATAATCCAAAAATCAGGGAATCGGTTTCTGTACTTTGCGGTTTCAGTTGAGTGTTCTTAGAAAACTTATGCTGTAATATTAAAACTTACTGTTTCACCTGATCTTACACCATACACTAATTTTATTTTCTCCAATCTTTCTTTTGTTTCCTCCTCTGCTTTTCAGTCTTGCCCTGAGATCAAATGAGCTGCAAGCCCTTCTTCATCCAAACTAATCTTGTGATTTCTCCCTGATCTGTAATTACACTCTTTCCCACTCTCCCTCACTTTTGTTTCAAGCTATAAAGAAACAGAGCTCAGTGGGAGTTCATACCCACTATCTACGTCCGAGACCTCTTCCGTCACTCTAGGTCTCTGCCTCAATCCCTCTACCTTCCCCATTCTTTCCCTGTCTTCACATCACATCTGAAGACCTTCCTTTAACCTTGCCTATGGTCACCTACCATCTCTCCTTGGCTCAGTGTCAAGCTCTGCCACTGTGAAGAGCTCCGTCACACTACCCACATGAAGAGTGCTAGATAAATGCAGGTTGTTGTTGTTGTCCTTTCTTGCTCATGGTTCCTTCAATTTTTTTACATCCCTCATTTCTCTCCTATACATCTCTCCCGCCAATCCAGCCATTTGTCCCTTCTTCTCCTACCTGACATTTGCCTTGATTGAAGGCCCTGAGGCCCACAGAACCTGTTGGCACAGACAGACTTGTGATTATACCCCCCTGGGTATGATTCACATAACTAGAAATAAATTGGTTTAACATTGGAGGTTATACTGGGATAGCTCCACTTTACATAGGAATATACAAGACCTAAGAAGACCATTCTAGTCCATCTGGCCAGTGTCAAAGAAATCCCTTTACTAGATCTCTCATACTTCTCAATCAATCATCAATAGAGGAATCCCCTGTGGGAATGGAGCACGGACCTACAGTTTTCAGAAAAATTTAGAAACATTTAATGTGAAAAGGAGTTCAATACCCAAGTCTTTCCTTTTGTGGTGCAGTCCACCCTCTGTTCCTCTGACATGGTCCATGTGAGCTGAGGAAGCAATAGCAGCTTGTAAATATAAAGCTGAGATGTGAGAGGACAAGGCATTCTCTGTGTCCCATCCAAAATCTCGGGAGGGTGGAGCAATGACCAATGCACTCACACACACATGCACAGATATACACAGACAGAGAAACACACAATGACACACAAACATACACACAGATACAGAATATACACACACATTGACGCAGAAACAAACACGTACACTGACACAGAAACGCACGCACATAGACACGCTGACAAAGAAACACACATGTTGCATAGACATACTGACACAGGAACATACACACATAGACAGCTCAAAAACTCAGAAACAGGTGTCCACAAGCATACACAGACATACAGATACACACAGTGCACCAACCATGTATATAGTTGCGCTCACACAGAGACCAAGACAAACACTTACACAGACAAAAAATGTGCATACAGAAAATAAGTTTATTAACATCACAATCCAGCAGTGGTTAGAGCACTCGCTTTGCAAGTGAGAGACCTGAGTTCAATTCCAGGCAGAGGGCGAAACCTTGGGCAAGTTTCCTTACTCCACACAGAGCCTAATAATAATCCCTCCAAAACCAAAAACAATAATAAAATTGGTCATTTTTAATCTACGACTGTTTGTGGGACATTGCTGTGCGCAATTGGCTGCCGCGTTCGCCCACAAATATACAGTCAATTCACTTTACAGTGTGTTCTGTGAAGCGCTTTGGGACGTCCTCCCGACGTGAAAAGCGCTGTATCAAATGAAAGGATTATTATTATTATTATAATAAAATCTCTTTCCCGGCTCCTCCCCGCTATAAGAACCTCACGCACACTATTTTTGGGGGTCAGCCAGGTGGCTGACACATGCGTAAACCCATCATCATGCTTAAGAATATCCAAACCTATGCACACGACTCATAACAGCTTACTCACCGACTTCTTAACCTCCTGGGTCACAGTGTTCAGGCTCAGAGCAAACACGGCCCCTTTAGCTCCCACGTACAGAACCTTCTCCCTCTTTCCCAGGAGGAATGTGGCGTAGTTAGACACGTGCTCTCGGGAGAAGCGCTGGACAGTAGATGTAGTCAGATCTAAAACACAGAAAAAACACTTTGATTTGCTAATGATTGCTGCGTGGCCCGTGCTGTGTTATTTATTGTGACACTGACTGTCCAGAAGTTTGTGGAGTCCCGTACAATTGTCATTAGCGTGCTCGCCTCTCAAGCAAGAGGATATGGGTTCGATTCCTGGGGAGGTGAAACCTTAGGCAAGTTTCCTTACTCCATACACCTCAGTTTACCTAGCAGTAAGTAGGAACCCAATTGTTAGTTGATTGGCGAAGCGCTTTCTGGGAATAATAATCCCACCCCCAAAAGAGAAAAAACTCATTCCATGACTGTTTGTGGGGCACCCTCAATCAATCCACAGTCAATCCACTTTATAGTTTATCCTATGAAGCACTTTGAGACGTCTCAATGATGTAATAAGGCGCTATATCAAAAGCAAGGATTATTATTATTACTGGTGAATGACAATCAATGATGCTGTTGGTTTTACAAGCGATCTGCAGAGCCAGAATTAAGGAGATACAGTATATCTTCTCAGGTTTATAATATGGACTCAATACTACATCTTCCTGCATTTATAATATGTAGAAGTTATAATGTAAACAAATTATTTTCAGAGAAGTGTGAAAGACATTCCTTAGGATGACTGAGCAAGAGGCCCTTATCTGTACACCAGAGTATTGTTTGTCTTAATTGGTAACATTCTCTTTACTGGGTCAGAAAGTTGTGGAATTAAGCCCCATATCTCGACTTTGAGCTCATTGTCCAGGCTGATGTTAAGCTCGCTGGGATTTTAGCCTGCGTGAGAGACACTATATAAATACGAGTTGTTTTTGGTGGTGGTGTTGAAAATTTCATGGCATTTTTTGAAAGAGAAGAAATTTTTCTCTAGCCAGAAGACTAGCCAGAAGTAAATGGCTAGTCATGAGGTGAATCCCTGACCAGGACCATCTTCTTCCATCTTGGTCACATTGCCCGCCTCCGACCGTACCTTACCCCAAATGCAGCCTTGTGCATGCGTTTGTCATCTCCCACCTGGATTACTCAAACGCACTTCTTGTCGGTCTACCCAGCTCCACTATTCAAAAGATCTAGCATATTCAGAACTCTGTTGTCCGCATACTGACCCGGAACAAACAAATCTCACCAGTTCTGGCCGTGGCTCCACTGGACCCTCACCACCGAACGGATCGACTTCAAGATCCTCACACTCGTGTTCAAATCCATTCACTCCCTAGCACCTTCTGACCTCTCCGACCTCCTCGCTCCCCAATCCATCACCTGGTGCCTCTGCTGAAGTGGCAGAGGCTTCCTGCTTGTCTCTCGCACCCTCGGCCTACCATTGGAGATCACGCTTTCAGCTACTATGCCTTGAAACTCTGGAATACTCCCTCAATCCATCCTTTTTGCCCCTTCTCTACCCTTTTTCAAGTCCTACCTGAAAACCTTCTTCTTCGACCGTGTTTATGGCCACCTCTCGCTCCCACCCCTCCCCACCAGCTCGGAGTCAGGCTCCACCACTATTAAGTGCTCTAAGACCCTACCCTGCGTGGAAGGCGCTATATAAGTGCAAGTTGTTGTTCATGTGACTTAGCAGTGTATAAAGTGGCTGCTGCATTTATGTACCAAAATAGTCATTGACTTGACAGAGACCATTTAGACAGGAAAAAGCTCTATAAAAATGAATGTTTTTTCTTTTTCCTTTCACTGAACTCTCAATGACACTGAACATCTTTCCCACATCACCGAAGCAGTTTTACAATGAAACAATTTGGGAGACAATGACACACATTGGAGAATGTTACATTTTTCTTTGGAAGTCATTCGACACACATCACTGAACGTCACATCTGAAATACATTTTCATCAGATAAACAGTCATTTGTTAATGATGCTTGCAAGGTGCAGCATATTGTAACTCTAGTGGGAACTGAAGAGAATCTGGGCCAGAGAAACAATACAAGCCTTCTTTCCAATGGGGGACTGGGAAGAGCAGTCTGTTTCAACTCCTAGATAAATTGCATGGGAATCCAGTTTAGACAGAGTGTATATGGTATTGGATGTCATCATTAGTCAGGAGTTGGCCTCTTTTCACTCTGTAAACTTTTTTTGCCACATTGCTTAAATAACAAAGTGGAAACTGTATATGAGCCAGGCCAGGGCCCAAACTTATTGTCTCAGAGAAAACATTAGCTCCTGCCCCTGATCCAGTTGGACGTTATCCACAGTGTGTCACATGCAAAGAGTTATCATATGTTATCATTCACTTCATATCTGTTTGTGTGATCTTGTTACACTCGCTTGGCTGTTGCGTCTGCCTAAATATACAGTCACTAAACGCAACAGTACAACGACAACTTGTATTTATATAGCAACTAGCAATTACCTGAGAAGCGCTTTTAAAATGTTTCAGTGTTGAGTGAGATATAAGGACATTATTAAATTATCCTACATGGGGATTACTTCTCTCACCCTTTGAGTTCTAAAGAGGCCCATTTTCCTCTTTCAGGTTCTTTGTTGCTGCAATGCAGTCAATCCTGATAAACAGGTTAAGGAGCTTGCACCAGCACTTCTAAAGATTTCTTTAAAAATCAGCTTCTGAAAACAAACCTGAAAGACAAAAACAAGCCAGTTTGAACTGCGACTAAGAATGGGACTGGGTGGCGTCCCTTTCTTTACAGCACAGAACGAGGCCATTTGGCCCATGGTGTTTGTGCCGATTTTTTGAAAAAAAGCTCTCCAAATCAATCCCACTCCCCCGCTTTCTCCCTATAGCCCTGCAAACTTGTCCTCCCCAAATGTAAATTATGTTTTCTTGTCACACTTGAAAGCACTTTGCAGCTTTACAATCTCTATCCTATTTACCATCTATATACCTCTTCTGAATAAGACACTCTCTGAGAAATTGTCTTTAACTCCTAGTTTATCTAGTTCCATACCCATCAGCTTCCTTGTTCTCCAGTGACTTTCTGTATACTGCGTCATCTGCCTCCCCAATTTATTCAGTTTGACATCACCTAGTTATTATCTCTTAATTTAGCTCTTGTGTCTCCATCTGGACAGTGTACAGATCTCGGGTGACAGATTTGTTCCATTTGAGTGAACAGTACTTTAAACACAAGCCCTATTGTCAGCCTGACTCTAGCATTGCACTCTTGGGCCCAATTACCCATTTCTTCTCCTCTTTAGAGATTGCTATGGTTGGTGACAGGGAGATTGAAAGATTTCCTTTGAATACAGAGAGTCTGGGGATCAAATTTAAGTCTGTTTGGATATGTGTTCTCGTAGTTAAATTGGGGAGTTATTAACAAATTAAACACCAAGATAGCAAGGAATCACAATCCAAACTAAGACAATTATGTATCTAGTTCAATCCTAGTGCTTACAAATAACTGCACCTCAGCTAGACACAACAAGTTTGAGGGATTATCTGGAAATTTGGTTCTATTTGTAAAAAGAGGATCAATATAATAAAGGTTGTCGCTATATTAAGGAGGTTTTTAAACAGCTGAATGACCCAGAAGCCAGCTGCTCTGAACACCATTGGCAGCCACACCATCCAGTTATACAAAGGTTCCAATTTAGGTTAACTTTATAATTTATTTCATTGCTTCATGCACCTCAGGACTTTACAATAGCTTTACGGGTCCGTCCCTCATAGTATACTATACAACAGTAATAATAATCGTTGTATTTGATATAGCGCCTTATCACATCTTCGAGACATCTCAAGGTGCTTCACAGAATATACTATAACGTGAATTGACTGTATATTTTGTGGGCGAAACGCGGCAGCAGTGTCCCACAAACAGTCATGAGTTAGTGACCAATTTTTTTTAAAAAAGAATTATTACCCCGGAAAAATGATCTACCAATCGACTAACAACCAGATTCCTACTTACTGCTAGATAATCAGAGGCGTATGGAGTAAGGAAACTAGCCCAACCTTTCGCCCTGCCGGGAATCGCATCCAGGTCTCACACTTGCGAAGCGAGTGCTTCAACCACTGAGCTACAGGACTCCATAATAACAACAACAACTTGCATTTATATAGTACCCTTCACATGGGGTAGCATCCCAAAGCGCTTGTCAGTGGTGGAGTCTTAGACACCGAGCCAGGGAAAGTGGGAGGGGGAGGTAACCGGAAGCACAATCAAAAAAGAACATCTTTAGGTGGGATTTGAAAGTAGGGAGGGAGTGGGCAAGGTGGGGGGATTGAGCGAGAGAGTTCCAGAATTTCAGGGGGTAGTGGCTGAAGGCACGGGCATCGATGGTGGAACAGAGGCGCACGAGGGACAAACTGGTAGCCGGAGCCAGCCAAGCAGAGGCAGCGGGTGGTGGGGGTAAACAGATTGGATCAGTAGGGAGGAGCAAGGGCATGAAAATGATTTGAAAACAAGTGAGAAGATCTTGAAATCAATCCGTTCAGTAATTGGGAGCCAGTGGAGCCTGACAAAGACTGCTGTGATGGGAGTGCAGAGTTTTTAATCAATTGGATTTTGTGTATGGTGGAGCTGGGGAGACCAGCAAGGAGGGCACTAGAATAGTCCAGCCGTGAAGTGACAAAAGAGTGGACGAGGGTTTCAACTGTGTCAGTTGTGAGGTATGGACGGAGGTGGGCAATGTGACAGAGGTGGAAAAAAGCGGTCCAGGTCAGGAATGGATATGTGGTAGAAAGGAAAGCTGGGGATCGAACCTGATGCCTGAGTTGCACACGGATACAGACAGTCTGAGGGAGAGTCCTGGGAGATTGATGAGTTCAGACCTGCAGGAGAGAAGACGTTAATGGGAGCCAAAGAGTATGGCTTCCATCTTGCCGATGTTCAGCTGCAGGAAATTTGCACTTATCCCAGGCCTTGGTGTCCATCAGGTTGACAGGACATCAGCGGACTGGGAGTCTGGAGGAGAAGTAGATTTGGGTGTCATCCGCAGACTTGTGGAAATTTACCCCAGGTCTGTGGATGGCATCACCAAGAGGGAGCATGTACATTAGGAAAAGAAGAAGGCAAGAATAGAGCCTTGGGGTACTCCACATGTGACCAGGCGGAGGAGTTATGAAAAACTCTGAGATGAAGTGCTGGCGGTTGGTAAAGTAGGACTCGAACCATGCGAGTGCAGTCCAACTAAGGTGGATGAGGGAGGAGAGGTGGTGGAGGAGGATGGCGTGGTCAAACGCAGCAGAGAGCTCCAGGAGGATGAGGAGGCACAGGGAGCCCTGGTCACAGAGACAAAGGACATCATTTTGTTAATTTGAGGAGTGCTGTCTCTGTGCTGTGCAGAAACCGACTGGAGGTGTTTGAGTAGGGAGTGGAGGGCGAGGTGTGAGTGGGACTGAGCCTGAGGAGAGGGACTGACTTATGTTGTCTGCCAGCAGTGGGTAGAGGAGGGTGTTGAGTGACTAGAAGCTGGGTGGGGAGGAGTCCGAGGCAGGAGGTGGTGGACTTCAACTGGGTGATGGAGGATGAGAGGGAGAAAGGAGAGGAATGTAGATTGGGGCCTTTGGTAGGAGCCATGGGAGGAGGAGTGGTTGATTGAGAAGGAATGGGGGGGACATGGGCCAGAAGTAGGAGGTGGCCAGGTAAATGTTATTTATCTTGGAGATTAAGAAATCCAAGACCTCTTCGGACTTGGAATTAGATGTTAGGATTGAAGGTGCTTGAGGAGGTGGTGGGTGGTGGAGAATAGGATTTTGGAGTTCATTTTGGCCTCCGGAATGACCTGTGAATAGAAGGCAGTTTGGGCTTGAGAGAGGAAGTGACAGTAGGTATGAAGATGCTGGAGCCACAGCTGGCGGTGAACCGTGAGGCTGGTTTGGTGCCTTTTTTTTCTTTTACAGATGTGGATTGGCTCTTTAGGATTTTCCAAAAAGAAACCGTGAGGTCTCGCAGCAGTCTTAAAGTTGTGGTGCACCAATATGGTGACAGAAGAGATTGGGAACACAGTCTGAGAGAATTCACTGCAACTCTCTCTCACTCTAATCGCAGAAGCAACAACAACAACAAAATTACATTTGTATAGCACCTTTCACGTCGGGAGGACATCCCAACAAACCTGAAACAAAGTGAGTGTAACAGTTACTCTGAAAATGTTGATGTATTATCATTTATAATATACCAAATTATTCTATTCAATTATTTATTATCACTATATAATAATATTATCATATGTATTATCATTATAATGCACTAACTACACCAATAATTATAAATGATAATACAACAACAAAATTACATTTGATACACCAAAATTTTCACCAAGTAAAATGCAGGAACTGTCACGCAAACAGGTGACACAGTCAATCCGCTTAACAGTATATTCTGTGAAATGCTTTAAGATGTCTCAATGACGTGATAAGGTGCTATATCAAATGCAGGGATTATTATTATTATTAAAGTTAAAATTGAGTTTTTTGCCAGCAAATTGACCTTAAAAGAGAAAAAAGAAACATGAAGTTTAAATGGTTAGGGTTGGTTGTGGCAACTTTAGATTGATCTGAGACAGACAGACAGACAGACAGACATATGGGAAGAGCGCTCTCACCAGTGAAGTCGCTTGTGGTCCTGGGGGCAGAGTTGGCGTTCAAAGCCAAACCTCCCGTTCCAAACAAAGCTCCAGGAAAGAGCAACAGCAACAAAATCTGAGGGATTTCCTCACCAGACATGTCTCGGGCTCCAGGGTTTAACGGGTGGATCGGGGATCTGTGTAACTTCTGCAGAAGGTACCGCACGGAGCCCTATCGTCTTTGCAGCTCCTTCCCTGGAGCCGGAGCTGCTTCTCGCCTTTGCCTCACGATTCCTTCAACCGGAGATTAAATATCCCTAAACCGCGAGAGCACAGTAACAGTGCCTTTGCCTCCAACGCAGGAATATTTCAGCTGATGTCCTGTCTTTAAATCCCCATTGATCTCCGCCCGTCCCTTTCCCGTCCCCTCGCAGTGCTGTTAATGATTTTCGTGGTTGTTCATTTCCTCCATTGCAATCTCTCTGTCAGAGGGCGACTCGCACTCAGTTCTGCTGTTGACAGTCACGGATCACCAACACAATGACAGAGCCAACGCCTCTGTTGGCTTCTCGCCAGTAACCAGGTGCAGGTCGCCCCTTTTTTTCTAAAGAAGCCCGAATCAATCCCGAAAATATTAAGAGATGAAAGCGGGAGCCTCGGGTAGTGCGATTGTAGCAATTCCACAATAGAGGGCGTTAGCGTTAAGTGGCTTTTTTTCTCAGGCTTTGGTTCAACGCATAAGGTGGGCAGCCCACACCTGACTGACTGCTGTCAGGAGACAATAATAATACAACAACAACAAAATCACATTTGTAAAGCGCCTTTCACGTTGGCAGGACGTCCCAAGGCGCTGAACAGTCAGGGATCAGGACCCGAGCATTGGGGGGCAGGGTTGGGGTGAGGGAGAGCAGAGAGGGAGCGGGGCAGCTAAAGGCACCGTCAAAAAGAAGGGTCTTGAGTTATGCCTTAAAGGAGGCAAGGGAGGCAGCAAGGCAAAGGGACTGTATGATGGAGTTCCAAAGAGTAGGTGCAGAGTGGCTGAGTGGTCGGGCGGGTTGGCCAGGAAACATGGAGCAGCCCGGAGTCTGCTGAACGGAAGGAAAGGACAGTTGATAGGAGGTCAGCAGGTCAGAGAGGTAGGAGGGGGCAAGGCCTTGAAAGTGAGGATGAGGATTTTGAATTCTATCCTCTGAGGGATGGGGAGCCAGTGGAGCCGGGCAAGGGTGGGGGTGATGGGGTCATGGAGCCTGGTGTGGGAGCGGACACAAGCTGCAGAATTCTGGATGATATGCAGCTTGTGGAGGGAAGAGTTGGAGAGACCGACGAGGGAGTTTCTGTAGTTGAGCCTTGAGGTGACGAATGCATGTATGAGGGTTTCAGCAGCCTGTGGAGTGAGGCAGTGGCAGAGTCAGACAATGTTGCGGAGGTGGATAAAGGTAGAGCTGGTCATGGCACAATTATGGGGGAGAAAGGATAGTCAAGGAATGAACAAGACACCCAGGTTCCTGACTGGCTTGGTGAGGTGGAGTGTGCATCCATGGATGCTGATGCTGTCAGTGCCTGAGGTGCGGAGACGCTGGCGTGAGCCAATAAGGAGGGTTTCAGTCCTGCTGATACTCAGCTATAGAAAGTTGGCTCTCATTCAGAACTTGATGTCTGACAGATATTCTGTTTGGACGTCAGTTGTCCTGGAATCGAGGCTGGAGGCAGAGAGATAGAGTTGGATGTCATCTGCATACCCTGAAAGGGTAATGGAAGCCAATTCAATAACAACTTTTAAGAGAGAAGTAGATGGGTATTTGGGGAGGACAGGATTGCAAGGCTATGGAGAAAATGCGGGCCAAATGAGGAACACTGCACGAGACCATGCAGGGGCTGGAAGAGAAACCGTTGGCGGAGACAAATTGGAGATGGTGTGAGAGATAAGACCTGAACCATTCAAGGAAAAAACCTAGAAGGTTGAGGTGAGATGAGAGCCGGTGGAGGAGGATGGAGTAGTCCATGGTATCGAAGCCAGAAGAGAGTTGGAGGAGGACGAGGAGACAGAGGGAGCCCTGGTCACAGATGGACCGGATATCATTTGTGGCCTTGACCAGAGCAGTTTCCGTGCTGTGAGCAGCACAGAAACCCAATTGGAAGGGCTCATGAAGGGAATGGTAGGAGAGGAAGGAGCGAAGCTGGGAAACAACAACTCTTTCAAGGACCTTGGAAAGAAAAGGGAGGTTGCAGATGGGCCAGTAGTTAGAAAGCAGGGATGGGTCCAGGGAAGGTTTTTCCAGGATGGGGGTAATTTATAGCTGTTTTTAGAGGGATGGGAATGATACCAGATGATAGGGAGAAATTGATGTTGTCAGAGAGTAGAGGGGCGAGGAGGCGGAGCTGGGAGGTAAGGAGAGGTGTAAGGAGAGATAATAATAATCATGCATTTGGTCGTGCATTCCATCACCCTCCCACCTCCCCCACCCTTCTTGATTCCAACCCCCAGCTTGGGTGCAAACCCTTAACTGTCCAGTGCCTTGATTCGTCCTTCTGACGTGAAAGGTGCTATATCAATGTAATTTTGTTATTGTTGTTGATATAGCACCCTATCACTTGGAAGGACCTCTCAAAGCACTTCACAGGCACTGTGAAATGGAATTACTCTATTTATAGGCAAATCCACTAGCACAGTTGTGCGCAGCTATGTCCCATAAACATCCATGGAGTGAGTGACCGATTTAATTTGGGGAATTGTATGCCAGGACACCGGGAGAGAGAAACTCCCTTCTCTTTTAAGTAGTGCCATGGGATCTTTATCATCCACCTGAGCAGACAGACGGACTTTGGTTTTAAAATCTCATCCAAAGGATGCCATCTCCGATAGTGCAGCACCCTTCAGCAGTGTCATCTTAGACTTTGTGAATTACTGCAACTGAATTCCCAACATGGGAATTGAACCCACAACCTTCAACCCTCTGTGCCAAGCTGACACTTAAACAACAACAACTACGTGCATTTACATAACACCCTTCACACGGGGTAGCATCTTGGAACGCTCCACAGTGGTGGAGTCTAACCCGAGTCACAGAGAGAGGGGGTAGTAAAAGGAAAGTCCTCAGGTGAGACCTCGGGGAATAGCCTGTACCCCTTTATCACCATTGGACGACATGATAAGGTGCTATATTAAATGCAATGATCATTATTGTTATTATTGACAGGTTCCTTGTCTGTAGTATTGGACTTCCACCCACTCCCCCCCACATCAAATTCAATACAATTGAGCGTGTGTGTTTTGGGGTAGGGGCTGGGTGGAATGGGGAGGGCAAGTTTGCAGGGCTATGGGGAGAGAGCGGGGCAGTGGAATTGATTTGGATAGGTCTTTTTAAAGAGTCAGCACAGACACGATTGGCTGAATGGCCTCTTTCTGTGCTGTATAATTGTATGATTCTATGAAACAAACCTGTATCCCTCCTGATTACCTGCAGGTGGAGTCCTGTAGCTCAGTGGTTAGAGCACTCGCTTTGCAAGTGAGAGACCTGAGTTCAATTCCAGGCAGAGGGCGAAACCTTGGGCAAGTTTCCTTACTCCACACAGAGCCTAATAATAATCCCTCCAAAACCAAAAACGATAATAAATTGGTCATTTTCAATCCATGACTGTTTGTGGGACATTGCTGTGCGCAATTGGCTGCCGCGTTCGCCCACAAATATACAGTCAATTCACTTTACAGTTTGTTCTGTGCAGCGCTTTGGGACGTCCTCCCGACGTGAAAAGCGCTATATCAAATGCAAGGATTATTATTATAATATCAAATTTATTATTTTTATTATATTATCATCATCATTATGAAGACCATTTTTTACAATCCTGTCAACTGGTTTGAACTCCACTCTGAAGCACATTGCATTGGAGTAATGGTTGAGCAATTCAGAGCAATACACTTCCAGTTTCAGGAAGGAGTCCCTATTTGCTTGACATCCATCAAGTACAGTGATTCCTATTAAGAAATCCAACTTGAAAGATGATACATAGTACAAGCACAAGTTGCTGCCTTAGAAGTAAATGGCACATGCATCCCACAGAAAAACAAAAGGGGATTCACAACAAAAGAAACTCAAGCCAGTAAATTATTGATGAGATTTTTTTAAAAATGTTGTTTTACCTCCCCTAAGAATTACATTAATGTATAAAAGGTTTTGCTCCATCAAAGGCACATATCATTAAATATTTAAGACTATCGAAGCAGTTTGCTTCATGCGTGAACTCTGAACCACAGTGACGATGCAACCTGCGAATAATCAGGACAAATTTTTCCAGTC
Organism: Callorhinchus milii; assembly: GCF_018977255.1. Lineage (NCBI taxonomy): Eukaryota > Metazoa > Chordata > Chondrichthyes > Chimaeriformes > Callorhinchidae > Callorhinchus > Callorhinchus milii. The sequence goes on from NW_024704754.1 coordinate 9,885,087, forward strand.
ATTATATCCCGATCATCACAAATTCAGTGTAGAAAATACACACTTAGGAGCAATTATCACTGGCTTTGCGAGCATGTAGTCACACGTATTGGAAGAAATGACTCTATTTATGTAACATTTCAGAGTATCTAGATTTTGGCAAATACAGCCTTAATGAAGTCAGCTTTCCATACATTCTTTTAAGATCTGCAGAAAACCGACTGCGAAGTTAAGACTGAATTCAAAGTTACGACAACTTCCGGATAGTCTCCATAGAGTAAAATTAGACCTCTAATATCTTCTCCCCCATAGTTTATGTTACCTCTATGTTACTGATTCAATGTAATTTGTACAAATCTTCAACAAATTCCATAAGCTGCTTGTTTAAAAAAGTGAGAGGACTTCACACAATGGACTTCGCACAAGTGTAAACAAATTATATTTGTATAGCACCTTTCACGTCGGGAGGATGTCTCAAGGTGCAGGACAGTCAGGAATTTGGACCCGAGCAAGGAGTTAGGATCAGGAGGGTTGGAGGGCAAGGAGGGTAGGGGTAGGAGGGTGGCTGAAGGCGCGGTCAAAGAGGAGGGTCTTGAGACATGATTTAAAGGGGGCAAGTCAGGGAGCAAGGCAAAGCGACTGTGGGATGTAGTTCCAAAGAGTGGGGGCAGAGAGGCTGAAGGCCTTGACCGCTGATGGTAGGGCGGGCCAGACGGATGATGTGGAGGAGGCTGGAGCCTGATGAGCGGAGGGAGTGGACAGGTTGATAAGGAATTAGCAGGTCACAGAGGTAGGAAGGTGCAAGGCCATGGAAAGCCTTGAAGGTGAGGATGAGGATTTTGAACTCTATCCTCTGAGGGATGGTGAGACAGTGGAGCCAGTGGAGGGTGGGTGTGATGGGGTCATGGAGCTTGATGCAGGAGAGGACACGAGCTGCAGAGTTCTGGATGATCTGCAGCTTGTGGAGGGAAAAGTTGGCAAACAGTGTGTTTGAGTAGTCGAGCCTAGATGTGGTGAACGGTGATCGAGGGTGTCGGCGGCCTACGGGGTGAGGCAGTGGTGGAGTCGGGCGATGTTGCGGTGGTGGGGGAAGGCAGAGCGGGTCATAATAATAATAATAATAATCCTTGCATTTGATATAGCGCTTTTCACGTCGGGAGGACGTCCCAAAGCGCTTCACAGAACACACTGTAAAGTGTAAAGTCATGGTACGGATGTGGAGGAAAAAGGATAGTTGAGGGTCAAATATGATGTCAAGGTTCTGGACTGGCTCAGTGACATGGAGTGTGCATCTCTGGATGGTGATGCTGCCAGTTTCTGAGGCATGTAGGCGCTGACAGGAGGTAGCAGTTGGGAGGGCAGAGGCGGCTGAGCGGATCTCTTCAATTTTGGTCTCGAGGAAATCCAGCATCTCCTTGCAGTTGGAGTTGGAGGAGAGCATGAGCGAGGCATGCGGGGGTGGGCGGTGAGCCGGTAGATGGTGCAGAAGAGGAGCCTGGGGTTGTCCTTGGCCTCCAAGATTGTCTTGGAGCAGAAAGACAATTTAATGGAGGTGAGGGTGGAGCGGTAAGTTTTGACATGGTCCAGACAGAACTGCCGATGGATCGTTAAATTAGATTTGAGCTAGGTGTGTTCGGCAGCACGCACCTGTGCCTTGAGAGAGCAGAGGTAGCTGGTGTACCAGGGTGAATTGTATGTGCAGGATATGATTCAGGAGGTACTCAGAGGAAGGGTATCAAAAATGGTGGAGAAGGAGTTGTGGAGGAGAGTGACCGAGGAGGGTACGTCATTGCCGGGGGGGAGTGGGAGGATTTCAGGTGAATCCAAGGCAGTGGAGAGGGAGTGTAAGGAGATATTTTTTCCAGGGGTGGTAGGAGATGGTGGTGGGCTGGTGGGGAGAGGGATTGAAGTTAAGGGAGATTAAGTGGTGATCCAAGATGGCTTTGTCGGTGATGGTGACGTTTGAGATGCTGAGGCCCTGGGTAATCATCAGGTCAAGCTGGTGGTCATGGACATGAGATGCAGAGTGGATGTGGAGTGAGAGGTTGTTAGAGGAGAGAAGTCAGTGGAGATAGAGCAAGAAGGGCAGGATGAAGTCGCCTGGGATGAGGAGGTGTTCAGAGCAGAGGCAGAGGCAAGCTAGAAGGTCATAGAGGAAGATGGGGGAGGGTTGCAATGGGGATGAGGGGGCGATAAACAAGGAGAATTTTAAGGGAAAGATTGGAGGATGGTAGAGTGTAAGCTGCTCGAAGGAGGGGAAGGAACTGGAGGAGTAAGGGGATAGGCCAAGTGAGGTCTTAGAGATGAGCCACACCACCACCACGGTGGGTAGGTCGTGGAATATAGTGGAAGGTATAGCCGGGTGGTGTGACCTAAGTCAAGGGGAAGGTGTCACCTGGGTTGATCTGGGTTTCTGTGAAGGCGAGGATATCAATGTTTTCATCAACGATGAGATCGTTGATGGTGAGGGCTTTGTTGGAAAGGAGGGGACATTTTGTATGGTGATGCGAAGGGGACAGTCGGCAAAGGAATGTGTAAGATATGAGGGGAGGTGGGTTCGAGGATTGGCAGTTAGGGGGAAATGTGGATGAGTCAGGAGAGCTTTATCTCTGGTGTCTGGGGTCAGTGGGCCTTGCGGCGATTATGGGGGATGGTGCAATCAGTGACGCTGCTGCTGGACAGAGAGTGCCACAGTGAGCCTAATGGAGGATTCCCAGGCTGGAGCAGAGAGAGGCTTTGGGACGGTCAAGTGGCAATAGGAGGTGAGGAGGACGGAGGGAGAGGAGGACAGAGCAGGAGTGATGCAGATTAGAGGTCAGAGATGGGGCATTTTGGGGGAAAGCAGCTCGGATCGGGGGTGGCAGCCAAAATGTGCACGCCAAGACTAGCGGTTGGCGGGGCATAGTCAGCCAGTAGGCATGGAGACAGCGGGGGCTAGAGTAGACATCGCAGAAGGGGGAGAGGGGCCAGAGCACTCGTGTTATTTACCAGGTTTCCCAAGAAGCTTATGGTGTCAGGGTTTTTCTATTTCTTAACATTGCGACCGTTTATCTTGTACACTTGAGCTTTACATAACATGGGTATACATTAAGGGGTGAGAATTGTGCACTTGGCATTCAACATGGGAATCAAGAGAACTAAGCAGACCAATAGAAAATGTTTTACTACTTAAACTTAAGGATAATGGGGGACGCAGCAACCGGGATGGAATACTAATACACCACATTCCAAATCTGCACTACACGTAGACAAACTCAGTGGGAAAACACAATCTCAATGGTGGAATGGCCATGCAAACGAGGCATACTAGTTAAAGACAAAGAAACCAAAGAAAGGGTAGGTGTAGTCAGAATTAAAAGAAATGATCAGTCCGATGACGAGACTGATTATTTTGAGTACCGAGATTGTGATTGATAGAAAATCAGAATATAGGTAATTGAGGAGATCAAAACGTTGAAATTAGCTGAACCAGGCAATTTAAACACACAAATGGGAGATAATGGGGAAGCTAATACCTCAATCCTGCAGCCGTAAACTGAGGCAATTTAAGAGGTCAGGCGACCTATCTAGCAAAATTAAAAGAAAGCAGAAAATAAATAGTAGGATGAGTAGTGTGGGCTCGACCATACTTGGCTCAATATACCCGAGCGTAGATTTAGTGAATAGGGCATCCAAGCACCAAACGGTCATTTATGGGAGGGATGGATTGTTCTTGGGATATTGCGTGGGATTCAGGAAGAGATGAGTTTTTGGGGTTCAGGCGAGGTAATAAACGTACCAACAACAAACAGGAGAGTAAGGGGTCAGAAGTGGGAACCATGAGGGAAAATGTCACAGCACGGAGTTGGGAGGGAAACTAAGAATGCTTAATCAATTCAGGACTTGGGGAAATAACCTTAGCAAGGGGACCGAGGAGCAAAGATTGTAGGCAAAACTTCCAACACGAGAGGAGATCCAATACTGCATCTGAACAGCGGGGCCACCTTTCTCCAGGAAGGATAAACAGGAGCAGTCATTTTGGCTCTTGCAGCTGGAGTGCTAGCGGGGTTGCAGGCCACTAAAAAGAATAGGGACTGCGCAAAAGCCATTGTTAGAGAAACAGAGCCAGAACTTATACTCAGTTAGACAGACATGAGAACATTGTTAATTAAATGAATATATCGCTTAGAGAAGCAAAGGCAGAGGTAGAAAGGCTGAACGAAGAGCTTTGACAAGCTGAAGGTATAATAGGGTAACGTAGCCTACAAGACAGAGAGAGCAGCAAGCTCAAATAATAGATTTAAAAAATGAACTCCAAGGAGAACTCATTAACAGAGAACACACCAAGCAGTTGATTTTGCCTCAAAAGCTGGAATTTGCGCATGGGAAAAAACCCACATTGCAAGTAAAGAAGAAATAATAATAATAATCCTTGCATTTGATATAGCTCTTTTCACGTCTTCTAGACTCTCGAAGTGCTTCACAGAATAGACTATAAAGTGAATTGACTGTATATTTGTGGGCGAAACGCGGCAGCCAATTGCGCACAGCAGTGTCCCACAAACAGTCGTGGTTTGAAGTGACCAATTTATTATTGTTTTATTTTCTTGAGGGATTATTATCAGGTGTGTGGAGTAAAGAAACTTGCCCAAGGTTTCACCCTGCCGGGAATCGAACCCAGGTCTTTCGCTTGCAAAGCAAGTGCTCTAACCACTGGGCTACAGGACTCCAAATGCAGGAAACTATTAATACCCACAGTGAAAGCGTGAAAGCGTGTTCACTTTGAAATCTCTAACAGGTGTAAGGCCTGATATGAACGATGCAAAACGATGGCTGAGTTCCACCCTTGCAATCACAAACTTAGTTACTTTACCAAATAAAGTAGCAGTTCAAATTTACCTATAGTCTGTCATAAATAGACAGTGGAAAGATTTAATAAATCCTAAACGGGACAATTTAGTGGTAGCATTGAGCGAGATTAAAAAAAACATTATCCAGGAAAAAGGCTTCCTGAAAAAATGGACCCCTTTTAGTAAGGGGTACCCCAGGATCCCAGCTTCCAAAGTCACCAAGTAATTTTCCAAAGAGTTATGGGGAGAGATATTCCACATGGCAATGATTCCAGAGTGAAGAGGGTTTGTGCTTGCATCAGAAGTAGATCCCTTGGAGCCAGAACAGTGGGAACTGATAGTGAAGCATGCTGAGAAGTATTACTGGTATTGCTAGTCTCTAGCTTAGTGGTTAGAAAATTTGGCTTGCAAACAAGAGGACCTGGGTTCGATTCCAGGCAGGGCAAAACGGTAGTAAAGTTTCCTTACTCCACACTCCTCTGTTTACCTGGTAGTAAGTAGGAACCTGGTTGTTATTCAATTTCCAAGGGTATTAATTCCTTCCCCAAAAAATTAAAATAATAATATTTGGTAACTCAATCCATGACTGTTTGTGGGACACCGCTATGCGCAATTGGCTACCGCATTTTACCCACAAAATATTCAGTCAATTCCCTTTACAGTGTATTCTGCGAGGAGCTTTGAGAAATCTCGAAGTTGTGATAAGGCGCTATATCAAATACAAGGATGATTGCTGTTATTACTATACTGAAAACTTATTTGAGGTAAACATAGATGGTAGGATAGTAAAGAAAATAGAAATAGACCAAATAGCACGACTGGACCAACACCTATGTATGCAAGTAAGAACATAAGAAATGCTAGACGAGAAAAGGCCAAGGCCTTCTATTTCGCCTTCCACATTCCTGGAGATTACATGCACATATGTCCCAAACAACCTATGTACTATATCCGATAATGTTATTTACTAAAAGAAAACTATCTAATCTGTTTTTGAAAAAATCAACACTTCCTGCTTCAACCATCTTCCTAGGGAACCTGTTCCACAGGTTCAATATACACTCACTGAAATAGTGTTTGCGAAGATTTGTTTTTAATTTACCCCCTTCAATCACAAATGGGGTTAAAATAATAACAAAATGAGAGAATTTAGTACGTGGCTATAGCCGCGTGACTTTCCTAATGTTTCCAGTCCCTAAACTTGACTTAGATCTGACGGGTCAGAAAAGAATAACAGACAGGCAGGGAGTTCACATCAAACTATAAGTAAGCACTACAACAGGGGTAATCTCTCGCCAGAAGTAAACTTTGCCAGCCGACCCCGAATTCCTGTGGTAATAGAGGGTAAAAATGTAACTCTCTAGTGGACATGGGTGCTCAGGTAACGGTCTAAAGTAAAAAATGTGTTAGGGGAAGAACCAAAAAATCAGGAAAAGAAGCAGGTGGTTGTTCAAGGAGTGGGGCCAATTTAAGCCAAATGTAGGAGCAGACAGTGGAGATTGAGGATGCAGAACAAGAATAACGATGTAGAACAAACAAATGAGGGTTGTAATCAACCCCAAAGAAGCTTCTTGGAGGCTAAACATAACCCTAAAATCCTTTTTTCCACCACCCACTACCTCCTCCGTGCGCCCCCTCAGGCCTCCTCAATCTTCGTATCAAATGCCAAGTGCGAGGAGGTCATGGAATTCTTTTCATCTAAAATATTTAACATCTATAATAATAATAATAATAATCCTTGCATTTGATATAGCGCTTTTCATGTCGGGAGGACATCTGCCAGGCATCCTCATGTACCTGCCCCTTGTCACCCACCACCACGCCCTCTCTGCCCCCATTACCCTCCTCATCATTTGCTCCTATCACCACCCCCATTCTACATTCCTTCCTCCCCATCTCTGCCTCCTCCCTCTAACCCACCATCACCTCCATGAAACCCACTACCTGCTACCTCGACCCACTCCCCACCATCTTGCTGGTCACCCAGCTGCCCCTCCTCTGCCCACTACTGGCTGACGTCATCAACCAGTCCGTTTCCTCCGGATCAGTCCCTGCCTCCCACAAAACTGCTGTCATCACCCCCCTCCTGAAAAAACCCTCCCTAGATCCCTCAAACCCCAGCCATTACCGTCCCATTTCTAACCTGCCCTTCCTCTCAAAAGACTTAGAACGGGTTGTTGCCAACCAATGTCGCGCACACCTCTCCTCCCTCTCCCTCTTTGAACCCCTCCAGTCCGGTTTCCGTCCACAGTACAGAGACTGCGCTTGTGAAAGTCACAAACGACATCCTCTCTATCTGTGACCAGGGCTCTCTCTGCCTCCTTGTCCTCCTGGACCTCTCCGCCGCGTTCGACACAGTCGATCACATCATCCTCCTCCACCGCCTTTTCTCTGTCATCCACCTCAGTGGCACCGCACTCGCCTGGTTCGAGTCTACCTCACAAACCGCCAGCAATACATCTGCACAAATGGCTTTTCCTCCCGCTCTCACCCGGTCACCTGCGGGGTACCCCAAGGATCCATCCTTGGCCCCCTCCTCTTTCTGATGTATATGCTCCCTCTTGGGGATGTCATCCGCAGACACTTCTACATATATGCAGATGACACCCAACTCTATTGTTCCACCTCTCTTTGCGACCCCCAGTCGCCTGATGTTCTGTCAGCTGCCTGTCAGACCTCAGGGGCTGGATGAGCGCAAATTTTCTTCAGCTGAACGTTGACAAGACAGAAGCCATACTCTTTGGCTCTCGTCAACATCTAAAATCTCATGGCTCTCACCTCCTCCCCTACCTGACCTCCCCTAAAACTCTCCAAACCTGTATGCAATCTAGGCGTCAGGTTTGACCCCCAATTATCCTTCCTCCCCCACATCTGGTCCCTCACCAGCACTGCTTTCTTCCACCTTGCCTGTCTCCGCCAATACCTCTCCCCAAAATCCGCTGAAACCCTGGTCCATGCCTTTGTCACCTCTCGGCTGGACAACTCTAACGCCCTCCTCGCCGGTCTCCCATCCACTACCATCCATAAAATCCAACTCATTCAAAACTCTGCCCGCATTTTCACCCGCACGAAACTCCGCTCTCCGATTACCCCAGTCCTTGCCAGACTGCACTGGCTGCCTATCCCAGAGAGGATCGATTTCAAGATCCTCACCCTTGTATTCAAGTCCCTGCATTCCTCTGTACCCCCCGACCTCTCTGACCTCCTCTCTCCTCAAAGCAGTACCCGTTGCCTTCGTTCCTCCGGGTCTGGCCTCCTCCTCGTCCCCCAACACCTCCGCTCCATCGTCGACAGCCGTGCCTTCAGCCACTATGCCCCGAAGCTCTGGAACTGCCTTCCTCACTCCCTTTGCCTCGCTCCATCCCTTCCTATTTTCAGGTCTCTGCTGAAGACCTTTCTTTTCGACCACGCCTTTGGTCACCTTCCTCCCCCTCCCCCTGGCTCGGTCCCGGGATCCGTTACTGTGAAGCACTCTGAGACGCCATCCGGCGTGAAGGGCGCTATATAAATCCAAGTTGTTGTTGTTGTTCAGAGGGGATAACTTTCGGGTGCAATTTCCTGCAGGAAGCACATCGCCATAATGTTAAAGTTAAAAAACCTGATGAGAATGGTAATTGATTTCAGACAGATAATCTGACCACAAAAGCTGCAGGACAAAATATCCATTTAAGCAGTGAATTAGACAATTTACCTAGAGACAAAACCACTTTAAATTTAGCTAATGTGTTTTGGAGCAAGTCAGTGGAGATTGGTGGAAAACTGCCTTTACATTCAAGGGTCAGCAATATGTATGGAATTGGATGCCACAGGGCTGGTACAAGAGTCCATCCATTTTCAATGTATACAACAGACAGTGATAGGGTAAGCTGTTAGGTTGATGATATATTCTGGACTGATGATAACCCAAATGACCATATTGACAAATTAAAAAAGGTGCTGGAGGCACTTACGATGGCAGGGTTTAAAATAAATCTACGTAAAAGCCGAAAAGGAAGACTCCAAGTGAAATTCCTTGGGCACACAGTGTCCGATGATGGTATAGGTCTTTCTGAAGGCTACCTTGAAAAAATTGAAAATGTGAAAACACCTACAAACAGAAAGCAGTGCAGGGTGTTTTAGGACTATGTAACTATGCCCTTAACTATGTACCAAACTACACTATATTAGTAACACCACTATACAGAAGGCTTACTAAAATAGAGGCAATAGAGAGCATAAAAGACTTTGACCAAGTTAAAACGGAGAAGGGGAATTGCAGAAAGCAGGTTTGCAGGGATGCCCTTTAGCCATTAGAATACGAGTAACAGATTTACTAGTAACCTTTAAGGTTAGCGAAAATAACGCCATAGCGAGGATTGGGCTGAAAAAAGAACCCATTCCTTTTAAGTGTATTAGCTTTGAGTTCTCTCAGGCAGAGAAAAAGTTTGACCTGAAATAAAAGGACCTTAGCTGTAATAACTACAATGCTAGCGAAAGTGAGTGAGGAGCTTAGCTCAGCATAATGAAAAAATTATCCTTCTAACGTTGGTATTCAGTCTGCAGTGCAAGGGAAATGTAAAAATCTAAAGGCTTTAAAGCAAAGATGGGCTCTGTGGGAAGGGCTTTTGCAAGATCCCATGGTAGAGTTCCAAACTAAAACTGAACTTGATATAGATTTACTGTTTACTACCAGAACGTAAACCCTCAGAGGAAGTTAAACGTTGGGAGTGAGTGGATGGATTGACTGTACTGCATTGTGATGGTTCAGTGCAAGTGGTGGAAAAAAGAAGGGATGTAGGAGTGGATATTGCTGTTAGCAAATGGATGACAATGGGGTGGGAAGAATCAGAAAACCTATCTATCATATGTAAGGGGGCATCACCACAAGCGGCTAAAGCTATTGCCCTGCCGGAGGCTTTAAAGCTTTTCCCGTCAAGCACAAAGGCAGTGGTCGTCATTGATTCTGCTTATTTGTGTAGAGCCTATTCTGAAGACCTTATTAATTGGGTTGTGGTGGATAGGATTCATTACAAAAGTAAACCCTTGGTTCATAAAACAATATGGCAACAAATCTGGAAAACCTCTAATCCAAGTTTGGCACATGTTATGTCATCAGAGAGATGACATTCATAACGTTGGTAACAATCATGCAGACATGCTTGTCCGATCTGAAAGGGTTGTTGACTGCTGTTTTGCTGCAGCCTCCGAACTAACGGAAGTAGTGACCCACCTGGAACCTTCCAATTTGGGCCAGAGGAAAACAACTTTTGGTAGGATCCAAATTGTTCTGGCAAAGGGAATCAACAAAAAAATTGATTCCACCAAAATGAGTTTGGGGATACTTGATTACAACGGCCCATGAGGGACAGGAAGGTTTACATTATGGCATTAAGGGGAACTCAGGAGATTCTTAGAGAATACTGGTGGTCCCAGATCAAGAGGAAGGTTAGACAATATGTGGAAGAGTGCATGCGGTCCCTTCAAGTAAATCCTAACAATGTGCTGGTAGTGCGAAGGGCACTGACTGAAGCATCCCATTGTTGTGCTATAAGGCGTTGGGATTACCTGATGTCATGTTAATTCTCACATAGTGAAGTTTCACATATAGAGGGAACTTGCATGTCACAGAGAAGAATCTACACAGAGGCCACCTAGCACACTGCGCTTTATATAACACGGGTATATTTAGGGGTGACGACCGTCGCAGTCTCATCCACACACATATGGAAGTTGACCCCATGTCTGCAGATGATGTCACCAACAGGGAGTGTGTACATCTTGAAGAGGAGAGGACCAAGGACGCCACACGAGACAATGCAGGGGCTTGAGGAGAAGCCGTTTGTGGAGACAAAGTGGAGACGGTGTGAGAGGTAGGATCTGAACCAGTCTAGGGCTAAACCATTAAAGTTGAGATGAGTGGAGAGGCGGTGGAGGAGGAGTGGTCAATGGTGTCAAAGGCAGCAGAGAGGTCAAGGAGCACGAGGAGGCAGAGGGAACACTCAGGAAAACTCTGGAACACTCTTCCTCTATCCCTCTGGCTTGTCCCTTCCTTCCTGATCTTCAGGTCATGCCTGCATGAGGGCACGTAAATGCAAGTTGTTGCTACTGTTGTCACAGAGGGACAAAATATCATTTGTCACTTTGACCAAGGTTGTTTCTATTCTGTGGAAGAGAGATTTTGTAATGACGTCTCCGAGTAAACTCTCAACCGCCGGCCTCAAGTCGGCTCTCTCCCGTAAGCGCTCTGCCTGGTCTGCTCCTCTCCTCCAACACCTCCCAGATCCCATAGCACTCGCCTGCTCGCTTCTCAACGTGGAGACTAGTTGTTGAGACCCAATTCACAAGAGAATCACAATAACATAAATTATGCAGTCAGCTGTTCAGAGAAAGAGTAGATACTTTATTTTGTAACGGGATTCTTTCCTGTACAATGAATTGTGAGAAACTGGGTAACAGTTTGATGTTGCTATTGTTTCTGTGGGTCTGGGGTGTGAGTCTGAACACCTTTTCTAGAATGAATGCTTTCTCCTATCATGTTTGTAGGAGTAATCTCTGGATGTGGCCTTGCCCTCTATGACTTTCTGTTTCCCTTGCCTGGGGTCTAATCGGCCATTATAAAGCTTGAGAGCTCTGGGTTAACCCCATTTCATAGATTTTCTCCAAATTCCACCTCACTGGAATATAGGAACAGAAGCAGGCCATTCAGCCCCTCAAGCCTGTTTCACCATTCTATTAGATCATGGCTGATCTATACCTCAACTTCAATTACCCACTTTGCTCTTATCCCTTGATCCCTTACCTAACAAAAATGTATCCTCCACAGTTTTGAAAATTTGAATGGATCCAGCATCCATTTTAAGGCAGAGAGGTTTGCACTGGCCTCAACATCTGTCAGTGGCTGGAAAAAGGGTCTACATACCCTCCCCTGGTCTACTGTTTCATCAAATTACCTTGGATCCTTCAATCTGATGACTCTCCGTTTTCTTCAAGCCTAGATGCAACCAGGTGAGAAATAAATAAACTCATACCCTGGGCACCACACTTTAGGAAGGATGTCAAGGCAAAATTGGAGAGGGTGCAAAGGAGATTTACCAGGATGGTACCAGGAATGAGTGACTTCAATTATCAGAGAGGCGAGAGAAGCTGGGATTATTCTCCGTGGAGCAGAGAAGGTTAAGAGGAAACTTGATAGAAGTTTTCAAAATGATGAGGGGATTCGATAGGGTGAACAAGGAGAAACTATTTCCACTATAATAATAACAATAATCCTTGCATTTGATATAGCACTTTTCACGTCCTTCTAGACCTCCCAAAGCGCTTCACAGAACATACTGTAAAGTGAATTGATTGTATATTTGTGGGCGAACGCGGCAGTCAATTGCGCACAGCAATGTCCCACAAACAGTCATGGATTGAAACTGACCAATTTATTATTGTTTTGTTTTGGAGGGATTATTATTAGGCGTGTGGAGTAAGGAAACTTGCTTTGTGGAGTAAGGTTTCGCCCTGCCTGGAATTGAAGGTCTCTCATTTGCAAAGCGAGTGCTCTAACCACTGAGCTACAGGACTCCACTAGCGGGTGGGTCAGTAACCAGAGGGCACTGATTTAAAATAGTTGTTAAAAGAAACAGAGTGGAGATGAGGAGAAATTTTTTCACACAGCGAGTTGTTCGGATCTGGAATGCATTGCCTGAAAGGGTGGTGGAAGCCGATTTGATAACAACTTTTAAGAGAGAAGTAGATAATTATTTGGGGAGGACAAGTACAGGGTTATAGAGAGAGTGCAGGGGAGTGGGATTTAATTAGATAGCTCCTTTCAAAGAACTGGCACAGACACGATGGGCCAAATAGCTTCCTTCTGTGTTGTATAATTCTATGATTCTATAATTCTATGATTCTAAGTGGCAAGTGCAGACTGAGCCATGTGACATGCTTGCCTAGTAAGACTGTATAATTCTATGAATCTATGGTACTCCTCCCGCAATAACCTGGTGGATAAAGGCTGAATAACAATAACAACAAAATTATATGTGTATAGTGCCTTTCACGTCGGTTTCAGGTTCCTGCTCTGTGTGCTGAGTTAGGAACATAGGAACCATTCAGCCCCTTGAGCCTGTTCTGCCATTTTGTTATATCATGGGTGATCTATATCTCAACTCCAATTATTGACAGTTACAGTTGACAGAGAAGCCATTCGAAGGTACAATTGGCCTAAATTGCTCTGTGTTAGAGAAAGAAAATCAACCAGGGTTTCTGTTCCTCAAACAACCCCCAACAGTAACTTACAAAGATTTGCAAAGAATGTACAGCACGGAAACAGGCCACTCAGCCCAACCAGTCCGTGTGTGTGCTTGTTCTCCACACAAGTCTTTAACCATTCATTATTTCAAGAAATGGCCTTTCAAATCAGCCAGCGTTGCAATCATGAAGGTCCCTTTAAGTTTTTTTTACAGGTAGGCAGAATGTCAATGTCCTTGTTTGTTTGTTCATTCCATTCTCTTTTCTTTCTCTTTACATACTTGTTTTCCTTACACAGGTGGTTTGCCACATCTGTCCATGGAGCTTTCTTGTGGAGTCTTATTCTTACCAATTTCTTTTGAGTACAGGCCAGTCAGCTTCTCTCGGAATCCAGGTGGAAGCGTTGTTTTTGTGACAATAGAAGATCGAGGACTTTCAGAACTGGAACTTTCCTTTCTGTTTTGACGAAAAAAGGTTGGGTCCTCTTCAACCTCCTCAATTTCTTGAGATTGCTCTGTGTCACTCTCCGAACACTCCTGGCTCAGTCTGCTCCACTTACCGTCTGTCTGAGAGACTGGCGATGGGATCAGAGAATAAGCAGCTTCCTGGTCAATCCAACCTTTCTCTTGATTTTTGTACAATAGTTTCTCCTGGGAATGTGCGCCTTTGAGCAAAGTCAGCTGCTCCTCGCATAGCAACGAACGTTTTATGTTGGAGATGTTCATGTAGATGGGACTCATCTTACAATCATCAGTATCATTTTCGATGTCTTCTTCAAGGGCCTCAAAGCTGTCTTTCTTTGGCAGAAGGTGAAAAGCACTGACTTCAGCATAAATGATTTCACCAGGGCAGTTTGCAGACTCCCTTTTATCAGTGGCAGTGATGCTTCTTTTCTCTCCCAGGTCCACGCACTTAGTAGGAGTGTGAACTTTATGGGTGGAATTCTGGAATTTCGATAGAGCCTCACTGTCAATCTTCTGTTCCTGGTTTGCTTTTACGTTTGTCCTTTTTGAAGTTGCCTCAAAAGATTCTGCCTCCTTCGAGGCTGCAGCCTCCAGAACTTGTGATGTTTCATCTGGCAAATCGTGGGCAGATGTTTTGGACAGTTGTGTGTTGAACGTGGTGGAACCAGTTGACTCAATGGAGGTGGAACTTAGCCGGTTTTCTTGGCTGTTGGACTTTACTTCCTGAACAGCTTTATCAATGATGGAGAAGATTTCACCAACTTCTTTCATGCTGAACACAAATAAGCCTTCTCCTGAAGCACACCGCCGGCCTGCTTCAAAGCTAAATTTTGACTAAAGAGAGAGAATAAATTTGTCAGTAAAACCTCAATTAACCTCACCAGGTTACAAACAATTAGTCATTGGCTTTTTAGCAAAAGCGAGACAAGCTAAGATTCTTGAACATTGACAGGCTACTTTATACAGCAATGCATTATTATGAATAATTAATAAATAATTAATAACAATAATTATTAATGGTATTAATTATATAAAAATAATTATTAAAAATAATAAGGATTGTTATTATGCAAGTTACATAATAACATACTAATCTTTATTCAATATAATGCCTATAAAATTTCAAAGGGCTTCACAGGGAATTGCAATCAAGTGTGGGGACTTTGTAGGCAAACAACACTGCACTTAAAGTACTGGTGTGGGGGCTTGAATTCACAAGTGTCTAACCTAAAGTGTAGACTGCTAATGACTGAATAGGTTAGAGAAAATAATGCATAACGATACTTTAAGTCAAGAAATACACCAAGTTAAAGTTTAGGGTAGACATCAGGAAGTTATTTATTTGCACACAGGTGGACAGCTGGACCAGATTACCAGGGAGAGTGATTGAGGCCGTGTTAACCTTTTAAGTGACATGAGGACAGTCAAGTAGGCAGGAGCTCACTGTCCTGGCACTCACATGAAGAATGGCCAGAGATTGCCTGGGACCCCAGTTATAGCAACAAAGGAGTCACTGCCTTCAGGAGAGGAAGGTGGGGGGACATGGACATATAAGAGAGCATAAATTTGTAAAAGATCAACTTCACTTTAAAGAAAGCAAAAGAACTTTACCTGATCTTTTCCATATCTGCGCAGGAATTTATAAGGCCATGTGTAGACAACTTCATTAGTCTTGGGATAGCTCAGAGTCACAGAATTCTTGTCAGCTACCAACACAAATTTGCCTTGGAGTTTGCATCTGGTTGCAGCCTCGGTCTTCTGTATCTTCACAGTGAAGTTATTAACAGGAGGAGCTGAAGAGGATAAAAGGAATGAATTGTTTGCTGGCGAAAACCATCCCTTCAGACTTTTTTTTTGTCAGCCAGGTGTCTGAGCCATGCGGAAATCCATCACCCTGCTTAAGAGTTTCCAAACCAAATTGAGAGTTTCACCGTGCATCGACACATGGAACTTTCCCTGGTCAGGAAAGGATGCGCACCCTCTTCCCGGAGGAATGCATCCTTATTACCTAATCCCGGAGGGTTATAATAATCCTTGAATTTGGTATAGAGCCTTATCACGTCGTTGAGATGCCTCAAAGTGTTTCACAGAATATGTTGTAAAGTGTATTGGCTGTGTATTTTTTGGGGGAAGCACTTAGAGATCATTTGAAGAGGTAAGGCTATATACTCGTATCGTACAAGTATCACTTTTATTATAATAATTCTGCCCCTTGGGTGCTTTGCTGATGTTCACCATGAAGTTGCTCAGGGACAATGGTGTGGAATTGGTGTTCACACATGGGATAAGTGAATAGGGCAAACTTTGCCCTCCACACTGACAAACTGAATCCTAATGACCGAACTCTACTAATGGGAAGATATGACTAATTCTCCGCACCCTCAATGTTAGAAGTTGCTGCTGCATACACCCACACATGGTTTGCTCATTCTTACTCACCTTCTGCCATAGATGAATAAATCTCATTTTCCTCCATTTTCAAATGAGGAGAATGCTCCTTTGGCCATTTCATGTTGGTGTTCTTAAAAAGGTAAAAGAAACAAATGTTCAGTTTGATATTGTACTTCAGACTTTTCCTGCTAAATGTTTTCTTCCATTTTTAATAATACAGTAACATTGAGCAGACACAAGTCAAGGCCTGAAAACTCAACACTTTAACAACAACAGTGCCCTTCATATAAGATTACGTCTTGGAGAGCTTCATAGTGGCAGGGTTGGACGCAGAGAAGAACAATGACTCATTGCCAGAAGCTGTGGTTGAAGCAAATAGCATCAATGCATTTAAGAGAAAGTGACGCATACGTGAAAGAGAATAGAATAGAGGATAGAGGAGGGGTGGAGGCTTGTGTGACATATAAACACTGACATGGACTATTTGGGCCGAATTGCCTATTTCCTTGCTGGATCACTCTATATAACTCCCATTGGGAGGACGTCTCACAGTGCTTCACAGGATTAGTAGTAAATAGACCAATAGACCACACTTTACAGTAATAAAGTGTGGTCTATTTTGTAGGCGATTCCTAAAAACACATTGGAGTTTCATGTGTGAAGTTGTCCCAATCCAAGGTGAAACCTACCTGAAATGCTAACTCGCAAATGCGCTCGATCCAACCCGACATCTCACATTTCTGAACGGCCATCACGTAGGTCTTGTCAATGGTGCTGATGCAGAATGCAGACATTTCTTTAGGAGGGGTCTCTGAAAGCACCTGGCTGATGCTGATGCAATCGGACAAACGAATTATTCTCCTCTCAACCTTCTTTGTGTTCTGCTTGTCAATCGCATTGGAGCTGTCGAACTGCTGAAGTCTGGCAATGCCAAATGGACTCGCGGAATACAGCTCTGACCAGCTCTTCTTCCAGTTTTTCTGAAAAAAGGATGAGGGAAGGCACTGATGTGATGGGAGTCCAGATCAAACCAAGGGACAAATTTTGAATAGGATATTCCCAATTTTCAGTGAAAAGGATGACAGCAAAAAAAAGTAGGCACCTGGTTGTTTTCAATTGGTGGATCGCTTTCCGGGGACAATAATCCCTCCCCTCAAAATGAATTACGTGGAGTCCTGTAGCTCAGTGGTTAGAGCACTCGCTTTGCAAGCGAGAGACCTGAGTTCAATTCCAGGCAGAGGGCGAAACCTTGGGCAAGTTTCCTTACTCCACACAGAGCCTAATAATAATCCCTCCAAAAAACAAAAAAAACAAACAAAAAAAAACAATAATTAAATTGGTCATTTTCAATCTATGACTGTTTGTGGGACATTGCTGTGCGCAATTGGCTGCCGCGTTCGCCCACAAATATACAGTCAACTCACTTTACAGTATATTCTGTGAAGCGCTTTGGGACGTCCTCCCGACGTGAAAAGCGCTATATCAAATGCAAGGATTATTATTATTATTATAATTAATTAAACAATAATTCCCCCCCAAAATAATAATAATTTTTCACTCAATCTATGACTGTTCGTAGGACACAGCTGTGCGCAATTGGCTGCCACGTTTCACCCATTAAATATACAGTCAATTCACTTTACAGAATATTCCATGACGCGCTTTGAGACCTCTATATGTGACTTATCACTTATCACACCTTAGTGCTATATGAAATGCAATGATTATTATTATTATATGATAATATCAAATTGCTAATTGAACAAGTGGACAAACTAAGGATGCAGCATAAAGGATTTATGTTATTATGTTATTGGACAGGTGAATCGGAAATGAAATACAACACTAAGAAATGTATTCAACATTTCCAATCACATTACTTTACAGTACAGAAGGTTATTTAGTCCATCATACACAGGCTGGCTCTCTGACAGAAATATCCATTTTGTTCCTCTCTGCTGCAGTTGCCACGAAATCTTTCATTTTTTTCATTTCCAAATATTTGCCCCAATTCTCTTTTATTAGCAATTATAACAGCCACTGATTTTAGCAGGCTGTCCCTCCACGTCCTAATAACCCCTCTGTTTTTGAAAACAACTAACCTCTCTTTTTGGTAATAATCTTAAATTTAGGCCCTCTGGTTACCGGCTCACCATTGGTAGTGTTATCTGTTTGCACATGTGTCAACATGAATTTCAGTGAAGAGCGTTCTCTGGTCTGCATCCTGAGGCTGTGGGGTGAGTAATTACATGGAGAATTTTGTAAGATAGAAAACAGCAGCAGCACTAACACTTTCTGGAAGTGCAAGGTTTGGGCTCCCTCTGCTGGTGATAAAGTAACACACATGCTGTGGACCCCAAATCTTAATTCATGTCAACCTGATGTCTTATCCTCTCCAAAATTAGGTAACAATGGCTGAAAGCTGCCCACTAATGGTGAGCTGGTCAGAAGGAAGACATGATGCAGGCCACTGTTGATTGAGTGAGCAGCCTAGTTGCTAGAAATAAAGGAATTTGCAAAAGTAGCATGTGGGCGAAGTGAGGAGCGATTTGAATGCAAGGATGAGGATCTTGAATTTGATTTGCCGAGGGATGAGGAGTAAGAAGGCCCTGAATACATGGTTTCAATTTTGTTGACATTCAGCTGATAGAAGTTAAGGATTGACAACTTAGTATCTGATGAGGATGGAGCAAAATGGCATCACACTGACTGGGAACTCTCAAGTTCAATTCTCTGAGCTGAAATAGACAATATCATCTGGTACTGGTTTAGGCGTACTACAATTGGATTCAGCCCTCTCGTAGAGGGAAATCAGGAAAGAGTTTCCACTCTTGATTGCTGGAAAGTGTGTGTGGACATTGGGTGAAGACAAAATCATACTATATTGCTGCCAACCCATCTACAACAATAATAATAATAATAATAATTCTTGCATTTGATATAGCGCTTTTCACGTCTTCTAGACATCTGAAAGCGCTTCACAGAATATGTTGTAAAGTGAATTGACTGTATATTTGTGGGCGAAATGTGGCAGCCAATTGCGCACAGCAGTGTCCCACAAACAGTCGTGGATTGAAAATGACCAATTTATTATTGTTTTGTTTTGGAGGGATTATTATAGTCCTTGCATTGATATAGCGCCTTATCACATTGTTGAGATATCTCAAAGCCCTTCACAGGATATACTATAATGTGAACTGACTGTATATTTTGTGGCAAATAGACTGCCAATGTCCACTGCCTAGGCTCCCACATGACGAATAGCCACTTGGGTAAGGTTGTGGCAAGACTCTGCCTCCCATTAAATTGGCAATGCCGGTGTCTTCAGTGAAGAAGAAAAAGAAGTATACAGCGATTTCCCTGGAAAGAAAAGCACAGCACAGGCAACTGTGGGACTGGTGACCAAGGGGCTGAGCTCACAACCGTCTGACCTTTCAATAGAAACATACACTTACTAGACATCACTGAAACAGAACTTGTACTTCCTATAAACTGCTAGTTCCCATATCTAAAAAGCATCCCTTCGACACTGAAAACACTGATTGCACTCAGGAAGCCACCGAAGTGAGAACCTGAGATGATGACTAGGTCTTTGCATCCTTGCAAACATCTGACAGCCTGAGAAAAACCTGGGCAAGTGAGGATGAAAGTACAGCAAGACTGGTCAGAGACGCATGGGTTCATATGGCTTTAGATTTCCACCTGGTTCAAATATTTCCAGAATTTGACAAATGATTGAATTCAGTTTTAACTTGAACGTTTTCTGTAGTTCTTAAAAGAAACTTACAGAAAAGCAGCTCCAAAATTAACATCAATTCTCATATCAATTCTAAAATCAGCTCCAATTGAAGCCACAAGTGATATGCTGAGTATAAATCTGCATTTAAGAATTTGACAACTGCATAGTAGAATGATTTATATGATTCTATACACCTTGATGTTCCAGAGGTCCAAATCCAATGCATTATAATAATAATATTCCTTGCATTTGATATGGTGTTTTATCACATCTTTGGGACAACAACAACTTGCCTTTCATCCATGGTAACGTCCCGAAACACTTGACAGTGGTGAAGTCTGACCCCGAGCCAGGGGGAGATGGAGGGGGTAGGTGACCATAAATATGATCTAAAAGGAAGGTCTTTAGGTGGGATTTGAAAGTGGTGAGGCAGGGGGCAAGGCAGAGGGATTGAGGGAGAAAGTTCCAGAGTTTTTGGGGTGAAGGCAGAGCCTCTGATGGGGCAGCGGAGGAGACGAGGGACAAATAGGAGGCCGGAGCCTGTGGGGGGGTGGGGGGGGGTGGGGTGGTCGAGCAGGGAAGTGGGAGGATAAGCAAACTGGATAGGTAGGGGGGTGCAAGGGCATGAAGAGATTTGAAAACGACGAAAGGATCTCGATGCACTTCACAGAATATCCTGTAAAGTGAATTGACTGTATATTTCACACAGCAGTTCCCTCTGCCTTGCCCCCTGCCTCACCAAACTGTCATGGATTGAGTGACCAAATTACTGTTATTAATTTTTTTTAAATCGAAGGGATTAATACCAGTCGATTAACAACTTACTGCTAGGGAGCAAGAAAACTTTCCTAGGGTTTCGCCCTGAACCCAGGTTGTCTTGCTTGCGAGGCGAGTGCTCTAACCACTACACTACAGGACTCCTTGCATATGGACCAGGATTAATTCAGCTGCTTTCCAGAATTGGGTCAACGGGGATTTCAGAAACAGAAAAATTTCCATGTGTAAGTGTCATGGATAAGTGGAGTTCTCAGTCTAGTTTGGATGCAGCTAAGCATGGTGTTTGTCAGACTGACCCCCCAAAAATCAGGTTGTTTTCTTTCTTGAAGAGTGACACATAGGAGGGTGGGACCAGTACCGGGAGTTGGGAGAAACAGATCAATCCTGAGAATCGGTGATAGCTGCCAATTATCCACTCAATCATTGTAAGCACAGAACTGATGGGATGTGAGTGAGTAGAAGTACAAAACTAAACATAATAGAAACAATGCCGATCTGCATGGAACAGAATCGAGGATGTATATATGTTAAATGTTTTCTGAATTCTCTAAAAACAAAAATTTCCTTCACATAAAGATAAAATGTAACTCCTAAATCTAATCTTGGACCAAAAACTCTGTATATCACAGTATAGCTTCAAATGGAGCTGATTTTAGAATTATACAGTAAAATTGCAGATCTGTATAAATTGTATAATCGTCTAAGACGTACATCTGCCCGAGTCCCATTTAAGAGTATATATTCTATGCAAGTTTGACATAACTCATAGTTTGCATAAGTCATATAAATGTATGGTCCCAACTCATCAACTTATTGTTTACTGTAATTGATTTTCCAATGTACGTTTGACATTTTGACTGATTGGGGGTGGGTGGGGGGGTGGAGAAATGAAGGAAATTTTTTGTATTCTGAGAAAATTCTCTCTTTGAGTTACTCACCAGCAACAGAAGATTCCAGTATGTTCTGTGCTCAACTAAGACTTGTCTATTTGGCAGATATTGATGGTGGGGGTGGGAGGGAGAGGTCACTCATGAAATGAACAGACAGCCTGTGGTGTCAAACAGATCAAGACTTGCAACATTCTAAAAGAGGAAGTCTTTAATAACTAGATCTTATCAAGAAGTAACTGTGCAACTTCATTACCAACAGTCAGGACTAAAGAAAAATTGAACAATCGGGCAGTTAATAGATCATGCCGTGAAATATATATATGTATATACAAGATCATCATATCTCATACAGACAGATATATCAGTCAACTTCCATCTCATCACATTTGTATTTGTGTCATTGTTCATCACAAACAAGATTGGAAAGCTACAAATATATTTAACTGAAGGTCATAGCTTGGAATGGGATAAATTTCAGACCATTGAAAATCAATCAAATCTTCCTGCTAGCAAATTGGTCCTTTTAGCTTTGGCAGTCACTGAGAGAAGTTTTTAACTCATCAATATCGTCCAATGTTCTAATCTCCATAAATTGATGACTACAAACTTACACCTCAATAATTCATAGATTGAAAATGATCTTTACATTTCTTTGATATAGCACTTGTAACATTGAAACTTCTAAAGTATTTCACAGGTAATCGCTGTAAAGTGTAGTGTAGGTAGACACGACAATCAATATGCCCAAAACAATGTCCTACAAACAGCCATGAAATGAATGACCAATTTTATCAGGAGGATTGTTGGTCAGGATTCTGAGAAAAAAAACTTTTCTTTTTCAAATAATGTTACAGGATCTTTAACACCACCTGAACAGACAGGATGGAAATTTGGTTTAACAACTCAACTGAAGAACAGCATCACCGACAAGGCAACGTTTCCCAGACACTATGGTATCAACCTTCACTGAGCACTCAAAGTCCCATCACGAGTCTTGAATTCACATCCTTCTAATCCAGAAACAAGAGTTCTACCAACTGAACCAAGTTAACAGCTAAGTTACCAATATTGACTTACCATTCCAAATTTATAACATTGTATGTGCAGGACTCCTTCTTTGATGAGGCTTTCCATTTTGTCTTTCTTGGCTTCTCTTTCAAGTCTGTCAAACAGTTGCTGTACAGATCTATACAGGATAATGGTAACTTCACTTCCTATAGTCTTACTTCCTTTTTTCTAATAACATTTGATTTGACTCAGTCTTGTCCTCACATAACTGACATATCCTGCAGAATAAATTCAATTCCACTAGCTTTCTTCATTAACTTTGTTTCCACCCAGTTACTCTAACACACATTGTACTGAAACCCAAACTTTTCATTGGGTATTTTACCTTGCTGTGAATTTTGTACCTCTACACTTTGCATTATGTAAAGTTCTAGCTGGTTAGTCTCCAGCAGTTACCCCAATGCACTCTTAATGGGAAATCTTATTCTAAATGTAGAACAAAGCGTTTGCTGGCATTGGCGTTAACTGAGAGAAAAAAGAGCTGGTGAATGACAGAAAAGAGAACTCATTAACTGAAAGAAGAGGGGATATTAAAGTTCCCTTTGGTGTTCAATAGCATGTTCCCATCTACTTGAGCTTTCTGCCTTTCTCTCACTTCTTATGTTACCTTCTTTCACATTGGTTCTCTCGTTTTCTAATCTCCTTAGAGATTTTGCACCCAGTACCCATGTTGGATTTCTGTGAATTACGTTTGCTGTGAATTCTGCTCCTCTGCATTTTGCATTATATAAAGGTTTTAGCTCGTTAGACACCAGCAGTTATCCCAACACACATTCTGGGGTCCCCAAGCCTTGGCTATTGCCAAACTGCACCTAATATTTTCCAGAAGTAGGTAAACAGGATGCGTCCTTAATTGCAACAATCTATCTTTGGAATTTCCATGTGTAGGTGGGATGCATGGAATTCTCAGTTTAGTTTGGATACTGTTAAGCATGGTGATGGGTTTCTGTCAGACACCCGACTAACCTAAAAAAAAAGTTATAGCTGTTAGAATGATCCTCTGTCAATGTGGGGTTCAAGCAATATGCATGTTTGTTAGCATTAATACCTCCCTCTTCCAGCATTACCATTGTCACAGACTCAGTACTCTGCTCCGATATAGTGCCTGTCATCAATATCAGTAAGTCAGCTGTATTAGAAAAAATGGGTCACAGTGTAAAATAAGATTATATAATACAATATAACATGACAGTTGTAGGACCATAAAATCCCAACCTGCGTAAGAACAAGGGTATCATCCCTGGTTAGTGCTTCCACATTCACTGCAAAGCGAAAATGCAATAGGTGCAATATATGACTGCCTGATGCTTGATGTGAGTGTTGATAATCTAGCATCAATATTCTGATGCTAGGGTTGTTCCTGGAAACGGATGCTGTACTGTCTTGTGGTTTTGTTTAGGGTTCAAAGCTGCTGATCTCATGTTTGAGGTGGAAATGAAGAAGCTCTGGCTTCCTTGAAAGGAGTAGAGCCTGAGTTAGCAAGAAAAGATAATAATATTAATAATCCTTACATTCGGTACAGCGCCTTTCACGTCAGAAGGATGTCTCAAAGATTTTAACAGGATATATTGTAATTTACAGTGTGTGTTTTGTGGGTGAACGCGGCAGCCAACTTGTGCACAGCAATGTCCCACAAATAGCCATGAGGCGAATGAACAATTTTATTTGGGGATTGTTGGTCCTGACGGGTTCTTTAATGTCCACCTGACCTGATAGACTGGGTCTCAATTTAACGTTGAAAGGATGGCACCGCCAACATTGCAACGTTTCTCCATCACTGTACTGTGCGGCCATCCTAGACTGTGAGCTCAAAGCCTTTAACCCCTGAAGCGAGAAAAAAGAAAGAATTGTGAACGCGATTCAGTTGATAACAGTATCTTTGTTTGTGCCAACTAGAAACCTGAGCTCAGCTGCTGTTCTTCTCTGTGTAACAATATTGTACTAATATTCATGCAGAAAGATTAATGATTGCTGTGTAATATTTCACAAGAAATTACATTGTAGCAGATTTCAATGAGATTGGCTGGATACTGAATGCATTCAGTTAGTTACATTTTATATTTACAGAGAAACAAAGTTGGAAAATAAATCAAAAAGTTTCTTTCAAAAATGATTTGAATGGGTTGGAAGAGTAAATAGAATTTTTTTTCATGTTTCTCTTTCCTACTGTGGGAAAGAGAGACATGAAAAATTTCATGACCACAACAGCTGAACAAACAGTTCAGAGCAAACCTGAAGATCAAACAAAATTTGTCTTAAAAGATACAAGGAAACAGAGAGTTGATCAAAGACACTGCAAGTTAAATGAAAAGTATTAGAAGGAGTAAGGCAGAAATCCAGATAGCAATCCAGATCTTTTTTTCAATAGTCAACAAATTACACACTTTTCATGTCAGGAGACGTCCCAAGGTGTTTAAAAAAAATGTTTGGAGTAAAAGACATGCAAAGCCTCAGATAGGTCAGGAGATAGCAGATTATTCATAGATTTCAAGAACAATTCCAAATTCAGGCATTGTGGCTCAGGAAGCTTTAACTCGAATAGAGCATACGTTACCAAGAAACTCTTCAGCTCATAGTGTATGAGGGGTGTCTGCCTCATTGTGGGAGGTGCTGAAATCGAGTGAGACCGCCCCATTCAGGTGAACCTTAAATGATCCCATGGCACTATTCAAAAAGAGAAGGGAGTTTACAGTGAATTTTGTGTAACGCTTAGAGACAGCAGTGCCTTTCACGTCGAGAGGACATCCCAAGACGCTGAACAGTCAGGGATCAGAACCCGAGCGTGGGGGAGGGAGGGGCGCAGGGTTGGGGTGAGGGAGGGCAGAGAGGTAGCAGGATGGCTGAAGGCATGGTCGAAAAGGAGGGTCTTGAGTCATGTCTTGAAGGAGGCAAGGGAGGAAGTGAGGCAAAGGGACTGTGGGATGGAGTTACAAAGTTATGGGGCAGAGAGGCTGAAAGCCCGGCCGCTGATTCTAGGACGGGTTGGGCAGGAGACATGGAGCAGGCCGGAGTCTGCTGAATGGATGGAGTGGACAGGTTGATTAACCTGTCAACCCCCTGTTGATTAACAGGAGGTTACCAGATCAGAGAGGTAGGAGAGAGCAAGGCCTTGAAGAGTCTTGAAAGTGAGGACACGGATTTTGAACTCTATCCTCGGGATGGGAAGCCAGTTGAACTGGGTGAGGGTGGGGGTTTTGGGGTCACGGAGCTTGATGAGGGAGAGGACACAAGCTACAAAGTTCTGGAAGAGATGGGGAGGCCGACAAGGAGGGAGTTTCCTTGAGGTGTGTATGAGGGTTTCGGTGGCTTGAGGGGTGAGGCTGTGGCGGAGTCAGGCAATGTTGCGGAGGTGGAGCAAGGCAGAGTGAGTCATGGCATGGATATAGGGAAGAAAGGACAGTTGAGGGTCGAACAAGATGCCCAGGTTCCTGACTGGCTTGGTGAGGTGGAGTGTGCATCCGTGAATGTTGATGCTGCCAGTGTTTGAGATACGGAGTCCCTGGCACAAGCCAATCAGGAGGGCCTCAGTCTTGTTGACATTCAGCTGTAGAAAGTTGGCTCTCATCCAGGACTTGATGTCTGACAGACAGTCTGTCAGGACGTCAATTGTCTTGGAATCGAGGGTGGAGGCAGAGTTGGGTGTCATCCGCGTACATCTGGAAGTTGACCGCATGTCTGCAGATGATGTTACCAAGGGGGAGCATGTAGAGGTTGAAGAGGATGGGATCAAGAACAGAGCCCTGAGGAACACCACATGAGACTGTGTGGGAGCTGGAAGAGAAACCTTTGACGGAGACAAATTGGAGATGGTGTGAGAGATAAAGGACAGAACTTTGAAGGTTGAGGTGAGAGGAGAGGCAGTGGAGGACGATGGAGTAGTCCATGGTATTAAAGGCAGCAGAGAAGTCGAGGAGGGCGAGGAGGCAGAGGGAGCCCTGGTCACAGATGGACAGGATGTCATTTGTGACCTTGACCAGAATAGTTTCCGTGCTGTGGGAAACCAGATTGGAGGGGCTCGTGAAGAGACTGGTAGGAGATTAAGGAGCGAAACAATGACTCTTTCAATGACCTTGGAAAGAAAAGGAGGTTGGAGATGGGCCAGTAATTAGAAAGCAGGGATGGGTCCAGGGAAGGTTCTTTCAGGATGGGGGTGATTATAGCTGTTTTTAGGGGGATGGGAAGTGAACCAGATGATAGGGAGAAATTAATGGTGTCGGAGAATAGGGGGACGAGGAGGTGGAGCTGGGAGGTAGGATTGGGGTGGGGATGGGGTCAAGGGAGCAGGTGGTGTGTTTCATGCTGGATATGGTAGTGATGAGAGGAGGGGGACACAGGCCCGAAGATGTGGAGGAAGGGGTGGGTAGGGCTTGGAGTGTGGGGGGAGATGGGGAGGGAGTGCCGGTTGGGTGGAGGCAGCTGAATAGATCCCTCGATTTTGGGGGCTGTGGCAATCTCGGTAGCCCCGGTTCCTGAGCCTGACAAGTCCGCAGTATTCGAGGGCACTGCTGATGACAGCACAGCCAGCCTGGCTCATTGGCAGAATCTGGAAGGGCAGACCAGTCACTGGGGGCAGGGACTTCTCCCATTCGGCTTCTGTTAACTACATGCTGTTAACAAAGCCCAAAGCCCTAAAGGTAGGGTTCGCCTAGCTAGACAGGAGGTGGGAAAGGTTGCCAGAAACTGCCTTCAATGTGAAGCAGATAACAAAATGGGATGCACAGAAATAATGACCTTCACTACGCATGTAAAGCTGACTTCTTGTTATGATATGTTTAGTGCTCATTTTAATCTATGACAAAAAACATTATTACATTGTTGAACACCCAATAAAGCCCCAATATACCAGTATCTGTTTTGATATAATTATACAATATCACAGCATATTCTTTATACTCTTGGTTTTCTTGCTTTCTTAAACCTTTGATTTTGCATCAGAAGCATTTCCTTCATTTTCAAGTTTATTTTTATTGTTAATTCCTGTGTTCATCCCTTTGTCCTCAGTTTCTACACAATGTCTATTAAATGGCTTCCCAGTGGCATCAAGATAGGATCCATCTTCAGTGTTGTGTTGGAACCTGCCACTTTCTGATGTACATCGTTTGGTTGGATGCTCAGCTCCTTGGGACAAACCATGCCCTTTTGCAACAGATTCAGAGGAAACAAGCTGATTTATTTGTTCCTGGGAGACTTTTCCCATCGTTTTTTGCATTTTCTTTGTTTGCTTTATCAGCCATTCCTTGATATCAGCAATCTTCCCTTTATTCTTCTCACTTGTTGAGAAACTGTACCTTCGGGTCTTTTCCTATTGAGGAAAGGCAAGAAAATTAGGTATTATAGAGCCATTTCAAAATGGGATTAGTGGGGAGTGGGGGAGGTGGGGGGGAAGGAGAAAGAACTTGTCCAAGAAACAAATGTAAAATAACAACTTGAATTTGAAAAACACTCTTCAGGCAGGGGAGAATCTTGAAGTCTTAAATGTAATGTTCTTTCCCCTAGGAAACTTTGTTCTATTCTGATTCACAAATCTATCTATTTCTCTTCTGAATAAAACTTTATCCATGCTACATGAGATATGTGGCAGGCTGTAACAATAATTCACAGTCAATGTAATCAGTGTCAGTCTATGGTCAAACATTTATGGTGAGGATAATACTGTAACTGCTTACTCCCATCTCCACCAACCGCTGCCTCCGTGCAGCTGGTTCTTGTCTCCTGCTTGTCCCTTTTCCTTTTTGTTCCACCTGTTCTTTCAGCTAGCAGCTGTTCTTTCAGCCAGTATGCCCCAAAACTTTGGAGCTCTCTCTCTGAATCCCTCTGCCTTGTCCCCTGCTTTCCCTTTTTCAGATCGAGGCTGAAGACCTTCCTCATTGACCGTGCTTGCCGTCACCTCCTACCTCCCCTGGCTCGGCATCAGGCTCCGCCACAGTTAAACGCAAGAAAGAAAAACAAATAAATCAAGAGACCCATCTTACAATGTTAAAATCCCTTGTTCTGATAGAAGGAAACGGAGCTGGTATGTAATATTTGCTTAAGCAAATGCCCTTCAATAATCCTGCAACAAAAATAGTTGTGTCAATCTATTAATACATAAAACCCTTTCAGACCAACCTCTTTGTTATTCTCATTTGACGATGACCCGGCCATTTTGTCACTTATCTGGACAGAGGTGTTGGTTAAATTGTACGGTATCTCCGCACGTTGATACTGTTCTTCTTTATGGCAAGGTTCAGTGTGACAACATGCAGCATCCATGTCTTTTTTATTGCCAAACAGACATGCGTCTTTCAGGCTTTGAATCGAAATTCCATAATATGCTGTATTTTTGTATTGTAGCTTGAGCTTTTGCATAGTGATAAATGCATGTTTCAAGGCTATATTTGCTCGAATGCGCTCTGAGGGGTCGAGGTTGAGAATTTTCTTGATGAGATCCACCATCATCTTCTGATCATGCAATTCAGCCTTGACCTCTGCACTTGGGAATGACTCAATGTTGGTTCTCTCGAGTTGGTCCAGTGAACTCAATGTAAATATCCTGCTTTCTGAAGACTGCTGCGTAGTTTCTTCTGAATACTCCTCCTTAGATTTCAGTTCCCATTTCAGGTGCAAATTCTGCTTGAAAAACAGATGGGTCTTGATTCCCGAACTCAACTGCTTTATCTTTGGTAACCCTTGGGTTTCAACAATGTATCTAATTTGGTCATACTCATTACTGCCAGGATAGAGAGGCCAGCCAAGATGAAGTTCTACAATAACACAACCAAAGGACCACATGTCCATCTGTTCACAGAAGGGCAACCCAAGCAAGATTTCTGGAGCTCTGTAAAACCTGGACTGGATGTATGGTCCTAGGATGGAGTGAAAAAAACATTACTTCATTTCTTTTGACAGAAAATACTGTAGTAATAATAATAATCCTTATATCTGATACAGCCTCTTTCATGTTGGAAGGGCTTTACAAAGCGCTTCACAAGATTTACTGTAAAGTGGGAAGATTGTGTTGTTTTATTTAGTAGGCCAATGTGGCAGCCAATTTTGCACACAGCAATGTCAAACAAACAGCCACAAAATGAATGCTGGGCATTTTCGAATAGTATCATGAGGTCTTTAACATCCAGCTGAACAGGCAGACAAAATCTCAGCTTAACATTTCATACAAAGGACAATATCACCATCAATGCAGTAAACAGATAGACAAGGCTATGAAGTAGGTAGATAAGGCTATAAAAAGTTCCATGAAGTATATGGAAGGCCTAAGTAATGGATGAAGAGTTGTGTGGAGTATAAACACAGGACTGATTGGGCATTTAATATGACTCGTGCAAAGTATGAGTTATGTCAAACTTGCAACAAATGTTGAACAGGACTTGGCCAGATGCACGACTTAGGTGATTATATGATTTATACTTATGCAAGTTTTACTGTAGTACTTATGTTTTGAATTAAAAAACTTGAGTTTTGGTAAGCTTCGCGGGCCACACACTTAATATAGATGCAATGCTTAATAATAGCTCAAAATCAAGTCTTATCCTTGTACATGTATAAAATAAAGTCTATATAATTGAATTCATTAAAATTAGGTAAAATAAAAACAACTCATTGAGCAGACATTTATTCGATATTTATTCATTTATTCAAATATTGATGAGAATGTGAGAAGCTCGCTCAATGGGAAGAATGAAAGCCCTAATGTGTGTTAATCAGACAATTGAAGTCAGGCATCGTCTCCGTTGTTGCAATGTGGAGTACTACTGCAAGGTAGTCATCAGACATCACAAATCTATGTTTTGATTTATTGAATTTCATCACAGAAAATGTCTCCTCACAAGCATCTTCCAGGCATGAGCCTTTATTTTTGGAAAGGTATATTCATTAAGAGAGGCATAAAAACTGGGAAGCGGCACTGATTTGAATTGCTCCACAAGCAATGGATCACATTGCAGGTCAAAAAGCTTGAGTTGGAGGTCAATTGGGGCTTTGTCAACATCAAATGAGAAAGAGACCAAAGACAGGACATTTTCGATCAAATTGAAATCCTGGAATCGGGGAGAATCTTACAGAGGACCTCTTGGTGGATAATGCAGTGTAGAAAAATAATATTCTGTTCTGGATTTGTTTCTTTGACTTGATCTTGAATTCTTTTCAGTAACCCAACATTTTTGCCTGTCAGATTTGAGCTTCCATTGGTGGTCACATTCACCATTTTTTTCCACTCCACTCCTAATTTTAAGATACACTTATTTACTGCCTCCAAAAAGTCTTCTCCAGGTGTTGTATCTTTCATTGACTGCATTGATGCCAAATCTTCTGTGAGCTCAAAATGTTTGGTGATACCTCGAATAAAAATGATCAACTGGGCTGTGTCTTTGACATCACAACACTCATCGAATGCCAGTGAAAAACATGCAAAATTGCTTACTTTATTTTGTAACTACACAGTATTTTTATTTTCTTTATTTATTTTATAATTTATTTTTATTTTATTTGTTTTTTTCCATCCACACAAAAATATTTAGAAGTCCATTCTTTGTTGAATATTCGGCCTTCAGAGTCCACTTTCGGCTTCTTTGATAAACTCATTTCGAATTAATGTCCTCTTCAGTGAATAGTATTGTCGCTGTCGCCACTCGCGCGTTTGAAAATTTGCCGATCCGTACATTTCTGACATCAGCCTGATTCAACACTTAAGGGAGCGTGCACACAACTAACCAGTGTGATTGGCTAATGTTCCCGGTCTGATTCAAGTGCAAAATTTGTGCAACTTTCTGGGACTGAACAAACTATAATTTTTTCTATTGCTAGACACAATGACGGGCCAGATAGAATCATTTAGCGGCCCGGATATTTGTCCTTCCCTGGCCTAGACTCTATGAGTTCCAAGTCCCAGCATGGGGCTTGAACCCAAACCTGATTCAGAGGCAAAAATGCTACCAACTGAACCCGACTGACATGGTGGGTTTCATAGCTTGACCATTAAGATAAAGTAGCAGAGAGCGCTTGGTGGCTTTGGCATTGGACCCTACACCATAGTTTAATCTGTTGCTAACTGGGTACTGAGTCAGAATCCCCCACATGGTCTGTGACACTATTGCCATAATAAAATGCAATTCGGATATTGTTTTCACAATGCCTTAATTCCAGTTCCACGCCCACCACCCCCCTCCCCCCATCATCTTCCCAACAATTCTCTACACCAGTATTCTCTCTTGAATACATTTGATTAATTTCCTTTTATCAGGACCATGGACATCTGAGGTCTGAGCACACCAACTTTACACAGACTCAGGATCAAAACTGGAGCCTTCCGAGTTGGCTTAGATTGCATAAGCAGCGACGTTTACCAACTGAGACATTAGAAAGACAATACAGTAAACCTCACATAAGCCGTATCAGTTGGGACCATACATTTAATATGACTTATGCAAAGTGTGAGTTATGTCAAATTTGCAATAGAATATAAAATGTTGAACAGGACTTGGGGAGATGCATGACTTAGGTGATTATATGATTTATACTTATGCAAGTTTTACTTTAGTACTTTTGAATTCAAAAACTTCAAAACTAAGCAGAAAGGATAGAATAAATATCAAAAGGTATATCAAAGGTAACATAGTCACTACAGCTAAGAGTATCATGGATTTTCTTGTTAGCAAAGAAAGAATTAAGATATGCCCAAACCTTTAATATGTTGGATATCAGCCAGTACACTGGCCGATCCAAAATCAATCAATTTGACTTTGAAAGGGTACCGACTGTGATTGACCAACATGATATTTTCAGGCTTGATGTCCGTGTGGGCAATGGAGAGCTCCTTCAGCTTCTGTAGAGCTGTCAAGACCTGTTTGCTGATGGTACGAATGTGTCTGACTGGAATCGGAGCAAAGTTGTGATCCTTCTGAAACTCAAACAGGTTTTGCTCCAGCAGTTCAAACACCAGACACAATTTGTCATTGTCGTTGAAATATTCAAAAAGGTGGATGAAATAAAATTTATCTGCATTAAATGTTCCCAAAATCTTTAATATTTTTAACTCAGACTTCAAATATCCTGACCGTTCAGTAAAACTGTTGAGGATTTTGATGGCTACAAACTGGCCAGTGCTTCTTTTCCAGCATTTAGCAACTTCTCCAAATGTTCCCTTTCCTAAAATGTCCACCATGTCATAGACATCGGTATCCGAATGCATCACAAACATCTTCAGAGGGACTTGGCCCGAGCCCTTGGCTTGCTCATCCTTTAACCAAAGATTCCCGTTGTGGTCAACAGAACTATTGAGATGTTCCACTGCTGCTACGATGATGCAGAAGGTATCTCTATTGTGACATAAGTCACCCCACCCCACCCTCCCTTTACACAGCAATGGAATCTCAATCAACAATGCTCTCACTTGTATTGTTACTGGACAGGTTGTGCTGTGACGAAGGGGGCATCATTAATTCACTCCTGTGTTAGCTAGTATTGAAGGGAGAGAAAAAACAGACTTGAGAAAGGGGATTGTTTCCAGCACAAAAATCTGGGGTCATATGCCGCAATACGGGTTGGTGTGAAATCCGGGAATGGATTTTACCTGGGCCTTTTTCCACTCTTTTCTATGAATCTGCATATGCAACGTGTAACATTTCACCTGCATCCATAAGCCAATTCTATCATTGGTTGGTTTCACAGTATCAATCCAGCCAGGATGTCTCACCATGGGTTGAAGACATATCTAGAGTTCTTAAGTTTACTCATACGCCAAATGAACAATACTCTGCATTATTGCAATGTGACTTCTTGGGAGTCATGATAATACTCCTATAGTCTTGGTACTCCATTGCCACAAGGGGGTGTGCCACATTGTTGGAGGCAACTTCTTCAGATCTTAAACCAAGATCTGTTCAGATAGATGTTAAAGATCCCCTGATACTAATTGAAAAGAGAAGGTAACTTCTCCTGATGGCCTGGCCAACAATCATCCATATTTAATCCTCCAAAACTCCAAAATAATAATCCCTCCAAAACAAAAAATAATAAAATTGATCATTTCAATCCACGACTGTTTGTGGGACACTGCTGTGCGCAATTGGCTGCCGCGTTTCGCCCAGAAATATACGGTCAATTCACTTTACAGTCTATTCTGTGAAGTGCTTTGAGACGTCGAGAAGACATGAAAAATGCTACATCGAATGCAAGGTGAGGTTCACCTCACCCCTCAAGCTGCTGAAACGCTTGTTCATGCCTTCATCACCTCCAGGCTCGACTATGCAAACATCCTGTTTGTCGGCCTTCCCAACTCCTCCCTCCATCGGCTGCAGATAATCCAGAACTCTGCAGCCTGTATCCTCTCCTGCACCAAACTCCGTGACCCCATCTCCCCCATTCTCACCCGACTCCATTGGCTCCCTATCCTTCAGAGGATCCAGTTTAAAATCCTGGTCCTCACCTACAAAGTCCTCCATGGCTTCACCCCATCCTATCTTTGTGACCTCCTAACCCCCTACCAACCCGCCAGCTCCCTCCGCTCAGCCAGCTCTGGCCTGCTCTACGTCCCCCAATCCACACGTCCCACCATTGGCGGGAGAGCCTTCAGCCACTCTACCTCCAACCTCTGGAATTCCATCTCCCAGTCACTCCACCTCACCCCCTCCTTAGCCTCCTTCAAGTCCCACCTCAAGACCCTCCTCTTTGACCATCGGCCACCCCCCTTCCCCTCCCCTCCCTTCTCCCCCCCTGACCCCAGCTCGGGTCTGAAATGCTGTACACTGTTCAGCACCTTGGGATGTCCTCCTGCTGTGAAAGGCGCTATACAAATGTAATTTTGCTTTTCATAGAATCATAGAATCGTATAGCACAAAAAGAGGCCATTCGGCCCATCGAGTTTGTGCCGGCTCTTTGAATAGTTGTTGTTGTTGTTTGTGGGATTTTTCTGCGTGCAATAATGGCTGTCATCTACACACCTGACAGTAATTACTGTGAAGCACTTGAAACATTTCAATGTTATAAGTGCTGTAAAATATAAATTTACCTGCTAAAAGCTCCTTGCTTCTTCATGCCTCTACCAACAGGTGGCACTATTTGATACACACATTGTCATTGGATTACATCTTCAGACTGTTCCTTTCTCTGCATGCTGCAGTTGAGAGATTTCATGTGTGCTTTAAGTACTCCTTATAACTGATTAAAAATAGAATCATTTATGCCACATCTATACTTGGAGAGCATTTAGCATCAGAACTGTAGTGAACTCTTCCACATGTGGTCTCTGATTGGAGAACAGCCCTAGTTAGCTTTACATCTGTTGGGATCCGGTCCATTTTCAGCTTTTTTTGATACTTGCATGTGTGATTCAGGCAGCGCAATCCGTGTTACAAAATCCCAAAGGTGTACTGAATGATTAGTTAGGTAATGCTCACCGAAAGCTCAGAGCAGGTGCCATAGTGCCATATCAACAACAACTTGCATTTATACAGCTCCCTTCACGTGGGGTGTATATACAAATATACAAAGAAACATCTCTGATGCTGAGCATCACCAGAAAGCTCACAGAGTGTTCCTAGTACCTACCATTCTGCTCCTGAGGGCTTGTTAGATTTCAAATGACTAACTAGTGACTATCATCCGGGGGTGGGGGAGGGGGGGAAGATAAAGAGTAGGAGGAAATAGGTAAAGCCAGGTCCTCTTGGAGCTGAACTGGCTCCAGGGTATAAGTTTGGTAATGGAATGTCAGAATTGAGCCAGCCCTCTGTGGTTGTCCAGTTCCTGAGCCAGGTGGGTCCACAATACTGCTGATGCCAGCTCAGCCAGTCTGTCTGTCTCATTGGCAGAAGGGCAGACCAGTTACTAGGGGGACGCATCCTGCTTACCTAATTCTAGAATGCATTAGACACAGGTTGGCAAGAGCCAAGGCTTGGGGAATCCAGAGCACGCATTGGGGTACTGCTGGAATCTAACCAGCTAAAAACTACATTGAAACACTGTCTGGCAAACTTTCATACAGAACCACCCTACTCTTTAGGCCTTTGGTTTGCAGGTTTAACAGGAACTTAGTGGGAGGAGTCCCTGCCCCCTGGAATTGGTCTATCGCTCTGACTCATGATGTTGAGCAAGTTCACCTCCAAGGACCCACATCGTAACTAAATGCTGAAAAAAACACACATTTTAAAGCTAACAAACATACACATCTGATACCTGTCACGATCCCCTCAAAAAAACAAGATACAACTTTAATGAGTCTCTTTTTTTTATTTGAAACAGCATTTGACCCATTAAATAACAGTTTGAGCAGGAGGTCGAAGGGGGTTGAGTTTTCTACTCAAGGCCAGTGTGGCAGCCCCAACCTGATAAAAGGATAAGGGTAAAGGAAAACATGGGATCGCTTTCCAAATATCTAATTCTTTAAAATTACTTCTGAAGAACTTAGAGAGGTGCTGAAACCAACACATACAGGCAGCCAGGGGAAGTATATCCTGGAGGTGAAAATAGAAGCTTGATGGAGAATAGAGACTAGGACTGTTTTAGTTGCATCTGTTGAATCTCGTCTGGATTCAAACAAGATGAAGGAAGGTATTTTGGTAACCCATCGGACAACCCCTTCCCCCTTTACTCTAGCATTTCAGATAATTGGATATTTAGCACAATACACCTCAGTGCTGCACTGCACAGTCACTTACAGTGAAACTACACCTGAAAAGAAACATTTGACAGTCAGTATAAACTGGTCCGGAAGCATTCCTGTGATAATTCAAGGGCTCCCATTTTTTGTTGGGTTCTAGTTATTTGGTGTAAAACACTTCAACTGAAGTCATGCAAGAGGTTTTACATGGGCTTCCCTGTGGACTATAACAGGATCAACTCCACTATCACCAATGCTCTCACTGGAATCAGGTCTGGAAGTGTCTTAGGCAAGTTTCTCAACAGTTAATGACTGTACATGATTTAGCGTTGTTACAAAATGTACCAATTGATGTTACCCACTGGTTTCACGAATTTCACCAAGTTCCCTAAATTGGCCTGGCCTGTCAGCATAGCGTGGGATTGTGTGCAAGTGGCAGAGGAAAGGCAAGTCACATTAACCTGGAGGCAGCAGGAAAGCAGATGGAGCGAGCATCGGAGGAGGGAGACAGCGACCATCATATTGGGCATCTTGGCACAGTTCATTTTGGCGGGTAGGTGGAATTCCCCAGGAGCAGGTGTGAACAGAATTGAAATGAGAGGATGGCTGGGACTGTTTTGACCTGCAGTAACTTGTGAAAGCCCTAGTAGTTTTCATTAATCTGGTGCTTATATTTGTTATCCACTAACCTGCCTCTCCCAACCCGTACAGTTGTTCAGCGTGAATAAACTATCAGATTTCCCATGCAGGAGGACTCAAACCTTGTGGCATCCAGGAAGAAATGGTCACCAGAAATGTTAAAAATAGTTTGACTTTACTTCAAAAGTAAGTTTCATCGGGTGGAAATTCTGGCTACAAGGCAGAAATTCCCATCAATGCCTCACGTTTTGTTACTGCTTCGATAGTTGGTTGGTTCTTTGCGCACATGAGCATTGGACTGTACAGGAAATGTCCATCGGATTAAGACCCAAAAAGTCACGAGTTAATTCCCTTGATCAGTTGTGTGAATCCAGTGGTCCATCCTAGGTTGGTCTGAATTTCAATGCCAGCAGTTTCACAAGTTTCCAAATTCTGTGCCCAAACACTGCAATAAACCCACCCATCAGTTTTAAGCAATCTACCACCAGATGGTTCACCCTCTCTCAGTGCCAGGAAGCTCATTGCTGGGCAAACAGTCGGAAGCTGGACTCCTTTGACATTATATTCTCAGCAGCAGTATTTTATGTCACATTATTTGCCATCCAAAAAAAAGGATTCACCACTTTTGACAGTAGTTATGGTCAAGTGCTTTCAGATGTTGAAATGTCATAAGGCACTATAAAAAATGTAAATCGGTCTTCCTTACATAACTGTTTCCCTACTCTGCTGGTCAATTTTCTCCTCTCCTCTTCTGAAGATGCAGATTTTACTGCAGTTCTATGGATGCTAATAACATCCACTAACTTGCCCCAAGTGTCTGATGTTCCGGGGTGAGCCTGGATGTGGGGGGGGAGGGGGGGGGGGGGCGTGGTAGCAGGACAGCACAGCCAAAGACAGATTAAATGCTTCAATCACAGCACTGATTTGAGTTAAAAAAAATACTGGAATATTGGAGCTACTTTCATTTATTTTCAATGGATGCACATAGGGAGGAGGGGACAATTCATTAAAAAGTCCAATAAGTCCAGAAGCAGATTTGCTTCTGTAGGAGGAAGTCTGCTAATAGCACGGATTGGCAGAGATGAAGAGAAATACTTTTGCCTAGGTTAGATACCGCTCTGTGCTGGGCTGTCTCCCATAGGCTTAGGGCAAAGGTAAGGATGTCCTCAGTAGGACGTAGAGGAAATTTGTGGAGTCCTGTAGCTCAGTGGTTAGAGCACTCGCTTTGCAAGTGAGAGACCTGAGTTCAATTCCAGGCAGAGGGCGAAACCTTGGGCAAGTTTCCTTACTCCACACAGAGCCTAATAATAATCCCTCCAAAAAAACAAAACAATAATAAAATTGATCATTTTCAATCCATATGACAGTTTGTGGGACATTGCTGTGCGCAATTGGCTGCCGCGTTCGCCCACAAATATACAATCAATTCACTTTACAGTGTGTTCTGTGAAGCGCTTTGGGACGTCCTCCCGACATGAAAAGCGCTATATCAAATGCAAGGATTATTATTATTATTAAATGAACATGTCGAGTGACCACACAACCCAAGGATGATCATATAACTGGATCAGCAGAGCTCAACTTCTCTAGTGAACACCCTGGAGGTAAATTGTCAGCTCTCTGTCTGTGTCTCTCTAACCTCCCCCCAACCTTTAACCTGGATAGCAGGCCAATTGCTCTATATAATAATCCTTGCATTTGATATAGCGCCTTATCACGTCATTGAGAAGTCTCAAAGAACTTCACAGAATATATTGTAAAGTGGATTGACTGTGTATTTTGTGGGCAAAACTCAGCAGTCAATTGTATACAGGTGTATCCCACAAACAGGCAAGTTTTGGTTACCCAATCGTCGGTTAAGGTTTTGCTCTGCTCGAGAATCCTCTTGCTTGCAAAGCGAGTGCGTTAACTAGCTTCTCTCTCCTGAATGGACCCCACAAGCTCTATATGCTTGGGATATGTGAGAGAGGAAGAAAAAAGAGAGAAAGATTAAAATTGAAAATCGTTATGTTGCACCTGAGAACATAGCATTAGACCAGGTCACTACTCAGAATTCCGACAAAAAGTGACCCAGGCAGACTAGCTCTTTTCAGGAAGAATTGGACTACTTTACACAAAATTGTATGTTTTGGGCTTGCAGGTCAACAATTAGGTAGCACAGTTAAGCAAAAGCTGAAAAAAAAAGCAGCCACATTTCAGGGAATGAAAAAAAAATTTCAAATCTAAAATAAATCTTGTGTCCTCTTCATTGTCTTACACGGTTATTCAATATTTATTTTTAACATTAAAAATCAACACCTTGCCCACTGAACATGGGCACTCACTTTGTTATGCTATGAGATTTCAAATGTTTTGCTCAGATATTTTTGACTCACAATGTTATTACAGATAGAAAATGTATAGGGCTTTGGTGAGATCGCACCTGGAGTATTGTGTGCAGTTTTGGTCTCCTTATTTAAAAAAGGACATACTTGACCTTGAGGGGGTGCAGCGTAGATTCATGAGGTTAGTTCCTGGGATGAGGGGACTGACCTATGAGGATAGGCTGAATAAACTGGGGCTGTATTCTCTAGAGTACAGAAGAATTAGGGGAGATCTTATTGAAACATATAAGATTCTTAAAGGGCTGATAAAGTAGACACAGAGGGACTGTTTCCCCTGGTAGGAGAATCTATAACCAGGGGTCACAGTCTTAACATTAATGGTCAGCCTTTTAGAACAGAGTTGAGGAAACATTTCTTCACTCAGAGGGTAGTGAACTTATGGAATTCACTACACCAGAAGGCTGTAGATGCTCAGTCCTTGAACATTTTCAAGGCTGAGACTGATAAGATTCTTGAAAAATAGAGAGATTAGGGGATATGGGGATAGGGCAGGTAATCAGAGTTAGGTCAGAAGATCAGCCATGATCTTATTGAATGGCGGAGCAGGCACGAAGGGCCGAATGACCTACTCCTGCTCCTAATTCTTATGTTCTTATGTTCTTATGCACTAATTATCCAGAGTATTGGCAAAATATAAAAATAGCTCACTCAGGATCATTTCACAAGCTAAATTTACGGATTAAAGTTCAACTTTGGCTTATACTGTAAGCCATGGTCACAGGTTCAGTCATGTGTGGCAACCTCTCACCCAGGCAAATATCCATATCAAATGGAACGGAGAGTTGAAGGTTCCCTTTCATTTCTATTCCCCAAACCTCTAGCAAATTGTACTCAAGGTTATCACTTCCCAGGTTTATCATTATCCTGTGTTAAGTTAGTCACCAAGAGAAATCCAGCACTTTGAAGATTGATTTGTTTCAAACTTCTATCTCCTGAATGGACCCCACAAATTCTCGTTCCATCTCTTTTCACAGCCATCAGATCTCAGAGGATTCGATTCTCTCAATCCAGGGCAGATTCTGTTTGACATCCACCATGTTTGTCAGTTCCAGTTTAGCTGCAATCTCCTGAATCTCTTGCTCGAGGATTTGGTTCCTTTGGTACATCTCCAAATAGCTGGACTGCAGCTGTTTCTGATACTTGATAACTTTCTCCTTCTCCTCCTGCCAGGTGCTCCTCTCCATCTGGAAACTGGTAGCCTGGGCTTCACACTGCCTTCGCTCCAGCAAAAGTTCTGCTTTGAGTTGTTCCACCTGAAGGACGAGGTTTTGAGTGTTCTCTTCCTGAAGGCCTCTAAACTTCAGATCATCCGTTTCACCACAAAGGAAAACTCTCATGGTTTCAGGCGTACCGTCTTTCCTCAGAGCAGTTTCTTGGATTAGGATGGCTTCCTCTTGTTGGTGCAGGTTGCTGGTTCTCCTGGCCAACACCACCGAGCGCGACTGTACGGCACCCTTCAGCAGTGAGATGTGCTCGTCTTTGGCACTCAGCTCCAGCCGGACTTCTCGGAACTGGGTTTTGAGGTTGAAGATCTCGCTCAGTTTCTGCGCCACTTCGGCCTGAGAATCTCGGAGCTGCTGTTTCAAGAGGGCAATCTCGCCTACCTTCTGACAAACCTGGAACAAGAGAAAATTTCAAGGAAAGTGCAACAGCATACAATGTACAATGTAAGATAATAATAATCCTTACATTCAATATAGTGTCTTATCACGTCATTGAGACGTCTCAAAATGCTTCACAGAATATACTGTAAACTGTGTTTGTTGGCGAAATGCAGCAGCCAATTGCGCACACCAGGGTCGTTATTCACAAGCAGTTATGGACTGAATGATCACATTTTTTTTAAGAAAGGGCAAAGTGCATATAGATGCTCACCTTAAACTCTGAGCAGGATCAAACACACAATGTCACTAATCATGTGTACTGTTGGATACTCTGAAATAAAGAACGGAAGTAATTCTGATCCAAGGGATATAGAATCAATTGACCAGAGGTCCACAGTTTACACTCTACGGTCGTGCAGAATTTTGGAAAATTCAACCTTAAATATTATTGAAGACTTCATTTTAAGAATTGTGGAAAACTGGCTTCCAAATAGGCCGAATTCAATCATTTTTTCACAATTCTGGTGGGGAATCCAGAACAAGGGGGTATAATCTTAAAATTAGAGCTAGACCATTTAGGAGTGAAATCAGGAGGCAGTTTTTCACCTAAAGAGTAGTGGAAATCTGGAACTGTCTCCCACAAAGGCTGTGGATGCTGGATCCATTCACATTTAAGACAGAGGTGGATAGATATTTGTTAGGTTAGAGTATTAAGGGATACGGGGCAAGGGCGGGTAATTGGACTTGAAGTACAGATCAGCCATGATCTTGTAGAATTGGCATGCAACGGTTCTCACCCTAATGTAAACCCGCAAAGTTTTCCCACGTAGTGAACTAGGTGGCCTCTGTGTTCAATCCTTCTCTATGAGTGCAAGTTCCCTATTCTAAGATGTAACTTCACTAATGCGAGTCAACACGACGATAGGTATTGCCAGTGCTTTATAATTATAGCAAGGAGAAGTTTCCAGCAGAGTCTTTGCACTAACAGACTGTGACATAGGCTCAACCTGTGTATGTATCTCCCTCCCTCCTGATTTATACAGAGACTCAAGAAGTATGATTAAGAAAGCTCAATGGTATTTTATTGGCATTTCAGACACAACCCTATGCCTTACTTATCTGCCCGTTAAATATGAAAATGGTCACAACGTTCATTAGTAAATCCTAACACACCAAAACTATACAGCTAGTCTAACAGCCTTGTCTAACAGTCTATACAGCCTTGTCTAACATTAGTAAACAACAGAAAAAAACAATCTTGACCCAGAGACTCCTCCTCAAATCAGGTATGTACTTCTTTGATGACAAAACAAGGTGAATAGCGACCAGGAAGCATTTGGGTTCGCTCCTTTTAAGAGATTAAGCCCACCCTCTTCAGAAAGTATCTACTGATACTTTTCCCCTGCCAAATTTACAATCTATCGCTATAGCTCCACCCACTGGATCCTCCTGATTCTCTTTTACTGCCAAATTGTTGAGAAATCTACCCTTGATGTTGCCAACAAGGTATTTTCCTTCAATTAAAAATACTGGCTATTTAAATTGCTCTTAAAGCTATATGCCATCGCTGGGTAACTGCGCATGCGCAAGCTTTCCAATAGCACAAACATCAAGCCTAACACAGGCTAACAATATAGGTACAAATATACATATCAAAAGGTTAAGAACAAATAACAGGGCAAGGCTCAAGGGGCTGAATGGCCTACTCCTGTTTCTATAATACAGCAAATCTCACGTATGTCTGATCTGTATAAATTGTATAATCGCCCAAGTCATAATCACCCAAATTCCATTCAAGAGTTTATATTCTATGCAAGTTTGACATAACTCATACTTTGCATAAGTCATATTAAATGTATGATTCCAACTGATACGACTTGAGGTTTACTGTATTACATTTTAAGATTGAAGCTTTCAGGACCCAGGCACTAGGATTCTCTCCCTTTGCCTTTGAGATCCAAGAACCTGAACAAGTTCCACAGTTTCTTCATCTGCTTTTTTGTCAAACTCTACACAACCCGCTCCATCGCTTCTTTACCAGCAAGGTTAAAGAAACTTGAAATTTAATACATTTGCATTTAAAACCATTGAATTCTGAGCTGCAAAGGATTATAAGTAGCATACCTTTGGACATCTTTTGTTGACATTTATACCGAGTCCGAGTGCTTAATCAGTTTCGTTAACAGTAAACCTACCTCCCATCTGGTTTCCTCTAGCCTTGGGTTCAAGTCGTCTTGTTCCTGCTTGTAAGACGTACAGTGGGTTTTCAGCCCCTCGCATTCCCCCAGGAGTTTGTCAAAATCCTCCTGGAGCTTCTCCTTCTCCTGCTGGACC
This sequence comes from Callorhinchus milii, assembly GCF_018977255.1. Taxonomy (NCBI): domain Eukaryota; kingdom Metazoa; phylum Chordata; class Chondrichthyes; order Chimaeriformes; family Callorhinchidae; genus Callorhinchus; species Callorhinchus milii. The sequence continues at coordinate 9,927,990 of NW_024704754.1, forward strand.
TTGAAGACTTGGAGTTGGAGGGTCCGTTGGGTATGCTGGGCCTGCTGGGTCACTTGCTGGAGTTTTGTGGCATACACTCGCTTCAACTCCTCCATTTCCTTCTCCCACAGCCTCTGCTTATCCTCAAACACCTGGGCAATGGCGTCCTCACTCTCGTTTAGATTCTTTCTCATCTGCTTCAGCTCCAGTTCTTTCTCATGGAGCCGGTCCTCCAGCTCCTGCATAAAGTCCTCCATTGACAGCGAGAGCTCACAAGATGGGGGCATGTTACCCAGAGGGTTCAGCCTGTTTAGCACAGCCATACTCTTGCAGGAAAAGCGTCCACTGTCACAGTTGGACGCATCCTTGGATCTCAGTGAGCCCCCGTCAACGCAATTTGATCCGACGTGGTTGATTTGGCTCATAGAGGCACTTATCTGGCCTACGTGATGTTTGACGCCTGTTCCACAGGGAGGAAGGCTGGTCATGGAGTTCCGCCCGGAGTCAGACATGTCTTCCTCTTGACTCACAGTCCTGAAGTAATCCTTCTTTTCACTCCTATTCCTCAGTGGCGAAAGCTCAGTCTTACTGAAGACATCGAGACTGGCTGTGCTGTCAGACAGTTCCTTACTCTGGGGCGGATACAGGTTCTGCATCGAACTGAAGTTTTTTGGGACGACAGGCTTAAAGGCAGATGGTCGGAAACGGGACTACACAAGGAAGGCAGGAGAGAAAAGAACCAAGTCAGGGAAGCAAATGATTTATAGAGAGACTGTTCCAATTAGCATTCTAGTTCATTAGAATTACAATGTGTTTCGCTCACAAAATACAGTCAATCCACTTTAAACCTGTGAAGGGCTTTGAGATGGCTCAATGTGATAAGACGCTGCATAAAATACAAGGATTGTTATTACTATTAATGCAAAACAAGTGTAAAATTTTATGTCGAATGAGGATGTGAGATGCCGAGTATATTCTCTTCTCTCTTAACTCTATCTCCACTGACTCATTCAGAACTCCCTAGTTAGCTGCAACATCAACTTCTTCTGTATTGCCTTAAAACACATCCCCAGAAGAACAATCTAGTACAATACCTCCAGTAGTGCAATATTCACACTGATCATCCTTGTTGGTCCAGGTCCCAATATCGTGGCAAATTATGGACAGCTTTGTGCTGTGGAGCTCTACTCACCCAGAAATACCAGATAACCCCAGACCCTAGTTTTACACAGGACTCCTAACTAGCGAGAGAGAGAGAGAGAAAGAGAGAGACTGAAAATTGACCTGAGTCAAACCCAATCCCCTGAGCTGAAAGGAATAGCATGAACAGCTCACCCACTGCATAACCTTTACAAAGAAAACACAAGATAGAAATTTTCAATGAGTGGCAGTAAATATTGAAAGACCCAAATGAGAAAAGGAACATCCTGAGTTCCGCACACAATTTAGTACAATCCAGAAGTACTTGACCTGAATGTCACCCAGTGAGATTAATCAGTTTTACATACAAGATATTTCACAACACCCAACAACAAATTCCTGCAATCAAAAGGGTGTGATATTTAAATTTCCCAGGCCAGCACCCTGTGGCTTCAACTTGAAAGTGCCACATGACAAAGATTGCAATTTTCTGCTTACCTTACAGAATGCCTCCCCAAACTTACTTCACGTGGGACATGCAGACAACAAACTTTCATCTCAGCAGCTTGGGCTGGATTTGAATGCACACATTTTTGATGCAAAACAATCTGTGACATAAGCATCATCACTAACACCCAGTGCCCGAAGGCTCAGCCCTTCCCAATCGGAGAACCAATATCATTTGAATTCAATTATTGGTTTCCATTGATTTTAAATGGAATAAACGCAAAGGTTTTTTTTGGTCAGCCGGCTGTATGACACGTACAGAAACCATCACCAAACTAAACGTGTCCAGCCCAAACTAAGAAATTCCATGCATTCCACCTACACGTGGATAGATTGTTGGAATGGAATGCGTACTCTTTCCATGGAGGGATGCATCCTGCTCACCAATTCCGGAAAGTATTTGGCGCATATTGGCAAGAGCTAAGGCTTGGGACAGATGGATGGCAGAAGATACCAGTGAATCTTTTTGGGATGCATTAAGATAGGGCTGACTGAACAGGAATTGGTTAATTGGGCACTTTTAGTGTGGCAACATCTTAGCTACCCTGTAAAGAGAGTTTTGTTAAAAAACACAGCACATTCTCGCTTTGCTACTATTGCAATATTTGGTGTACGAGGGTAATTACACCAAATGTATTGCATCTCTCCATCTCACCCAGACACACCAGAGAAAGAGGTTAAAATCAGCATTTCTACAACACAGGAGAGTTTGAAGGTTTAATTAACTTTTATTTGCTGATCATCAGTAATGTTGGCTAAATAGTTTATATTCTTCATTTGTTTTAATAGCCTAAGCTCACAATATGATTCAGAAACTGCATTGGACATCAACACTGCACGGTTGCAGTGAAGCTTGAAGTGAGTTAATGGATATTTAAATACACCAAGAACTTTGAAAATGACCCCTCACCATACCAAGTCCAAAGAGAACATCAAGGAGGAGCCCAACTGTGGTCTAAAATGAAGCACATTCCTCTCCGATGGTGCTGTATCAAAGATGCTTCCTGTTTAATGAACACTCACTACTAGAGGCAAGTTTAGGAAACAACTTTCCTCAACTGATGGTTACAGTGCACCAAATAGCAGCAATTCAGGGAGACCTGATGGAAATGGTTGTACAGGAACAGGAGTAGGACATTCAGCTCCTCGGGTCTGTTCCTCCATTCTATTTGATCATGGCTGATCTGTACCTTAACTCCAATTATAATATAATAATCCTTGCATTTGATATAGTGCTTTTTCACGTCTTCTAGATGTCTCAAAGCACTTCACAGAATATACTGTAAAGTGAATTGACTATATATTTGTGGGCGAAACGCGGCAGCGAATTGCGCACAGCAGTGTCCCACAAACAGTCGTGGATTGAGTGACCAAATTATTATTTTATTTTTATATTTTTCTTGAGGGATTATTATCAGGAGTGTGGAGTAAGGATACTTGCCCAAGGTTTCGACCTGCCAGGAATCGAATCCAGGTCTCTCGTTTGTGAGGCGAGGGCTTTAACCACTGAGCTACAGGACTCTTATTAATTAAACTGGTTAATATCGAAACTAGAGGAAATCATTCAGCCTGCTGAGCCAGTTCTGCCAGATCACAGCAGATCTTTTCATCTAATTTCCCACCTTTATTCCCCACAAACACAAGTTCAGACTCGTGCGCAAGTTAATGGAACACTTTGCATGATTGATAACCTAGTAAAAGCAACAAAAATATAATTTTTGGAAACAGACTTCAAACCTTTTCAAATTTCCCTCCAACAGGAAATGAGTTCTTCGTCAAATCGATTTTCTTCCCATCTTTATAGCACAATCTCCCAAAAATCTCATTCTGCTGGACCTTGTGACAGCGTTCCCTGTCCATGGAGGAGCTGCTGGATGCGATCCGCTTCTCAGTCTTCGATCCATTCTTCGTGCTGTTCAGATAGTTCAGCAGCTCCTTTTGGCTCAGTCCTTTTTTGAACAGCCCGTCCTGCTGCCGCAGGTTGTAAGTGTTCCCATTCCTCTTCAGGCCATTACCTGGCAGCTCAGACTTCTCAGCCACGAGGCTGCCCACGCTTCCCATAATGTACTTTTCGTCAGCAGGGGAGAGAGGATAAACGTCTCTGCAATGACTGGTGGTGGAATCACTGGCTAGAGTCAGGGTCTGGATTGTAGCCATGGAACCTCAGGATGACAGAGAAAGTGCTTGATTGTAATACTGTAGAGAGGGAAGAAAACAAAAAATTAACATTAAAGAAATTGCTTTTTTTTTAAAAATGTTAAAATATCCCAGAGCATTTCACAGGTTTTTACTGAACTTACTTGACTATTTTTTATAGGCAAGCACAGCAGCTATTTTGTCCAGACAGATTGGTTATTTACTTCATGGCTGTTTGTGAGCCCCTGCTATGGACAAAATATAGCAATGTGCTTCCCCAGTACTACACTCGAATGTCAACCTGGACTGTGAGCTCTGGTCCCATCTTGTGGCTTGATTCCACAACCTTCTGAACCAGAGGCCAATGCGTCATCAACTAAGCCAAGCATGTGTATAAATGATTAATCAAGATCTAAATCCCAATCTAGCAAAATCTCAGCTTGATGGAAGGTCAACAATAACAACAAAATTATATTTGAATAGTGGCTGTCACGTCGGAGGACATTCCAAGGTGCTGGACAGACAGAGTTTTGGACCCAAGCTGGGGGTCGGGGTCGGGGAGGGTGGAGGGCAGCGGGGGAAGTAGCGAGATTGAAAGCACCGTCAAAGAGGAGGGTCTTGAGATGGGTCTTGAAGGAGGCAAGGGAGGGGGCGAGGTGGAGGGACTGCGTGATTGAGTTCCAGAGGGTGGCGGCAGAGTGGCTGTAAGCCTGCCTGCCAATAGTGGGGCAAGCGAGGCGGGGAACGTGAAGCAAACCTGAGCCCTCTGAGCGGAGGGAGCGAGCAGGGTGGTAGGGGGTTAAGAGGTCGCAGAGATAGTGGGGAGCAAGACCATGGAGGGCTTTGAAGGTGAGGAGCAGGATCTTGAACTGTATCTTCTGTGATGGGAAGTCAGTGGAGTCGGGCGAGGATGGGGGTGATAGGGTCATGGAGCCTAGTGCAGGAGAGGACACGGCTGCAGAGTTCTGAATGATCTGCATCCTATGGGGGGGAGGAGTTGGGGAGGCCGACAAGCAATGAGCTTTGCATAGTCAAGCCTCGATGTAATGAAAGGTCAAACTAAAAGCTAAGCTGCCTACATACTAGAGCTTTATAAATTTTTCCTCATATTGCATTACGCATTTAGATAACTGCTCAATGAATTCAAAGCCATCTCACTCTGTGATGAGATCTTCTACTGTAAACAACTATCTTGCCTTCCAAAATTGGGTGATCTAACAAATGGACATAAATAATCTATTCAATAAGAAATCATTGTTTTAAGGTATCTTGCTGTAAGCTATAATAAATGGGGAATTGTAACAAAACTATCCTTACTTATGCTTACCCTTACTTTTTTTGAAATACTGAAATAAAAGGATAAGTGAGAAGTGAATAGCAGGGGTGGATGCTCATGTGGCGTATAAACACGTACGGATTAGTTGGGCCAAATGGTTTGTTTCTGTGCTGTATCGTTCTATGTCATTCTACATACATTCAAACAGGACTTAAAGTAACCTGATTTTTTTAATATAATGAGAAGAAATTTGAATAAAACATTCACATTACCTAAAAAGATGCAGAGCATTAAACTCCTTCAACTTTTCAAATACCCCTTTAACAGAATTACTGTACAAGGAGAGAAATATGAACTTGGCAAGAGTGCCCTGTGCACCACAACCTGAGGATTCAATTTGTGCCAACGTCACCCCCAAACGTCAGAATTTGGTAATTTACACTAAATTGTATAATTCCTCCAAAGTCAGCACCATAGTTACTATCCTAGGGCAATCGCTTCCCATGTTAACCATCCTGGTGCAATGGTAGAAGGTTGTGGGTTCAAGCCCCACATCAAGACTTGGAATCGCAATGCAACACACCCCTAGCCCTGCATTGGCTGACACTCCAATGCAGTGCTGGGATTGTGTTGCATTGTTGGAAGTGCCGTCCTTCGGATGAGGTCCCATCTGCCTGTTCAGATGTTCGAAAAGGGAAGAGAGTTTCTCTCTCCCAAGGTTCTGGCCAACATCCCCCAAAATAAAATTGGTCACTCACTCCATTACTGCGTGCAAACTGGCTGCTGCGTTTCTCCCACAAAATGCACAATTTATGAACTATAACCTTCATCTATTACCTCAAACTCACACTGTAGAACTAAACAACAGTATACCACATAGGCTTCACCACTAAACACAGTGTTAAAGGATCATTAATGATTTCTACTTTGCTCTGAATATTTGTTGAAACTCCAAGTGATAATGAGGAGGACCAGTGGGGAGAAATTAGTTTCCCTGACAGACTGAGGGAGTGGAATTAACATTAACACAGTCAAAATGACAAAACTCCTCTGAAGCAGCCTTGGGTTACTGATGCAATCACTACTGATGATAGCTCAGCTCCACCATCACTGCCAGACTCAATTAACTCATCCAAATGAGAGGACAAAGGCTCGGGGTTGTGGAGGGCAAGCTGAGGACAGAGACCAGGAAGTATTTCCTTACACAGATGGCGATTTAAAGCTGGAATGTCACCCAGGAGTGCTGGGACAGGCCACAGAAGAACTGTCTGGGAGGAAAGCCTCCCTCATGTTCAGGCACTGTTCTTGGTCTTCACTTGGTTGTGCAGAAGTCAATCAGGAAAACATGTTACTGTGCACACGCACAATGTGCAATAATTATTGTGCATGGAAAGTAATAATATCACTCATTTTACATATGTGCAGACACAAAAACTGCTCAGGACTTTTAAAGGGAAAAGCTAGGGCAAGAAGTAACTCAAATGTCAACAACTCAACTCGAATGCTGTTCTCAATGCAGCAGAGAATGGTCCAAACCCAGGCATTAGTGCTGCACCACACAATGTCATCACCCGACAGGCCATGAGGGGAGGCATGAAGGAACACGTAATTTTTAAAAAACACTAATGTTTTTTCCAAAGAGTTTGGAAAGTAAAATTTTGCATTTAAGTGGAGTGCTGTAATGTGAATTAAGTGTTAAACTAATCAGTTTGTACCAGATTAGCATTTAAACCAGTCAGGATAGGCCTTAATCTGTACTTGCTGTAAGGTTCACAGAGGACCTGAATACCTAGTTTCAGCCTCTCTTGCAATGCAAACTCCATTACAAACCAAGTGGAATACACACAGACTCATAGGAAGCAATGTATGGGCATATATTGTGAGAGATGAGCAGTACCAAGAGTGACTTGTGTGCAAGAGAATCTAGTCACTTGGCAATCCTACCTTCTACAATCTCACCTGATCTGAGCATCCAAATATCTCGGTTCAGCCACGCTGCATTTACAACTCTAGTCACTTCAACTTAGTTGCGGCATTATGATATCTTGGGCTCTTGGCATGATGAAATCCATTCAATTTACATCGTAGTACCCAAGCCAGGAATCACCCCTTGCACTCTGAATGACAAAAAGTCACAGTGCATCTACAATGGTGACTATATTGCTGGAAGCTGCTTTTTTTTTGAGGGGGGATAGAAAAACATAAGAAAAGTACACACAAAACCAAGGAGAAGTAGGAAGCTGAACTTCCACCAAGGCCAAGACATTCACAGGAACAACCTTTTCCACCAGTAACAATATTCACAAAGTATAACAGCTTGGTCCTGTACCAAGTCCATTCTACTTGTTATGAAAGCAGATAAACCAGTCGCAGAGTTGGGTCTAATATGTGATATTTCTTAATAGAGATCACCAGCACATTTGATGTTTCAGATATTCAATATATTCAAAATACCTGTTTAAGAAATACTGGAAATTTAGGCAATGCTTTTGTCTATTATAATAATCCTTGTTTTTGATATAGGGCCTTTCACATTGAGAAAATAGCTCAAAGTACTTCACAGGATTTAGGTAACAGTGCATTTTGTAGGCGAACTTTCATCTCAACCTTTAGTACCTATTGCTACCCCAAAGGCAACATTCGCAGACTTATTTCTTGATGCACAAATCATTAAAGAGAGTCACATTTCAGACAGATCCATGTACTTACCCCATGCACAGGTTCTCAGCCACACTTTTCTCCCAAGAGTGAAATCATTTGCCCGCTGAAGCAGAGGATCGTAAGACACTGAGCTGGAAGGTGAATATCACTGTTAAGAGCAGCTACTTTCAAGTCTAATCCTATAATCACCTGATAATAACCTGACCACATTTCCACATTTAGCTCACAAGTAACATTAGGCAAGTGGTGTTGGCCATGGGCAGGTTTGGAGGCTGCACAAATTCCTCAGAGCATGAAGTGATCACAGAATCAAATAACCCTGCAACAAAAATTTATACACACAAAGCTACCAGGCGTGGAACCAACAACAAAAAATTGCATTGATATAGTACCCCTCATGAAGGGTAATATCCCAGAACCCTTCACTGCGGTGGAGCATGAGGTCAGGCCAGGGGGAGGGAGAGGTGACCATATGCATGGTCGAAGAGGAAAGTCTTCAGACGCAACCCAAAGATGGGGATGGAAGGGGCAAGACGGAGGGATACAGGAAGAGTGTTCGAGAGTTTCAGGGCATAACGGCTGAAAGCGCAGCCACCGATGGACACGAGGGGACATGCAGAAGGAAAGAGCCAGTCGAGCAGAGGCAGCGGGTAGTGGGTTGGAGGTGAGCAGGTCAGAGAGGTAGGGAGGTGCCACTGCATGAAGGGATTTGAAAACAAGTATGGGTGTCTTGAAATCGATCCGTTGGGTGATAGGGAGCCAGTGGAGCCTGGCTAGAACTGGTGTGATGGGGATACTGAGTTTATTTCAGGTGAGTATGTGGGCAGCAGAGTTTTGAATCAGCTGGATCCTGTGCATGGTGGAGGTGAGGAGACCAGCAAAGACGGCATTTGAGAAGTAGAGTCGGGAGGTGATGAACGCATGGACAAGTGTTTCAACTGCGTCTGAGGTAAGGTACCGTCGGAGGCAGGCAATGTGGCGGAGGTGGAGGAAGGTGGTCCTGGTCAGGGATCAGATGTAGAATCATAGAATTATACAGCAGAGGGAGGCCATTCGGCTCATCGTGTCTGTGCTGGCTCTTTGAAAAGAGCAATCGAACTCAATCCCACTGGCCCGCATTCTCTCCATAGCCCTGCAATCCTGTCCTACCCAAATACCCATCTACTTCTCTCTTAAAAGTTGTTATCGAATTGGCTTTCACCACCCTTTCAGGCAATGCATTCCAGATCAGAACAACTCGCTGTGTGAAAATATTTCTCCTCACCTCCCCTCTGTTTCTTTTAACAACTATTTTAAATCGGTGTCCTCGGGTTACTGACCCACCCACCAGTGGAAATAATTTCTCTTTGTTCACCCTATCGAATCGCCTCATAATTTTGAAAACTTGTATGAAGGCTCCTCTTAATCTTCTCCACTCCAAGGAGAATAATCCGAGCTTCTCTCACCTCTCCTCATAACTGAAATCCCTCATTCGTGGTAAACAACAACAACAAGATTCCATTTATAAAGTGCCTTTCACGTCAGGAGGACGTCCCAAGGCGCTGCACAGTTGGGTCATGACCCGAGCAGGGGGGAAAAATAAACCTCCTTTGCACCCTCTCCAATGCCTTGATATCCTTTCTAAAGTGTTGTGCTCAGAACTGAAGACAGTACTCTAGCTGAGGCCTAACCAGTGTTTTCTAAAGGTTCATCATAATTTCCTGACTTTTGTATTCTATGCCCCTATTTATAAAGTCGTGCATCCCATATGCTTTTTTAACTGATTTATCTACCTGTCCTGCCACCTTCAAAGATTTACTTATATGAATCCCCAGGTCTCTCTGTTCCTTCACACCCTTTAAGATTGTACCATCTTATTGACCACTGTGAGGAAGGACGGCTGTGGGTCGAATGTGACACCTAGGTTGTGCACTGGTTCGGTGAGTCTGAGGGATAGGCTAGGGAGGGTGAGGAGGTCAGAGCTGCAGGACAGAAGATGTTGACAGGAGTCAATGAGTATGGCTTCCATCTTGTCAACATTTAGTTGTAAGAAGTTTGCGCTCAGCCAGGCTCTGATGTCTGCTAGACAAGCTGACAGAACATTGGTGGACCTGGAGAAGTAGATTTGTTGTCATCCGCATACATGTGGAAGTATACCCCATGTCTGCAGATGATATCGCCAAGAAGGAGCATATAGATGAGGAAGAGGAAGGGGGCAAGGATGAAGCCATGGGTGACAGAGTGGGGCGGGAGGAGAAACAATTTGAAGAGACAAAGTGATGGCAGTTTGCTAGGTAGGACTTGAACCAGGCTAGTGTGGTCCCACTGAGGTGAATGAGGGAGGAGAGGCGGTGAATGAGGATGGCATGGTCGACTGTGTCGAACACGGTGGAGCGGTCCAGGATGACGAGGAGGCAGAGGGAGCCCAGGTCAGAGAGAGAGAGGACGTTGTTTGTGACCTTGACAAGCACCATCTCTATGCTATAGGCAGGACAGATACCAAACTGGAGGGGCTCGAGAAGAGAGAGGTGAGAGCAAAACTGGTTAGTGACAACAAGTTCCAGAGCTTTGGCAAGGAAGGACAGGTTGGAAATGGGATGGTAATTTGTAAGGTTGGAGGGGTCAAGATTTTTTTTTGAGGTGGAGAGTGATGACAGCTGTTTTAAGAGGGAGAGGAACAGAACCTGAGGAGAGCAACTGGTTGACCGTGTCAGCCAGCAGTGGGGAGAGGAGGCAGAGTTGGGTGGCCAGCAACTGGGTGGGGAGGGGTTCGAGGCAGCAGGTGATGACCAATCAAAAGCTGTTGAATAGAATGGGCTGTCACTCATCGAACATCTTCACTTTTGGAAACCTGTACCATAGTGGTTAGAGCACTTGCCTCACAAGCAAAAGGACCCCTGTTCAATTTCCGGACAGAACAAAAACCTTACGCAAGTATCCTTGCTCCATACGCCTCTGTTTACCCAGCAGTAACAACAACAAAATTACATTTGTGAAGCGCCTTTCACGTCGGGAGGACGTCCCAAGGTGCTGACCAGTTGGGGATCAGAACCCAAGCATGTGGGGGGAGGGTTGGGGTGAGGGAGGGCAGAGAGGTAGGGGGGCAGCTGAAGGCACGGTCGAAAAGGAGGGTCTTCGAGTCATGTCTTGAAGGAGGCAAGGGAGGGAGCAAGTGAAGGGATGTGGGATGGAGTTCCAAAGGGTGGGTGCAGAGAGGCTGAAAGCCCGGCTGCCGATGGGTCGGGCATGAGACATGGAGCAGGTCGGAGCCTGCTGAACAGAGGGAGCGGACAGGTTGATTAGGGGGTTAGCAGGTCAGAGAGGTAGGAGGCGGCAAGGCTGTGAATGTGAGGGCGAGAGTTTGAATTCTATCCTCTGAGAGATGGGGAGCCAGTGGAGCTGGGCGAGTTTAGGGGTGATGGAGTCACAGAGCCTGGTCCGAGAGAGGACATGAGCTGCAGAGTTCTGGATGATCCACAGAAACTCTCCTTGTTGGCCTCCCCAACTCTTCCCTCCACAAGCTGCAGATAATATTAATGCAAGGATTATTATTATCTGCATCTTATGGAGGGAAGAGTTGAGGAGGCCATCAAGGAAAGAGTTTCAGTAGTCAGGCCTTGAGGTGACAAAGTAGGAACCCAGTTGTTTGTCGATTGGCAGATCGCTTTACAGGGGTAATGATCCCTCCAAAAAAATGGTCACTTAATCCATGACTGTTTGTGGGATATTGCTGTACACAATTGGCTGCTGCGTTTCAGCCCACAAAATACAGTCAATCCACTTTACAACATATTCTGGGATGCACTTTCAGATGTCTGTGATAAGGCACCATATCAAATGCAAGGATTATTATTATTATTTCTTCCAGCTCACACTCACTCCCAGGGCGTTGCTGAGGTAAATTTCCATAGTCAGCTGTCTGGTCCCAGATGGCATTTTTATCACATTGAGTCTAGACAATGAGTGCCAGCTGGCTCTTTGACAGGGCACTTTGATAGGATAGCGATCAGAAGGAACCGTGGCAGAGACTAAAACTTGGGTGGTCTTAACACTATTACTTTGAGGTAGATTGGACTAAGGCTGGTGGCTGTTTGGGAAGCGCAGGGAAGGATAAGATGTGGAGGGATCAGGAAGCTATAATAATACTCATACTTCATTTTGATATAATATCAAAATGTCTCAAAGTGCTTCTCAAGTGCAGAGATTTTATTTACAACCAGTTTGCCCCACAGCAATGACCTGGAAATGGTCATGAAATGAATGACAATAATAATCCTTGCATTTGATATAGCGCTTTATCATGTCGCTGAGATGTCTCAAAGCGCTTCTCAGAACATATTATAAAGTGAATTGATTGTACATTTTAAATTGTGCATTTCGTGGGCGAAACGCAGCAGCAAGTTGCGCTCAGCAATATCCCACAAACAATCATGGATTGAGTGACCATTAATTTTTTTAAAAATAAGTGATCTGCCAATCGACTAACAACTGGGTTCCTAAATACTGCAAGGTGAACAGGTGTGTGGAGTAAGAAAACTTGCCTTACGTTTCATCTTGTCCCGCAAACGTGGCAGCCAATTGCACACAGCAGTGTCCCACAAATATTTGTAGCTTGAGTGACTTTTTTTTAATAAAGATATTATTATCCCTGGAAAAGCAATCCGCCAATCAACTAACAACTGGGTTCCACTTACTATTAGGTAAACAGAGGTGTGTAGTAAGTAAACTTCCCAACGTTTCACCCTGCTGGGAATCGAACCCAGTTCTCTTGCTTGCGTGGTAAGTGCTCTAACCACTCAGCTATAGGACTCACAAGTTAGCCTAGTGGCGAAGCAGAGGCTTAGAAATGGAACAGCAAGAAATTCGGAGAAACTGTAGATAGATGGGCCATCCCAATAGAGGGTTGTGAATTTGGGGGCCTTTTCTTGCATAGGCAATAAGATAATTTCTTTTCCCTACTAGGAAAAGAATGGGAAATTGGTCAGATGCTACATCAGATGCAAACTCTGTTTAACTGAAAAAGCCAAGTGGATCCAATTAATGAAAAAAAATCACAACTTCAGGAAGTCACAAGTCAAATCCATTAGTCATTTTACATATACAGTGTTACATATATAGAGAAAACTATAAATGTTAACACTAAAATAGTGCTCAACTAATAATAATAGTCCAATATCAGGACAGTGAGGTGTTTTTTCAATTCACTGAACCATGAGACTAAAATTTCATGCCCTAAGCTTTGCTAGTAAATAGCGAGCCACCAATTGCACTAATCCGCTCTAAAGAGACATCCTGTAAACCCGCTGAGGGGACAAGGGGAATTTCACTGCATTTTCAGACTATTTAGAGATTTGAGTGCAATGACTCAATCACCCAAGAAATCAGATTGGCTTGGGTACTTACTGGCCTTTAATCCACAAAGTTCTCCTTCACAAAGCATTGTCCAGCTCTGATATTTTAATTTGCAACTATGCTCAAGGAAAATGGAATAAGTTAAACTGTATTAAACTAAATGCACAATTAAATTCACCTTATTTTTTGCATTAAGACCATGCAAACATTCTTGTGTAACCTTACAGATGTAATTGCAAGTTTCTGACATGGAGACATCCTTCAGAGACTTCAGAATGAAGCTTTTAACTTATGTATGTACTTAATAGTGACTTACAAACACTGCATTTAATCCCTTGAGCAGATTTAATTTAGCCATTCTAAACTTAAACAAGTGCTTTTTTAAAAAATATATAAAGACGTACAGAAACTCAGCAGCAGTCCTTGAAAACCAGGCCAAATGCCACCTTCAATCCATCTTGCTAATGAACTGCTCCTGACAGCTCAGCAGCTCATTGCCACAAAGCTGTTATTGGGCCCTGGGTAGGCCCCACCAGCCAACTCTTGCCAGATGCTGCTCTAATTAAAATGGCTGCTCTGGGAGGCAGGTTATAAAAGCACAATCTCAATCTTCATATTTAATGCCCAGCCCTCTCTCCCTACAATTCAGTAGATTGTAAAGTATGCCGCCTACATTTATGCTGAATAGGCGGAGGGTGCCTCCCGTTTGAACCCCAACCTTGTAAAAGGTCCTGAAACTTGCTTTGAGACATTATATTGTACAGTGGATCCCTTCCCTACTCACAGGCTGAACTGTTGGAGATTGGACATGGAGTATGAGAGTATGTGATGGATCAATGCTCACAACAGGTCAAACAAAATTACAGTGAGTGCAAATGGAACCAAAATACAACAAAGCACTGGTTCAAAATGAACTTTCGAGATGCTCAGAAAGTCTATTTGACATCTTTTCCAAGTTGACCTTCATTTGCTTGGATTAATAACGGCGCCGGCGGCAAAATCACTTCCCTCCCAAATACTAAAAACACTCTCCACCACTGCAGAAACTATACCCACAACACTGTCAGAGGCCCTCAGATCCCTGTTTCAGTCTTAAAACAGTCGACTAAGCATTTAAGGTTGTGCAGAACTTTGCAAAGTTATTAATCTAAAAGTATTTTTCTATTTAAAAAATAAGAACAAAGAACAGATCGATTCCAAGATCCTCACATGAGTTTACAAATTGCTTCACGTTTTGGCACCTGCCTATCTCTTTGACCTGCTTATTCCCCACATGAGCATCCACCGCCTTCGGCCGCTTTCATATCGCTCGTCCCTTCCGATCCACCACTATAATAATAATAATAATTCTTGCATTTGATATAGCGGTTTTCATGTCGGGAGGACGTCCCAAAGGGCTTCACCGAACACACTGTAAAGTGAATTGATTGTCTATCTGTGGGCAAACGCGGCAGCCAATTGCGCACAGCAATGTCCCACAAGCAGTCGTAGATTGAAAATGACTAATTTATTATTGTTTTTGGTTTTGGAGGGATTATTATTAGGCTCTGTGTGGAGTAAGGAAACTTGCCCAAGGTTTCGCCCTCTGCCTGGAATTGAACTCAGGTCTCTCGCTTGCAAGGCGAGTGCTCTAACCACTGAGCTACAGGACTCCACACTGCCACTGACAACCATGCTTTCAGCTTTCAGCCACTATGCCCCGAAACTCTGGAACTCTCCCCCTGAATTCCTCTGCCTTTCCCTCTCCTTCTCCATTTTCAGATCATGCTTTAAGACTTCCTCTTCAACTATGCCTATGGTTACCTCCAACTTGCTCGACGTCAGGCTCAGTCACTGTTAAGAGCTCTGAGAGGCACCCTGTGTGAAGAACGCAATATAAATGAAAGTTGTTGCAAGAACCTTTCTAATCTCCACAGAATGCAGTACCAGGAATTTGTAATCACATGATGCCCTATGCTGCTCATTCAGCAGGAGCCAGAGACTGCAAATCTCCAAAGTAGTTGCTTGTCAAGAATTTAAAAGCAAAGTCTTGCACTTGGAAGCTAGCACTCTCTTCAATAGAAGCTCAGGACGCAGCAGCAGTCTTAATGAGGAGCCTTTTAAGGTGGTTTGGAGGAGGGAGGGGGGAATATACGGAAACACCATGTTGATGTAGTGAGCAATGATTGTCACCTGTAAAGCATATTATACATTTTTTTAAAAAATATGTTTGGTGAGACACGAGCGTTACGGGAACAGGGAGGTGTTGGAGGACAGGAGCAGACCAGAAAGAGATGATCAACCTTGCCCTTGCCTGAAGATGTGAGCGGGGAGGTCAGAGCACCCAGAGCAGAGGCCTCAGGTGAGCCAACAGTCAATGATCGGCGAGGGGCCAAGGGTTTTGGTATTCCAAACGAGGAGGTTCCAGGCGCCAAGACGCCATTTCAAAATCTCCTGCCTGGACCAGCATCTCCAAACCACCTGGGTTCCACACGCCGTTTTTCAAACCCTGCACAGGCTAAGTATCTTTTTTTCACATTTCCATTCATCTTTTCCCTGTCCTCCTCCTTTATGTCCCGTCCACTAACCCCCTCCCTCTCTGGTTTTGGTCCAAACAAAGCCACGAGAGCCATCCCCTTTGTGCTGTCTTCCCTATCCCCCGCCATGTCTGTGCGCTGTGTGCCCTAACCCCTGCCATGCCTGTGGCTGACCATGCACCGCTGAACGCCTTGCTCCCAGGCTCCGCGCATGCGTTTTGGTTGCTGCCAACCCAAGATGCCATCCCCCATTGAAAATGCTCCCCTTTCTACTCCCCACACTCTGCTACTCCCAATCAGTCCTTCTCTCCCACCGTCCTCATCGCCTTCTCTCTCTCCTGGACCCCATCACTGCCTCCCTCTGCTCCAGCCTGGGCATCCTCCTCTAGGCCCATCGTGGCTCTTGGCAATGATTGTCCCAAAGTAGGCCCTCCCAACCACCCCATCGCCCACTCTCCCTGACAGAGCCGCCTCCCCCATCTCTGAAAGGCAAACACCTCTTCCCTCATCCACATCGTTACCTTTCCAAACTCTCCCCCCACCTTCCACGGTCAATTCTCCCCCAGAGCCTAAAACCCTCCCTTCGAAGTCCTCCTCCACCACCTCCCCGACTCGCACTTCCCTCCAAAATGTTCGCTCCCTCTTAAATAAAGCCCTCATGATCCATGACCTCATTCTGGACAAGAACATCAACATTCTTGGGTTCACAGAAACCTGACTGTCCCCCAGTGACCCTGTCCCCCTGATCAAAGCCTCCCCACTGGCTACGTCTTTCACCAGCCCCAACCCCACCCCCAACTAAACTGACGCCGCGGCGGGATGGCTCTCATCTCCCAAACTTATCTCGCTCTTTCCCCCTCTTTCTCTGGCTCCTTCCTCTCTTTTGAACACTTAACCCCATCCCATCCCTCACTCTCCTTCAAAATCCTCCTCATTTATTGCTCTCCCAAACCGCCTAGTTCTTTCATCCCTGACATCTCCTCCCACCTCTCATTCCTCTGCACTAAACACCTGATCATAATGGGTAATTTCAACCTTCACTTAAACTTTCCTTGCCCCATCTCCTCTGACTTCATTGCCCTCCTCTCCCATTCTAGTTCCTCCAGTCTGGTTTCTGCTCTGCCCATAGTGCAGAGCTTGTCGAGGTCACAAACAACGTCCTCTCTCTCTCTGTGACTAGGGCTCCCTCTGCCTCCTCATTCTCCTGGACCTCTGCGCTGCATTCAACACAGTTGACCACACCATCCTTATCCACCACCTCTCATCCCTCGTCCACCTCAGTGGGACCGCACTAGTCTGTTTTGAGTCCTACCTAACAAACCGCCTTCACTTTATCTGCTCAAATGGTTTCACCTCCCGCCTGGTCACCTGTGGTGTACCCCAGGGCTCCCTCTTGGCGATGTCATCCCCAGATATGGGGTAAACTTGCATATGTACACGGATGACACACAAATCTACTTCTCCAGCTGCGGCTCCAGGGCCGATGTTCGCTTGTCTTGTCTGGCATAAATCAGGGCCTGGATGAGCGAAGACATCCTACAACTAAATGTTGAGAACATGGAAGCCATACTCATTGACCCCCTTCAGCATTTTCTATCCTGCAGCTCTGACCCCCTCAACCTTCCCAGCCTATCCCTCAGACTCACAGAACAGGTGTGCAATCTAGGCATCAGGTTCGACCCACAACTGTCCTTCCTTCCCCACATCCGGTCCCTGACCAGGACCGCCTTCCTCCACCTCTGCCACATTGCCCACCTCCGACCGTACCTTACCCCAGACACAAACGAACCACTCTCTGTGCGTTCGTCACCTCCCAACTCGACTTCTCAAATACCCTCTTTGCCGGTCTCCGCAGCTCCACTATGCACAGGATCCACCTGAACCGAACCTCCACCGCCCGCATATTCACCCATACTGAACTCCGTATCCCCATCACACCAGTTCTACCCAGGTTCCAGTGGCTCCCTATCACCAAAAGGATCGATTTCAAGATCCTCACACTCCTATTCCCAATCTTCACCATGGTTCACCAGCCACCTCTGCTCGGTTAAGGGCCAGGTGTGCGGGCTGCCGAACTTATTCAAGACCTACTGCCCCGCTCTCACCTTGGCCAAATCGGCCTTCTATTCCAGGTTAATCCTGGAGGCGAAGGGCAACCCCAAGCCTACTCCAACTGGCTCCTCCGTCCTCCCCACCAGGCCTCACGGATTCTTTCCTCTGACTCTCACTACAAGAAAATGCTGGACTTCCTCGAGTCCAAAATCGAGGGAATCCGCTCAGCTGCCACTGCCCTCCCAACTTCCACCCTCTCCCTATCCCCCCACCCACACTCCGACAATTACCCATCCCTCCTTCCACACCTTTGAACCTGTCAATCCTTCCTCAATCATCACCACCATATCCTCCATGAAGCCCACCACCTGCTCCCTGGACCCCATCCCCACCCCTCTTCTTAAATCCGAATTCCACCTCCTTGCCCCACTACTCGCCGACATCATCAACCTCTGCCTGTCATCTGGCACTGTTCCTTCCCCACTCAAAACAGCCATTATCACTCCCACGTTGTAGAAACCTTCCCTTGACCCATCACAGCTATTCAGTTACTGGCCTATCTCAAACCTCCCTTTCCTATCCAAGGTCCTTGAGAGAGCCGCTCTTTCCTCTCCTGCCACTCTCTCCATGAAACCCTCCAATCAGGTTTCCGTGCTACCAACTGCCCACTGCTCTGGTCAAGGTCACAAACTACATCCTGATCAAGGTCACAAACGACATCCTGACCATGTGCAACCAGGGCTCCCTGTGCCTCCTCGTCCTCCTCGACCTCTCCGCTGCCTTGGACCATTCAATTCTCCTCCACCGCCTCTCCTCCCACCTCAACCTTCAAGGTTCTGTCCTTGACTGGTTCAGGTCCTACCTTTCACACCGCCTCCACTTCGTCGTGGCAAATGGCTTCTCCTCCAGCCCCCGCACTGTCTCGTACAGTGTTCCTCAGGGCTCTGTCCTCAGTCCCCTCCTCTTCACCCTCTGTATGCTTACCCTTGGTGACATCATCCGCAGACGTGGGATAAATTTCCAGTCAGGAACCCGGGTGTCTTGTTTGACCCTGAACTGTCCTCATCTTCCCCACATCCGCGCCATGACCGGCACTGCCTACCACCACCTCCGCAACATTGCCAGACTCTGCCACTGCCTCACCCCTCAGGCTGCCGAAACCCTTATCCATTCATTCGTCACATCAAGGCTCGATTATGGAAACTCCCTCCTCATCGGCCTTCCCAGCTCTTCCCTTCACAAGCTGCAGATTGTCTAAAACTCTGCAGCTCATGTACTCTCACGCACCAGGCTCCGTGACCCCATCACTCCCACCCTCGCCCGACTCCACTGGCTCTCCATCCCCCAGAGGATCGAGTTCAAGATCCTCGTCCTCACTTTCAAGGCCATCCATGGCCTTGCTCCCTCCTACCTCTCCAACCTGCCCATTCAGCGGGCTCTGGCCTGCTCCATGTCTCCCGCCCGACCCACCCTACCATCGGTGGCCGGGCTTTCAGCCTCTCTGCCCCCACACTCTGGAACTACATCCCACGGTCCCTTTGCCTCACCTCCTCCCTTGCCTCCTTAAGACCGGTCTCAAGACCCTTCTCTTTGATCATGCCTTCAGTCGCCCTCCCACCTCTCTGCTTTCCCTCACCTCTATCCCACCCCTCCCCCATGCTCGGACCCCGACACCTGAATTCAGTGTTTTGGAATGTCCTCCCGACATGAAAGGTGCTCTATAAATATAATTTTGTTGTTGTTGTTTTCAAATCCCTTTATACCGTGGCATCTCCGTACCTCCAAGACCTGCTTATCGCCCCACAAGACCCTGCCTCCGCTAGACTGGCTCCAGCCTTCTGCATGTCCCTCGTACCCTCTGTTCCACCATTGGTGGCCATGCTTTCAGCTAGTATGCCCCGAAACTCTGGAACACTCGTCCTCTATCCCTCCTCCTTGCCCCTTCTTTCCCCATCTTCAGGTCATCACTGAAGACTTTCCTATTCGACTGTGTCTACGGTCACCTCCTTCTCCCCCCTGGCTCGGTGTTGTGCTCCGCCACTGTCAAGCGTTCTGGGACGCTACACTGCAAGTTGCTGTTGTGCAAATCCCTGACTGTCCAGCGCCTTGGGGCATCCTCCTGACGTGGAAGGCACTATATAAATGTAATTTGTTGTTGGATATTATTCAGGTATCTTCACTTGTCTTCTCTTTCATATGAGATTGCTCAGCTCCTTTGGCAGAACATCCAACATCCAGAAAAAATAAGCATTTCCAGATGGGAAGGGCACTAATTTGATCTCTTCTATCCCTCACTTAGTCCATGGTGGGCAGGTGGGATAACAATTGGCTGCCGTGTTTTGCCCACAAAATACAATCAATCCACATTACTGTATATTCTGTGAAGCGACATGATAAGGTGCTGTATGAAATGCAAGGTATATTATTATTATTAATTTCACTCATGTTTTATTGCAAATCAAGTGATGGAACAGGCAGGGCTAACAAAAAGTCGACTCACAGGAGAGCATTTGTATCCAATATTAATCCTACTAAATTCTAGCCAGAAAAAAATTCATGAAAAGCAGTCGTTTACCCACCAGGCTGGGAGATGTTCTCCGCATCCAGAGAAGCTGCTGATCTCTCATTTCCAGGGAAGAATAGATTTTAGACAAAAACCAAGAGGCAGATTAAGTGATTGGAGCAGATGTCCTGAATTAGAGCAGCCCTACTCTGTGCCAGAACTGTTTCCTCCAACCCAGGGTATTTCAGAGGCAACCAAAACCAGCAGGAAATTTCTCATTAACCTTCAGCTTGGAATGTAGAGCATACACGTCACAACAGCAACTATCACATATTAACATCTCAACATGCTTCATAAAGACATTGGAGACCGCCGAGCAAGGGAATTTAAGACTGTTGGCCAAAGGTATGGTCAAAGATAAATTCTCTTTATCTTTAAACCCAGCAGAGATGCGCAGATTAGAGGTTTTCCAGTGAATGACATTGACTTGCTGAACGGCGTTCTTTGGTATACGAGTTTGTGCATAAATACCAACATTTGCCTTAACATAAGTGCTCTGAGATGCTGAAGAGTGCTATATAAATGCAAGTTGTTGACGACATAGTTAGCATTGATACTGATGCTCACTATCAGAGCAGCAAGATAGAGATTCAAGTCTTCAATTTGCTCATTTCAGCCTTACCGTTGGGGAGCATTACCAAGCAGAAGACATACCAATCTCTTGGAGAAGTGTGA
This sequence comes from Callorhinchus milii, assembly GCF_018977255.1. Taxonomy (NCBI): domain Eukaryota; kingdom Metazoa; phylum Chordata; class Chondrichthyes; order Chimaeriformes; family Callorhinchidae; genus Callorhinchus; species Callorhinchus milii. The sequence goes on from NW_024704754.1 coordinate 9,948,826, forward strand.
GAAATGGAGGAGCTGGTTAACCTTTACAGTGCTGGACCCATCCACATCAGATACAAAATCACAAATTGAAACGGGAGCTTTTCCAAAATGCTTTCCTCCAATGAGCAGCACTTGCAATTCCTGATTACTTTAGTGACATAGATGGTGACAGAGAGGTTTGTCTTAAGTCTCTGTGCAGCTCGAAAGATCAATAAGGAAGTACAGAAGCTTATTTAGTGCTGAACAGGGAATCAGAAGAAAGCACAAAAGGGAAAGAAATGATAGGAAAATAACTGCATTGTGCTCTTCTTGGAAAGCCAGGAGAAGAGAGAATATTAAATGCTCAGTAGCAGTTACTGGACACCCAAAAGGTCAAATACAGTTCTTGGAAGCAAACATATTGATTGTTCTTTACAATCAACTGGTATGTATTGAGCAACGAGGAGAGAGAACATTTTTGTAAGCCTCTCAAAATGGTCCCATACTTACCTGAACCTTCAGGAACTTTTATACTCAGGCCATGTTTGCTAGGAGAGGCAATTCAAAGGCAACTTCATTCATAAAACTGGGTGCCAGACACTTCAAAAGGCTTTTTTGGGCATTATGTGTCGAAGTGATCCACTGTGACCCCATTATGCAGTCTGCATGAGCTCTAATCTGGCCATTGATGTATGAATGCTTTGGGAGGGCTGTATAAGTATGTTGGGTGACACAGGGTCAAGCAAGTGGAACATACACCAGCCTCTGTTCTACAGAGATGCAGCTGCCTCCTGTCAGCATGAACCGATTCACACAAGCACAAAGAAATAACTTTGGCATCTAAAGAATGCTCTAAACTGCTATTCTGCAGATACCACTATAAATTGATATACCTACCTACCTACCGCTACAAACTCTCAGTAACATCATAGGTTTCAAGTGTTTCTGCACAATTCCCTCTCAAATGGATTGCTAACATGCAATTTTCTAAGGCATGTGGGGGGGTGGGGGCAAGGGAATTTGCAGTGTGTGAAGTGAATTCAGGCAATTACCCCTCCCCCCACCCCATCCTGCTCCGCCAAGCAGAGTGTGGAATTGGGAAACTGGAGCTTTAGACTTGTGAGAAAGATAGATGGTTACACAATGACCAAATTCTTGGGCAAATCTATACACCTTGAGTTCACCTAAAGGTTATCGAAGTGCAAACACTCTAGGACATTTGGACCCAGTATCTCAGAGCTTCATTAAGTTCAGGAATATTTAACTGGCGAGTAGAAATTCCAATCAGCTCCTGGTCAAATATTAGTGGAGGTGATGCAGGCCAATGATACCTACCTAATCCCTCAGGGGAAAAAAAATTAAAACCTTGTATTACAGCATTGCACAATTTCAAACCTACCGTGGGCTTTCAGTGAACTCAAAACCTGAGCAATCTGCAATAAAAACATAGGAAAAGGAGCAGACACCACTAAGCCTGTTACACCAGTTGATAGATCATGGCTGGTCTCCAACTTCATACCATCTCCCTGTCCCTTTACACCCCTGCCTACCAAACAGTCACCTAACTCTCTCAAGTATTTCTACTGATCTGACATCTACTACAACAATAACATGCATTTATATAGCAACCTTCACACGGAGAAGCATCACAGACCACTATACAACCTACTGGGCTAGTGAATTGCACCTTTTGCGGGCAATGATTTCCAACACCCTTTGTGTAAAAAAATGTTTTCTGATTACACTTTCTTAGTGTGTTACAAAGCATGTTACACCTGGTGGCCGCGCTGGCTGACTATGGTGCTGTAGTATCGTGCGTCACCGAGCACCTACGTATGTACGCACGTACTGCAGTTACACCTGGTGGCCGTGGCAGCTGACCGTGGCGCTGTAGCATCCTACATCACAGAGCATGCACCGTAGCCAAGTGGCAGTGGGAACAAAATAAAGAACACAGATGAAGCTAAGCCGCGGCAACAACAAAATTAAATTTTTAAAGCGCTTTTCACATCGGGAGGATGTCCAAGTGATTACAACTTATACATTTACATTTATCATTATAAAGATGTCTAAGCGAAAATCAAACCTTTCAAGGATAAGTAAAAATGCAAGACAAAAGAGAGAAGACCATTAAATGAAACTGAAGAACAAAGTCCTCCCACAGGAGTCCTCCCAGATGAGTATAGATGAAGATGAAATGTGTATCAATCTACATTCTATATTGGATCCTTTGGTTGCAAGCATAGTTGCACAGGGTTCAGCTCGTATATTGTAAAGTGAATGGACTGTATATTTTTGTGGGTGAAATGCAGCAGCCAATTTGTTCACACAGTAGTGTCCCACCAACAGTAGTGGATTTGTGACTAAATTTTTTTAAAAAAATTTAAGAGCTTATTACCCCCGGTAAAGCTATCCGCCTACCGACTAAATGCCAAGTTCCTACTTACTGATAGGTAAAGAGGCATGTGGAGTAAGGAAACTTGCCTAAGTTTTTGCCCTGTCCGGGAATTGAACTTGGGTCCCCTCGCTTACGAGGCATGTGCTCTAACCAATAAGCTACAGTACTCCAAGTTATTTAAGATTAATGATACAATCTTGAAATTTATAACACATAAATAGTCTCCAATATTCTTCCTCCAGACTAAAAGCCATATAGTGTTCAGCCTCAGAGGTACCATCTATTTAGCAATCTTTAGGGTCGACCTGAACAAGCATCTGTTCCTGCCACTTTAGTTACCACTGTCCCTAGTAACCTGCTCCAGTCCCAGCCAACGGAAACTCAATGTTTATCAAACCTACTGGAATGCAAGAGCAATACAAATTCTTGTTCTGTAATCATTAATGTAACCTTTTTGAACACAAATAAAGCCTTCCTTTATGCAGTCACCAGCCAGAACAAGCAGAGTGCTAGATCAGTGTTTACAAAACACTGCCCACAAACCAAAGGCCCATAGGCCCTTATTTGTTCCTCTAGTTCTGCCAAGTATGTAAGGAGATGGAGTTTCCAAAGTCAAAAGACTGACAGGTATGAAAGTCCAGCATTCTTTAAAATCCTGACACCTCACTGAAGCCGGGTGTCAGGAAAGTGGAGAGGCCTCTGTGCAATTCTCATTGTGCATGATGGAAAAGCAAATCTTTGTTAAATTTAGCTCAGCTGATAGTACTCTCGGGTTAGAGCTGTGGATTCAAGCTACATTATCATTGGTGCCGTTTTACAAGCAAGAGGCCATGAAACTATTCAAGAACAAGAGTTTTTATGGGCAATAATTACTCTACAGCACTTTGAGATATTGATATGATAATGTTCTACATTGAAAAGACTGCAGAAGTAGTCCTCCAAATTTCTTCTCTTCTCCCCCACCCCACGACCAAGGGACAGTCTGCATTAAGGGTGTTCAAACAATAAAACCAACGAAACAAAATACAACACTATTTCCTGAAAGGAAGGTTGTATTTAACAGGTTAATTGAAATTTAAGAATGGATTACATTTGTGGACAAAGGAAACTATTGACACACTATATGCTTCCGCAAAGCATTTGGCAAAGTTCGTCTGGGCTCACCATCATTCAGACAGAGCAAAAGTGCAATTATCTCCAGAGTTTATTGAAGGTTCCCTGAAAATTGTCTGGGGAACTACTCTGTGTTCATTACTTCAGACAATAGTACATCAAAAATTCACTTTCACTGCTGTCAGCAGAGCTGAATATATTGTAGTAGAACAATAGAAGTGTTGTTGCTTCACATGTTCAGTGAGACTAAGGTTACCTGGGTGCACGTTTACCCCAGTGTCATTCTTCCCATTTGAAGAGTTTTCTGCTTGTCTCCACAAGCTTTGTGCATCAACACAATAGATCTATGGCAGATACCTGTCTACTGAGTCCTTTGCAAGCAGCCAGATAAGAGGCCACTGGACCCAGCCTCACTCTTCTCTGCCCATTCCACCTGCTATGCCTATGTTCACCCACATAATAGTCACTCACTGTACATCCTTTGCAGTGAAGTGTATACAACATCTCCGAGACTTCCTCCCGATGTAAAATACACTATATCAAATCTAAGGGTTATTATGAATTATTATTGTTTTGCTCAGTGGGAAATCTCCAGATTTCTAAAGGAGGAAAAATTATCCTTGCAAACCAGCATTTCACTGCCAACCTCCCTCCTCTTACAACCACAATGTCTTTCACGTCCAGCTTTCTGCTGCTTTTCAGGTGAGTCAATAAATGATCCCGTCTGATCTCATTTTTCCATTAAGTATCTCTGAACTCAGCAGAGATTGTGGGAATGAATGAGAGAGAGTGAAGAGAAAGAAAATGAGAGCAGCAGAGAGAGAGAAAAACAGCATGAGAAAAAAAAAGCAAACTAGAATCGCACCCCCACCCGCCACACAAGAATTTAACCGTGTTTATTTGTTACAATTCACCACACAACAGGCTCATAAGCAGTTTGTACTTCAATGCCTTCCCTTCAGATCTGTTTTCCACAGTGAGGTTCAGGACCTATTCCAATTACTGGAATAATGAGGCTGCAACTTTATGAAGTACACACTCAAACTATCTGGGACAATACCAGCACTGTATTGCTATCTAACACTATTGCTTTACACCCAAATACAGAGACTTACCTGCCCATGTGTGGATGCTTCAATACCCAGAGTAACTGCCATTCAGAGTCTAGCATTCAATACCATTCCCACAAGAGATGCAGTGCCAGCCCTGCAACCTTGAGGCATTAATCTTTTGTTTTCAATTAGAAAATAGAAAGTGTCAAAGAAGTCGAGACGTAGCAATATTTTTGTTCAGTAGGCAAACACAGCAGGCGTTTTGTGAGCAGCAAAGACCCACACATAAAAAGGAGGTGAATGATCAATTTATATGGAGGACTATTGGCCATGAAAACAGGAAAAATTCCATTCCCTTTTTCAATGACGTCTACATGAACCTGAACAGTCAGATTAGATCTTGGCTTAAAGTCTCATTTGAATGAGGACAGTGCTGCATTCCGTCAGTATTGCACTGGAGAGCCAGCATAGATGCTTTGCTCGAAATCAATATAGGGCTTGACCCCACAATCTTTTAAGCACAAGCCAGACCATTTGGTTACTTGTTTGGAGGCAACGCTGGATGGAGTTTTTCCATTTATAAACTCTCGTTTTTCTGTTTAACAGTATTTGTCAGAGTCACGTCACCAAGTGAAATGCTCCCCGATGGCATATTCTACCTTAACAGGAGAGTGAAAGGTAATACACCAATACAGTCCAACGCAGATTATCTGCACTAATTTGGACTGGCTGCATTACAGACAACCAGCCAGTGTGAATAATTGGACATCACACATAATACAAATTACCTACAGTGCTACTTAATAACATGTTATTAACATGCTACATGTTGGTGTCCTGTAGCTCAGTGGTTAGAGCACTCGCTTTGCAAGCGAGAGACTTGAGTTCAATTCCAGGCAGAGGGCGAACCCTTGGGCAAGTTTCCTTACTCCACACACCTAATAATAATCCCTCCAAAAACAATAATAAATTTGTCATTTTCAATCTACGACTGTTTGTGGGACATTGCTGTGCGCAATTGGCTGCCGCGTTCGCCCACAAATATACAGTCAATTCACTTTACAGTGTGTTCTGTGAAGCGCTTTGGGATGTCGAGAAGACGTGAAAAGTGCTATATCAAATGCAAGGATTATTATTATTATTATTATGTTCCATTAGGAACTATAGTGTATAGCTATAGTAGTACCACTGCCAGATCGTCTGTCTTGTCTTTCTCTCGCTCTACCACAATCAACTCTCTTTCTCTGGGTCTCTCTCTTTCTGACTCTAACCCTACAATATGTAAAAGTATAAAGAGCAAGTAGTGCTGAGAGAAAAAAATCCCTGCAGGTGTTAAATTGCGTGTAAGGATGCTAAGGATCTGATTTACATAGCAACCGTACTGCCCAGCATCCACTTCACAGCCACATGAGGATAAATAGACATACAGGTAATTGGTATGCAGGTAACCAGCTTTCGTCCCAGACCTTTCTTCTGCTCCTTGTACAAGTTAACCTGAATATAAATTAGCACGGATAGGAAAGTCGGATTAGAACGAGGTCTAAACCCACACAGAGGGGGAATAATACAAACCTTTGCACTTGATACAGTGCCTGTCAAAACATCTAAAAGCTTCGCAGGTAATTGCTGTTGACTGTGTATTTGGAGACAATCACAGCAGACAATTTGTGCGCAAGGTCCCACAAACAGCCAAGAAATGAATGACCAATTTATCGGGAGGATTGCTGACCAGAAAGAGGAAAAAGAGGAAGAGTGTGGGAAGGTACATCTTACTAGCTTTGGTGTGTGGATCATGGAGCTCAGCAGAATTGACTTCAACTTGCTGGAGTCCTCTCTGCCCTGACGCCCCTTGCTTGAATGAACAGGATGCTCCGCTGTGGTACAAAAAGGCTGCAGGCTCACATCTCATGGTCACTCCCTCTTAAAGTTCACTTTGACTGGATAGGTTTGGATGCATATAAGTTATCCAAAGCAGAAAATTCCCATTACAGCTGCACTAGTTTCCTGTGTTTACAATACACGGTTGTTAAGGTGAAGGTGTCAGCCTGGTCTCAGTTGGTAGTGCTCTTTCCTCCAAGTCAGAATGTTGTGGGTTCAAGCACCACATCGGGACTTTGAACTTATATCACCTAGGCTGATACTCCAATGCAGTGTATGATGTAGGTTCATCTTTCGGGTGAGACATTAAATTGAGGCCACGTCTCCACGTCCAGGCAGATGTTAGAAATCTCACGGTGCTAATCAACAAGAGAAGGGAGTTTCTCCTGATGTCCTAGCCAACAATTCCTCAAATAAAATTAGACATTAATTTCATGCCTGTTTATTGGGACACTGCTGTGCACAAATTGCTTGCATAATAGTAGATAATAATAGATAGATATAATAATAATAATAATAATAATAGATATAATTTTAATTATAAAATATACAGAAACTGCACATTATAGTATATCCTGTGAAACACTTTGAGAGAGCCCCTCATCATGAAAGGATTATTAAAGGTGTAGCCTAAAATCCTATAAGGAAAAATACTGTATGAGGAGATCCCATCTTTTTTCATTGGGGCAGAGGGGGAAAGGGAGGCTCCATTGCATATCATTCCTCTCATTAACATTCCCGTTTCACCCTCTTGTTTGTGTGTAGGTTCATCAGCAGCAGTTTGCCAAGAGTAGCCCAACTCACCCTGTCACGTGAATGTTGTGACTGGCAAGGCATCTGCATAAACACTGTATTGCTTACAGGTGCATTAATTTTGTAGCAACCTCAAAGCCCAATACCCTTCACAATGTACCAAAGCCATATAATTTTCATTGAGAATTTATGAATCTTATTGATTTTCCCCTCCACCCACATGCACCTCCATTAAACAATGGGCTCTAACTCGAGGAAGCACCAAGACACATGTGGGAGAGCTGCCTTGTATCAATGAAACTCTTTTATCAAGCTTTTCTTGAAAAAGAATAGAGAAACGATTGAATTGTGCCTCAGGCTCTCATTTCTTTGCTGGTTTAATAATACATCGCAAACACAAAGCATTGCCATTCCTTTCTGGCAATGTACTTTAGCTTCTATAAAGACCAGGCCCTTCCCCCACTTCCACCACTCTCCCACAAGGCTGCAACCCTATGATCTATTACATAGGAATTTCCATGTGTAGGTGGGTTGCATGGAACTCTGTTCGGTTTGGATATTCTTAAGCATGGAGATGGGTTTCCGCATGTGTCAGACATACGGCTGACCAAAAATAAATATTTTTCGGGGGGGAGGGGGTGGGGGGGGAGGGGGTGGGGGGGGGTGCGGAGGAGAGAGCAGGCATTGGTCACTCTGCAGTTTACATACAGTTCAGCATCCCAACTTTAGCTTGATTATAATTTTTGTGAAATAATATAAAACCCTCGAGTTGCCAGGAACAGGCCCGGAGATAGGCCAACCCCACACCCCCCACACTTGCTTATCTGATTTGTAAAAAAAATTGTCCGACTAACAGCAGTAGAGACTCTTTAACAGTAAGAGAGCAACGACAGCAAGGACAACTTTGTCTTGTCCTTTCCTCCTCAGGCCTTCCCTCCCCCATCTGTAACTTTGCCATTATTAACACATGTATGGCCTTCAATCCTGCCCTATTCAGCTATATTGAGTTCCTGCACTAAATGCCTTGGCCCTTCACCAAAGCTTCTCAGTGATATTTTAAAATCAAAAAATGATAATTATTCTGTGTTGTTGGGAATGTACAAATACATTTTTCTCCCAGTCTAGCCATGCTAAGTAAGACATACTATCCGCATACCCAGACAGGGCTTGGAGAGAAAATGGTGGAACAGTGTTTATGACAACTTGCACTTATGTAGTGCCCTCCATGCAGGGTAGCATCTCAGAGTGCTTAACAGTGGCAGAGCCTGACTCCGAGCTGGGGGGCTGGAGGGGAGGTGGCCGTAAGCATGGTCGAAGAGGAAGGTCTTCAGGCAGGAAAAAGGTGAGAGAGGAGGCAAGGTGGAGGGATTGAGGGAGAGTATTCTGGAGTCTTGGGCATAATGGGTGAAAGTGCGACCTCCGATGGTGGGGAATATTTTACCAACAACAATGACAACAAAAATTGCATTTATATGGTCAGGAGGAAACCCCACACTGAGAGTTGAGCTCATAGACGAGACTGACACTCACACTCTTGTGCAGTACATGGAGAGCTCTGACACTCTAGTCCAGTACTGGGGGAGCCCTGCATTGTCACAGGAGCCATCTTGCTGACGAGATATTAACCCAAGTCCCTTCTGGCAGTTCAGATGGATGCTAAAGATCGCATGCACTTTTAGAAAACAGAACTTTCTTCCTGTGCCTTGGCCAATAATTCTACAGATAAGTTGGTCATTCAATTCATAGCCGTTTGTGAGACATTGCTGTGTGCAAATTGGATGCTAAAACATATAGTTACTACACTTGACAGCACTTAACTGAGAAGTGCTTGGAAATTTTCGATCTCATAAGTGTAATATAAAATGCAAGGATTATTGTTGTTCCTGTTGTGGTTGAGTTCAGAGGGTAGAACCCACAGTAGCAAGAGAACAAATCAAATTAAAAAGATTGCTCCCATTCTTATTTGACCTTGAATTGGACCATGCCCGACAACAGTGCCTTCGGAGATCCCATATGTAACTGGATTAATACACTCAGGCCCACAATAACTGGGAAAGCAGAAGTAGGGCAGAGTCACTCCATGTGCCTGATATCACTTAAGCTGCAGCAGAGCCAGGCAGATTGTAAATGGGACAAGCATGTACTCCAGTGCTGTGCCAGAGGTGGCTACTAAATGACGCAGGAGTCTTTCCACCTTCCAAGGCCCTTGTCAGTAAAACTGTTGCATATTACTTTAAGGCTAAATGGGCAATTGACCAATGAGAAGCAAACAGGAAGCATAAAAGGATTCTGGGAAAGGGACTTGCTGGAGGGCTGATCAGAGATGAAGTGGATGGTTTAAATAGAGGAGCTATTGAATCTAAACTGTTGTGGATAACACAAAACATACAAAAAAGAACTTGCTTATCTCCAGGGAGCCAGGGCAACCCAAACTGGCAGCATGACTGAGAACAGCATTACCCACAAACTATCATAAACAGTCATTTATTTTCATTGATGAAAGTCAAGATTACATTTCTTGGTTTGAAGAAACTTCCTTCTCCCTGACAGTACAGAATAAAGGCAGACATTGCTTGGAGCTTGGTCATATAGGCAGGGGAGTGTGTGTGGGGGGGGTGTTTGTGGGGGAGGAGGGTGGCAGTTGTAAGTTAGTGGATAATGGGCCTCCCTTCTGTTCAGCATCCCGAATGAAAGACTACAAATGTGCACTGATCCCTGGAGCCTCTCACTAGAGGGATTCTGCTAAGTATGAATAATGGAGGGCATGAATGGGAAATTGCAAAATATTACATTAAATTGCCAAGGTTTCTTTCAATGAATGGGTGGGGTCAACTTAGATCAATGTTAGCTGCACAATGAAAGCAATTATTTGGGAGATGGAAAAGCCACATGCCAAATAAGCTCTTGTGATTGCACAGCTCTGTTCACCAAATGAGGAGGCATTGACCTGATGTGGATGTAAATAACTCCCATGTGCAGCTGAACCACAGAGAAATGTAGCTTTGTGGGATTGTTCAATGGGGTACTAAAGGAGAAATAAACCAGATAAACTAGTGCAATTGCTAGGCAGTTACCCCTTGTTGTTGATCTCCTCCATGAATTTCATTTTAGGAGCTGCAGTCACAGATCTGCCCCACCCTTTGGAATTCTATCCCACAGCACCTATGCCTCACCCCCTCCCTTGCCTCCTTCAAGAACCTCCTCGTCAACTGTGCCTTCGGTCACCCTCCTACCCCTATCCTCACTGCTCTCCAATAATGTTCTAATAATAAAATAACAACAATAATAATAATTCCTGCATAAGGCCATAATAGGCCACACTAAAAAATATAAAGTGATAAGGTGTTGAGAGCTCCCCATTACATTCAGTCCCCGATTACGTCACAGCTCACACACCCTTTTGCTCTTTGTCCTTGCTCTTATAAGGGTGGGCACTGACAAAATACCCAAATTGGGCACCAATGAGAGAAATCAACTACTGCACAAATAAACATATACAGGATAACTGCTCAGTCTCACTGAGTCAATAACTAATCCAACACTAAAAAATCAACAATGTTTCTTTGTTGATCAGATTAAATCTGGATCAATAGTTATGAAACTGAACACTGTAGTCCATTTACGCACAATGTTCTGTTGACCTGTTTCATCCAAAGCCCTGTTGACACATTTCTGAACATGCTGTAATGGGAATGCAGGGGTCTCTGTTTGTATGTGTACACCAATGGTCACAAACAAAGCCTTACATCTTCATGGTGGTTTGCATTTACAAGGCGTCAGCCAGACACTGCGTGACATATGTTAGCTGTTTGTTCACGATGGCCCCCAAGTCTCTGACCCAGACAATTAAAGAACAAATAAACTACTTCCTAGCCATCATTTGACACATTCGTCAATATAGCAATTCTATCGCCAAACAACCACTATGTAAATGGTATCAATTAGATCTTATGCAAATGATGCATAGAGTCACAGGTCAGCAGTGTGAAATTCCAGTTGAGTTCTTTAAACTCAGCATAGGCCATATGGTTCAGTGCAGACAGATAGCAAGAGGCACCAACGAATATTGATAAATGCTCCCAGTTTTTAACTATGCAGTTGGTCAGGCAACAGGAAGGAAGGGAGCAAAAACATTTCTGCTTCAAATAATAATAATCCTTGAATTTGATATAGCTCTTTTCACGTCTTCTAGATGTCTCAAAGCGCTTCACAGAATATACTGTAAAGTGAATTGACTGTATGTTTGTGAGTGAAATGTGGCAGCCAATTGCGTACAGCAGTGTCCCACAAACAGTCGTGGATTGAAGTGACCAATTTATTATTATTTTTTTTCTTGAGGAATTATTATCAGGTATGTGGAGTAAGGAACTTGTCCAAGGTTTCACCATGCCGAGATCTTGCCACAGTGACCAAGCTGGTAGAAAACTTTCACTCTGAAATGATAGAAATTGGTCAATTGATAAGAATTTGAATCAACAATACAATATTGGAGTGTTTCTTGTCTGTATCAGAGATTCCTTTTACAATCTTTATGCGGCAGCAGGGTTTTGAGTGAGGTTCTTAGTGTAAAAGGCTGTTTAGGATCAGTTCCAATGAGGCATGCAATTTCCTGCACATATTTCTTTATCTGAATGTTGTTGAAAGAGGTGGACTTTAACTCAGTTTTATTACTTCCTGTTATAGGGTCAGTTATCTGGCAACTTTGAAAGCACAAAAAACAATGAAAATACCAGCCTCCTTTCCACAAAATTACTGGGCACTGGGAGCGCACATGAAGGGCGCCCATCCATTCCCCCACCCCCACCCAACACCCACACACACAAACAGTCCCTCCCAGTTTCTGCTCCTTCGCGCACGCAAAAAAAAGTGTCTAAGTCTTCCATTCAAAAGTCATTAATCCATCAAGCTCTCATCAAGAATGAGCCCTTTATTGAAAGACCCCTTCCCTCCCCACTACTCCCATCATCAGATTCTAAAGGAGATGAGAAAGATGCCACAGCACATTATTGAGTCCCTCTGAAAAGGTTAAGCAATCTGAGGGATTTGCAACACAGCAAGAAACAGATCACCGTTCACCTCATGTGAGAAACAATCACAGCAATTCTGACACTGCTGACAAAAGTAATCATCTCCCTCTATACATGAACCTGGTCCAAGCAGACTCCTGTGGACTAAAACCTCTTGTTAGACAACTCCCCTGGAGGCAATGCTCAGGAATAGGCAAATCCAGATCACAAGAGAGGTTTAGATAAGAAGTTCCTGTGGCCTATTTGATTCCATCTTTCCAGAATACCTACTGTCTTCCTATTTCAGCATTAAATGGTTTCTTAAACAAGCCCAAGTTCTCACCTCACTCTTACTTTTCCTGGTAGGCTGTTCTCTCTGCATCAACTCCAAGCATATATTCTGCTCCAGTGATTAGACTAAAAGGCAATTTGGCCCAGGAAGCATACTCATTTACCATGTTTTGCACATTACTGCTAGTGCTAATCTCAGTAGCTACTATTGTAGAACTGTACAGGAATCCATTTATCCTTCATATATACACATACAGAGAAGAACGAGGGCAAGCATTGTATAGAAAACATTCAACTGAAAGTATTCCAATCTATGGCGTGTACATTAGTACAGTATCACGCTCTTCCTCAGGAAAGTGTGACTGATCAGCAGTGACAGTTCAAGGGCTCATGTTGTTGATAATGTTCTTGTGGCCTTATGTAACACTATGTAAAAATGAGTTGCCAGAGCAAACCAATACAAGCTAATTGTCCTTTCCAGTAACCTTGACTGAACCCGCATGTAGGGCTGTGCAGAGGGGGAGAAAGGTAGGAAAGGGAAACATCTGATCATATAGAGTGCAAGAAATTTTTTTTAACACTTCAGCACTTAAAAGATATTCAGCACATCACAGTACTCTGCGCAGCTAAGACAGAGACACAGGAATGGGGAAGCACTCATCACTTAGTCCTGCGTCTTTCAAGATCATATCAGATAGTTTTAGTGAAGTTGTGTACAATTTTTTTTACACACTCAAATCATTCTCATTCATAAAAGGTACGAACCAGTTCACACTGGTGCAAAGTACTCTTCCGATTACAAAACTGACTGTTTTCTCTTCCGAAGTTCAAATTTGGTTTTCATGTCAAGCTGATCTCAAAACTATATTCAGAGTTTTAAAATGTGTTGATTCGTGTGTGAGCTGATAGTGAAAGTCAGCAGGCTATTTCAACCCCAGGACACATCTCAGCCAAGCTCAACCCATCCTTACCCAACAAATTCACATATAAAAATACAGTATCAATGGTTAGTGATTAGCAGCACTGGCAGATGGTACTCAAAAACTCCACCAAGAACACAACAGAGTACAGGATTCGTAAAGATCATTGCCCATTTCCATCCACTTGCCATCCATTCCTTCTCAAAAGGCCCGACAATAACTACATCTACTGCTTTGCTTGGACAAACAATTTTTCATAATGGTCAACAGGTTAAAGTTACATCTAAACTGGATATTCACCTTACCTTTTGAGTTTGCAAAAATCATCCAAACATATTAATAGAGTCCACCTATCCTTCAGATATAGAGAGTTTCACAAATTGTACTTATGTCTTTTCTCTACCATCCAAATTCCCAATTATCCAGAGTTCATTTTTTTTAAAGATTATTGTAAACAAATAATTGACACATTTTAAAACTCTCAATACATTTATATAAAATTAATTTAAGTTTCTCCTTTTATGTATGTATGTATGTATGTATGTATGTATGTATGTATGTATGTATGTATGTATGTATGTATGTATGGATGGATGGATGGATGGATGGATGGATGGATGGATAGCTCGGCGTCAGGCTCCACTACTGTCAAGTGCTCAGAGAGGCTGCCCGACGTGAAGGGCGCTATATAAATGCAAGTTGTTGTATTTTAGATGCCATCCTACACATTAATCTGGTCCCCCATCTTTGCACCCCTCTCCAGTAACAGATATTTCTGATCTAGTAATGGGGCCTCCCTGTCTGAACTCACTTAAAGAATTGCTATTGTAGATATAAATAACAGAAGATAGCGATCGTACCTCAGCACCAACCACAACCTTCAGAAGAACAAGAGTAGAAAAATAAAAAGCTTTTGACCTACTTCAACACAGCAAAGTTTAAGACATCCTTCGATATATGACACAGAATACCTGAGCAATGAGACGCCAAAAATGTCAGAATCAAAGATTGTGTTCAGAGAGCAACAAGGCGAGCTTTGTTTTAAAAGCTATTTTCCAAATGAGAAGAAATGTATGCTCACCTCCAGCAAGGGCACTAATATTTGAAAACACTGAGTCCTCAACACTATCATTTGTGTGGAATACAATACAATATAATATTACATTTGTGTAGCGCCTTTCACGTCAGGCAATGCGCTGGTGTGGGTGGGGGGTGGCGTTGAAGGGATTATTAACCCGGAAAGTGATCCACCAATTGACTAACAGCGTTCTGTGATGCTACCCCGCATGAAGGGTGTTATATATATGCAAATTGTTGCTGTTGGTTGTTGTAATAACTGGGTTCCTACTCACTGCTAAGTAACCAGAGGTTTGTGGAGTAAGGAAACTTGCCTAAAATTTCACCCTGCCCGGGAATCAAACCTGGGTACTCTTGCTTGTGAGGCGAATGTTCTAACCAACACACTACAGGACTCCCTTGTACATCCAAAGTTAAGAATTTTTCAAAATTCTCACAATCATAACTTTTATGGTTTTAAGGTTAAGATTTGGAGAATTTCAGGCTTCAGAAGTAATAGGTTTCTCAAGGCCAAATTCAGTCCATAAAAGTTATAAAATACAAGTTAAGTGTTAAAGAAGTTAACTTATGAACAAGTTAACAGTCCATAGGAAGTACATTGTTTGAAAAAACACTTTCCTTTTACCTCTCTGTCAGGAAGATTTTTCCCTACTGCCACTTAATCAGCATTTTTCAATTACAACAACAATTTACATTTGTGCAGCTCCTTTCATGTTGTGGTGGTGGGGGGAGAAGGACGGACCGTCATTTCGAAGCACTTCACGGTGCTGAGAAGCTGAATTAACCTGAAATCATCATTAGCAGCAGTCTAGAAACCTGCAAGCAAGAGATTCTACACTCCTGTAATATCTGGTTGAATGTCCCATAAAATAAACTTACCTTTTTGTTAAGAAACACATCACTATCTCTGAATCCCTGTTATCAATCTGGTAGCCAGGCTGAATTCTGCTGGTAAATCCTTCATTTTAGTACAGAGACAAAACTGAATCAAATCTCAGAGTCAACAGGCAGATGGAGGTTGCCTTGTGTAGACTAACAATGGCCCTTATCAGGAGTACAGTATCTCAATGCAAAATAACTGTCGAAGAGGAGCTGAATGCTTCGAGAAACGTTGGCAGTCTAAATCACTCTTTGTGAGGAAACCAAAAGGCTGCCCATAGAGACAGAATCAAACAAAGTCTCAAAGACGTGGACTACTCAAGCAAATCAAGGAATGTAACAGTCTCATCCCACAATTAGTCAAAACAACAGCCTGCACCTGAACTGCTGGCTCCTCAAGACCATTGTTTGTTGAGGCTAACTAAAATTCCTATTTCCTTCTTCTGGGTAAACTAGATTAGGTTGGGCTAGCTTTAATTTTAGTCAGCCAATGTCACACACGCAGAAACCCACAAGCATGTGCTTAAGAATAGCCAAACCAGAATTACACATATGTATGGCCACTTGTCAGGCCACTTACACCTAGAAACTTCTGAGTCTAGAATGGAACATGCACTCTCTATCTAAAGGAACGCATCCTGCTTATTTAATTGCACAGAGGGGTGCTAGGCACAGGTTGGTGAGAACCAAGGCTTGGGAACCCCAGAATGGAGTAACTGCTGGAGTTTAACCAGCTACAAGCAAATAGATTGCCATTGAGAGCACTGCTTCACACTTCTTGCTCAGCTGGGACCACCATGGCTTGCAGAGTTACCAGGAACTGAATGCTCCCAGCAACCTACAGAACGAATGTTCAAAAGTCGGCTTGTGTCCACTTTCCTTATCTACGGCCACATGTGTGGTAACCAAACTATTCAATCTGAAAATGCACCCTCTTCATTGCCTCCTTCCTTGACTTGTCACTTTACATGCTCATTCTGACCTCCTCTGGAAAAATCACATCAGTAACCTGAAACTTTCTTTTTCTGCTTTAACTTTTCAAAGTGTACGGAAAATTAGCCCCCATCTAACTCTCTGTGCGAGGTGTGTGTGCAGGCAGGTTTGCTCCAGAGGAGGTTAGAAATAGCATGGAAAATGACAAGTCAAGGCAGGATTCAATGAAGAGGGTGCATTTTCAGACTGAATAGTTTGCTTACCACGCATGTGGCCATAGATAAGGAAAGTGAATCTGATAATCTATTGCAGTGCTTTCATCTTCAAAATGATGGGATAAACAGACAACTTACAAGAGCCCCAAATGAAATATGCTTGATGCAGATTCAACCCAATTCTTTGTGAGTGATTATTTACAAGACTATATCCTTATAAATCTGCGGAAATACTATTTCAGAATGATGGTAGTAAATGTATTGAACAGGTTCCCTCGAGAGACGGTGGAAGCAGAGAGTGTTGATTCTTTCAAAATCAAATTAGATCGATTTCTTTTAGGAAATAATATAATAGGACACGTTATATAGTTTGGGACACCAGCATTCTACTGGCAGGATGGTGGAAGGTGAACTGGATGGACCTTGATTTTCTTTCATCTAGCAATTCGTATGTTCTTAATCTGCAATAGGAGCGTAATCCATCAGAAGGGATAATGACACCCGGAGTGACAAAATAAAATGTTCACACAAGGGGAGTCAGAGGTTAAGGTACACTGTTAGGAGAAATCCGCGCCAGTCTACATGAAATCAGGTCGGGCCCAGTCAGTCCGTCAATGTGGAGTCCTGTATCTTAGTGGTTAGAGCACTTGCCTTGCAAGCGAAAGGTCCTGAGTTCGATTCCCGAGCAGGGTGAAACATTGGGCAAGTTTCCTTACTCCACATACACATACTGTTTACCTAGCAGTGAGTAGGAAACCGGTTGTTAGTCGATTGGTTGATCTTTTTTCCGGGGATAATAATCGCTTCAAAAAACTAATAATAATTTGGTCACTCAATCCACAACTGTTTGTGGGACACTGCTGTGTGCAATTGGCTGCTGCATTTCGCCCACAAAATATACATTCAATTCACTTTACAGTATATTTTATGAAGTGCTTTGAGACGTCTTGAAGACGTGAAAAAGCACTATAGCAAAATTATTATTAATATTTTTTATGGCAGGTATTTTAATCCCGTTTCTAGGAGATCATAAAGATAGGGTATGGCTGGGGAGCAAAGAGATTTATAGGTGCAGCTGAGGACCTTGAAATTGATCTGCTGGAAGACAAGACACACAACCAAAGAAGAGGCCATGTATGCCCATTGTGTGTTTCATCATCAAAGTATACAGTCAATTCACTTTATATTATATTCCATGAAGCGCTTTGGATGTCTCAACAACGTGATAAGGCGCTATATCAAATTGCAAGGATTATTATTATTTCCTTAATCCATGTTTCTTTTTTACTTGTTAATAACCAGCATTTCTGATCATTTCACATGTCCAGCATCTGCACATTATTTGTTAAAATCAGGAGAACAACAACAACAAGATTTCATTTATAGAGCGCCTTTCACGTCGGGAGGACGTCCCAAGGCGCTGGACAGTTGGGTCAGGACCCAAGCAGGGGTGAAATGGTCAGGGTGAGGGGAGGGAAGGGAGGGAGCGAGAAGGGGGTAGAGAGTTGAGAGGGGAGCTGAAGGCACGGTCAAAGAGAAAGGTCTTGAGACCGGCCTTGAAGGAGGAAAGGGAGGAAGCAAGGCGAAGGCACTGGGGGATAGAGTTCCAGAGCCTAGGGGAGAAGGAGTAACTACTGTAATATAGGCATGTGATAAAGAAACCCAACAGCAACCTGGGAGACTAGGGTAAAGAGTTCAGGTGTGTGAACCCTATGCATGGAATTGTACCACAGGAAATTAACTGTCGCTGAACTCCTCAATCCTGATCTTGCTCTTTGAAAGGAAATGAATGGGGACTCATTAATCCATCATGAAAGAGGACTTGAACCGAAACATCGAGAATTTCTTTACTCTTGAAGAGAAATTACTTGTGTTGGTTTTAAAGAAAAATGTATAAATAATGCAATAAGTTAGAAACAGTTGCAGATGAATATCATTTGTATAACAGAACAAGGGCTTTGACTATAAACATTCTGGGTTAGTTTCGGCCGACAGAAACCTGGCTTTTAAACACTTTTGAAACCTGGCTTTTAAACTCTTCAAAGAACTTAAATTCTGGCCTAAATTTTAGCCTTGTTAAGACTGCCCGAAATTCAAAATTCCACAATTTAGATTCAGTTTAGATTTTGGAAGATTTTTTTTAAACAAAAACTTTATTAGTTTTTAAACTGGACCCGGCTTAGAAATCAAATTCTGAATTGAATTATGTGAGTCTTTAAAGTTTAAGACTAAATATTTACGATGAGAATTTTAAGAGTTAAGTATAATTTCACAAGTTCTGGAGTCCTGTACTTTATTGGTTAGAGGCTCGCCTCGCAAGCGAGACGACTGGCTTCGATACCTGGGCTGGACAAAACCAAGTTTCCTTACTCCACACTCCTGTTCACCTAGCAGTAAGTAGGAACCTGGTTGTTAGTCGATTGGCAGATCCCTTTCTGGGGTTAATAATCCCTTCAAAATAAATAATAATAATTTGGTCACTCAATCCGCGACTGTTTGTGGGACATGGCTATTCGTAATTGACTGCCATGTTTCACCCACAAAATATAGTCAATTCACTTTACTGTATTTTCTGTGAAGTGCTTTGAGACGTCTCAATGATGTGATAAGGCGCTACACCAAATGCAAAGATTATTATTATTATAAGTAGTGCAGAGATCCACACACAAACATAAAGTCAGGTAGGGAAAGGCAAGAAGAAAACAGAATCTATGCATCCTTACATCCCTCCCCATTTACCAATCAGAAATATTTCTCTAGTCATGCTTAGTGAGCTGAAGGGAAGAGGATAACTAGGCCTATTCTCATACAATGGGTCATTACAACATATTTGGGAGGGGAGGGATTTGGTTCCCTCTTTAGCAAGTTTCAATCCGTCCCTCACATCACAAAAGCATTTTTTTTGTCTGAGCAAATTCTATGTGACGGGATTCCACCAAACTATTATTTTCTTGCAGTCAGTGGAGGCTCCTTAAATCCTACCATTCACTTTGGATTTACATTGTCAAAGCCCGTTAAATATATTAATTTAAGTCAACTATCATAAAGCAAAGTGCTGGCATCAAAAGGGATTCCTTTGCTGAGAGAGATTAAAGGCAGCAGGAGATTCAGAAAGTAACCACGCCCCTCGCTCCCTCAATGAGGCCTGGACAGATTCTGCAATTTGAGTTGATTCCTGATGGGTCAATGCCACTCACAATAACCGTTGCCATGATATACTGCCTTTTTCATCGAAAGTCTCAAAGTGCTTTGCAGAAAATTGCTATCAAATGCTATTTGCAGGCAAATGCAGCAACCATTTTGCATTCCTTGTTAGAATCCTGGAACCCATTGTTGCAGGTCAACTTTGGTCACTCCATTCCCTCCTGAGCCCCTGCAGTCTGGTTTTCGCCCTGCCCACAGCACAGAGACAGCACTTGTCAAAGCCACAAATAACATTCTCTCTATCTGTGACCAGGGCTCCCTCTTCCTCCTCATCCTCCTGGATCTCTCTGCCGTGTTTGACAGTCGACCATGCCATCGGTTCTGCTCCCTCATCTACCTTAACGGGACCGCACTCGCATGATTCAAGTCCTACTTAACCAATCACCTCCATCTCCTCTTAGCAAATAGTTTCTCCTCCCACCCCTGCCTGTGGGGCACCCTAGGGCTCCATCCTTGATCCCCATTCTTTTCCTTATCTATATTCCTTGCCTCCTCCAGTACCAACTCCAGGTCCACTGATGTTCTATCAGCTTGTCTGGCAGACATCAAGGCCTGGATGAGTGTTAACTTCCTGCAGCTGAATATGGACAAGACGGAAGCCATACTCCTTGGCTCCTGTCAACGTCTTCACTCCTCTGGATCTGAACTCCTCAACATCCCTGGGCTCTCCCTCAGACTCACCGAACCAGTGTGCAACCTAGGCATCCGGTTCGACCCCCAACTGTCCTTCCTCCCCCACATCCAGTCCCTGACCAGGAGCACCATCTACTACCTTCGCCACATTGCACGTCTCCCACCGTACCTTACCCCAAATGCGGCCGAAACCCTCGTGCATGCGTTTGGCATCTCCCGCCTTAGATTATTCAAACGCACTCCTCGCCGGACTCCCCAGCTCCAGTATTCAAAAAATCCACCTCATTCAGAACTCTGCTGCCCACATACTAACCCGGAACAAACTCTGTACTCACATCTCACCAGTTCTGGCCAGGCTCCACTGGCTCCCCATCACCGAATGGATCGATTTCAAGATCCTCACACTTGTGTTCAAATCGCTTCATTCCCTGGCACCTCCCAATCTCGCCGACCTCCTCACTCTCCAAACCACCACCCGGCGCCTCCGCTCGACTGGCACCAACCTCATGCTCGTCTCTGCCCCACCATCGGAGGTCGTGCTTTCAGCCACTACCCCCGAAAACTCTGCAATCCCTCCACCTTGCCCCCTCTCTATCCTCTTTCAAGTCCTGCCTAAAAACTTTCCTTTTCGACCGTGCTTACGGCCACCAACCGCTGGCTCGGAGTCAGGCTCCACCACTGTTAAGCGCTCTGAGACGCTACCCTGTGTGGGGGGTGCTAAGTAAGTGCAAGTTGTTGTTTGTTGTACAGCAAGCCATAAAGTGAACTGCTCCATTTATTTAGGGGACTTTTGGCCAGGCACCACTTGACAACAACTCCCTACAAAGCATTTTGAGGCATTTCAACCTTACAGGCACAATATAAAATTATAGGAATTATTTACTTACTTCTAGCCTGTATAAATTGCTCTTTGCTTTTGATGCAGCAAGAGCAAACCAGAAAGAAGCCTAAAAATCAAAATGAAACAAAGCTTCTTTCAAACCTATTTTTCACACATCACACGCACAACTGTACCTTCCTGAGTTTACAGATGCCCTCATTTATTAATAAGGGAATCAAGTTGATCAGATATGGCACATACTGTAGTTGAAATCATCATTTATGTAAACACAAAGCTTATTGCAATTTCTTAATGTGGCTCACGAAGGAAAGTGAGGTGCACTGCTCTTTTACCCCTTTAGCATTAATAGGATGGAACATGCCTTCATCTCCACCAGGGTATTTCAAGTAATAGAACGAGAATTAAAAGAATTACAATTGAAAGGCTCTCAGTATAATAATAATAATGATAATAATAATAATTATAGTTGCTGCACCCATTTTGAGATGCTGTCACTAAAGATCTTTAGCTCTGGGTCACTGACATTTACGTTGATTACACACTCTGAGATGCTAATCCATATGAAGGCCGCTATATGAATGCAAGTTGTTGTTCTTACACCCAGCAGCCGCAAAACAAATCGCTGCTTTATTTTTTGACCGCAAACCTTCTTTATTTTCAAACAAGCAATCCAGAGCCTGCAACAGTGGTCTGGATTCTCAGCTCAGCTTGTTGGATACTCCTTAAAGAATAAATTGACAATTAACACAGATAACACAGATGATTTTCTTGCAGTCAATGGAGATGCAGATGAAGAATACTTTGTGAGTCCCTAGAAAGGTCTCATACCTTTAGATGATCTAATAAATATTATAATAATAATAATCCTTGCATTTGATATAGCACTTTTCACGTCTTCTCGACATCTCAAAGCACTTCACAGAATAGACTGTAAAGTGAATTGACTGTATATTTGTGGGCGAAATGCGGCAGCCAATTGCACACAGCAGTGTCCTACAAACAGTCGTGGATTGAAAATGACCAATTAATTATTGTTTTGTTTAGAGGGATCATTATTAGGCGTGTGGAGTAAGGAAACTTGCCCAAGGTATCGCCCTGCCTGGAATTCAACCAGGTGTCTCACTTGCAAGGCGAGTGCTCTAACCACTGAGCTACAGGACTCCGAGAGAAAGGACATAACAATATAACCGTTGACAGATATAAGTTTGACACCAGAAAGCAAGGGCCTGAGGAAACATTTACCCAATATTATGCTGTATTAAGGTCACTCAGCAAAACATGCAACTATGGAGCCCTGAGAGAAGAAATGATTAAAGATCAAATTGTGATAGGGATTAAAGACAACAAAATAAGCAGCAAGCTTCTGAAACATGAAGATTTGAAATTGCAGAAAGTGGTACAAATAATAAACATAGAAGAAATGTTCAAAGCACATGTGACAAGAGTTTGAGCAAAATGGGGAACAAGAGATGGAAATTGATGAACTGGTTAAGAGGAGTTGGAATAAAACAAATGAAGATTTTGGAGTATAGCTGGTATACAGATCTAAACGAAAGATGTATAACAAGGAGACATATGAGCAATGCGAACTAGAACATTCTTTCTCACAATGTCCAGCAGAAGGGAAAGTGTGTCATATTAGTAACAAAAATGGGCATTATGCCAGAAGGTGCAGAAATAAACAAAGGCCGGGGAGGGACAGGGGACTGAGAACACCAGGGATCACAGGGAAGTAGAATGTCAGGAAGAAGAGAATATAGGACTGACTATCCGAGAACTAGGATTGCACAGGAAAAATGGATAGGAGGAGGAGACTGGGGTTGTGTGTTTGGGGGTGTATGGGGGGGAGGGTGTTTGTGTGTGTGGCAGTGTATGTTTGTGTGGGGGGTGTATGTGTTTGTATTGGGGTTTAAGTGTGTGTGGAGGAGGGTGTATGTGTGTGTGGGGGGGGTGTAGGTGTTTGTGTGTGGGGGTGGGGGTGTGGGGGTGTATGTGTGGGGGTGTATGTGTATGTGGCAGGAGATGTTTGTGTGTGTGAGTGTGTGTGTGGGGGGTTTGTGGGGGTGTGTTTGTGTGTGGAGGGGGGGGTGTATGTGTGTGTGTGGGGTGCGTGTGGGGGGGGTGTTTGTGTGTGGAGGGGGGGTGTATGTGTGTGTGTGGGGTGTGTGTGGGAGGGTGTTTGTGTATGAGTGTGTGTATGGGGGGAAGTGTGTGTGTGGAGGTGTATGTGTGTGGAGGGGGGGTGTATGTGTGTGAGTGTGTGGGTGGGGGATGTTTCTGTGTGTGTGGGGTGTGTGTAGGGGGGTGTTTGGGTGCGTGTGTGGGGTGGGAGGGTGTGGGGGTGGTGTTTGTATGAGTGTGTGTGTGGGGTGGGTGTTTGTGTGTGAATGAGGGGGGTGTTTGTGTGTGAGTGTGTGTGTGGGGGATGTTTGTGTGCGTGTGGGGTGTATGTATGTGTGGAGGGGGGTGTATGTGTACGTGTGTGGGGGGGTTGAATGGGTGTGTGGGGGGTGTATGTGTGTGGGGGTGATTGTGTGCGAGTGTGTGTGGGGGTGTGTGTTTGTGTGGAGGTGTGTGGGGAGTGTGTGGGGGTTGTTTGTGAGTGTGTGTGGGGGGGTGTTTGTGTGGGGGTTGTTTGGGTGTGTGTGGTGGGTGTTTGGGTGTGTGTGGGGTGTGTTTGGGTATGTGTGGGGGGTGTTTGGGTGTGTGTGGGGATGGAGTCAGTAGCTGAGGTAAGTGAGGGGGCGGGGCGGGCTGATTCACAAAGCAAGGTCGGCGGGACGTCACAGCTAAAAAACCCCAGCAACAACAACAACAATGTCCTGGCAGCCCCTGGCATTGCCATCCCAGCCATGACCTGGGAGGCTGAGCCTGCAGACTGATGCCGTCCCGCTGATCGCTCGCTCCTGGTCTCTGCGAGCGCATTTTGGCTGCCGCCCGCCCCATACGAGCCTCTAAATTTCTCTCCTCCCACCCACCTCTATGTCTCTCCTCTGTCCTTCTCTCCCACCGCCCTCTGCGCCTTCTCTCTCTCCTCGACCCCATCACCACTTCTCTCTGCTCCAGCCTGGGCATCCTCCGCCGGGCCCATCGTGGCTCCAGGCACTGGCTGTCCCAGAGAATCAACTCCACGTGTCCCATCACTCACTCCCTCTGCTCAAACCACCTCCTTTAGGCAAACCCAACTCCCCCTTCCCTCATACGTACCCTCCCCAACTTTCCACTCACACCACTCTCCACAACCATCTCTCCTATACACCCCAAAATCCTCTCCAAACCACTCTCTCTTCCCTTCCCCCACTCCTGCAAACCCACCCACATTTCCCTCCAAAACGTCCGTTCCCTCTCATATAAAGCTCTCACCATCCTCGACCTCATCCTGGACGAGAACCTTCACATCTTGGGCTCACCGAAACCTGGTTCTCCCCCAATGACCCCAATCCCCTAGAGGAAGCCTTCCCTCTAGGCTACACCTTCCACCAACCCCTCATCCAAACCAACGTGGCGGCGGGGTGGCCTTCATTTCCAAAACCTCCCTTGGTCTTACCTCCTACTCCTCTGGCTGCTTTCCCTCCTTCAACCACCTCACCCTCTTCCACCCCTCTCTCCCACTGAAAATCCTACTTGTCTACCGCTCCCCTAAGCCCCCCGGCTCCTTCCACACAGACATCTCTACTCTCCTCTCTTCCCTGTCCCTCTGCTCCAAGCGCCTACTCATAATGGGCGATCTCAATCTCCACCTAAACTCCCCTTGCACCACTTCTTCCGACTTCACTGCCCTCCCCTCCTTCCTAAACCTCACCCTTCATATAAACTCACCCACCCACAACTGTGGTCATGCCCTTGACCTCGTCATCACCCACTGCCTTGACATTTCTGACCTCAGCATAGTGGACAAGGCCATATCGGACCACTTCCTCATCTCCTTCTCCTCCCACATCCCTCTCTCCTCCACCAAGCCCTCAACCATCCTCTACCGCCCTTGGTAAAGGCTACCCCCTGAGACCCTCACAAAGGCCCTCACATCATCAAACATCCTATCCCTCTGGCCTTCCACCCGTGAAGATCCTTAAGCAGCCATCCAGCTTTTCCATGATCGTCTCTCCTCCACCTTCAACTCCCTCGTCCCATCTGAAATCCAGGACCATCTCCAAACCCATCCAATCCCCCTGGTATAACAACCATCTCCAAAAAAACCAAACCCGGCTGCTCGAGCGCAGATGGCAGAAAACTGGCCTGACAGCACCGTCAACTGTGGCTCGAGCATCTCGAAAGCTACCGCCGTTCTTTTACACGCGCAAAAACGGCCTTCTACTCCAACATCATCTTGGAGGATAAACACAACCCTAAAATCCTTTTTTCCACCACCCATTACCTCCTCAGGCCTCCTCAATCTTCATATCAAATGCCAAGGCGAGGAGGTCATGGACTTCTTTTCATCTAAAATACTGAACATCCGCCAGGCATCCTCATCCACCTGCCCCTTGTCACCCACCACCACGCCCTCTCTGTCCCCCTCACCCTCCTCATCATCTGCTCCTACCACCACCCCCTTTCTACACTCTTTCCTCCCCATCTCTCCCTCCTCCCTCTCACCCACCATCACCTCCATGAAACCCACCACCTGCTGTCTCGACCCCCTCCCCACCAACTTGCTGGTCACCCAGCTCCCCCTCCTCTGCCCACTACTGGCTGACGTCACTACTGGCTGGATTCTCCTCCCATTCTCACCCGGTCACTTGCGGGGTACCCCAAGGATCCATCCTTGGTTCCCTCCTCTTTCTGATCTATATGCTCTCTCTTGGGGATGTCATCCGCAGACATGGGGTACATTTACACATGTATGCGGACGACACCCAACTCTATTTTTCCACCTCTCTTTGTGACCCCCAGTCCCCTGATGTTCTGTCAGCTGCCTGTCAGATCTCAGGGGCTGGATGAGCACAAATTTCCTTCAGCTGAACGTTGACAAGACAGAAGCCATACTCTTCGGCTCTTGTCAATGTCTAAAATCTCACGGTTCTCACCTCCTCCACCTACCCGACCTCCCCCTAAAACTCTCCGAACCCGTACGCAACCTCGGCATCAGGTTCAACCCCCAATTATCCTTCCTCCCCCACATCCGGTCCCTCACCAGCACCGCCTTCTTCCACCTCCGACGCAACACCCGTCTCCGCCAATACCTCTCTCCAAAAGCCGCTGAAACTCTGGTCCATGCCTTTGTCACCTCTTGGCTGGACTACTCTAATGCCCTCCTCGCCGGTCTCCCATCCACTACCATCCATAAAATCCAACTCATTCAAAACTCTGCTGCCCGCATTCTCACCCGCATGAAACTCCGCTCACCAATCACCCCAGTCCTTGCCAGACTGCACTGGCTCCCTATCCCAGAGAGAATTGACTTCAAGATCCTCACCCTTGTATTCAAGTCCCTGCACTCCTCTGCACCCCCCGACCTCTCTGCCTTCCTCTCTCCTCAAAACAGTAACTGTTGCCTTCGTTCCTCCTGGTCTGGCCTCCTCCTCATCCCCTGAATCCTCCGTTCCACCCTCGGCGGCTGTGCCTTGATCCACTCTGCCCCGAGGCTCTGGAACTCCCTTCCTCACTCCCTTCGCCTCGCTCCCTCTCTTGCTCTGTTCAGGTCTCTGTTGAAGACCTTTCTCTTCGACCGCGCCTTTGATCACCTTCCCATCCCCCGGCTCGGCCCCGGGATCCATTACTGTAAAGTGCTCTGAGACACCGTCTGACGTGGAGGGCACTATATAAATCCAAGTTGTTGTTGTTGTTTGGGTGTGTGTGGGGGAGTGTTTGGGTGTGTGTGGGGAGGTGTTGGGGGGGCGGGGCGAAAGGTTAATATTTATATACTAAATCTGTCCTAGTTTCCCAAAGTATAAAAACTCAAATGTTGGGATTTGGACCTAAAATAATTTGATAGCTTTGCTGATATCTGGCCTAGTGTTTTAATGCCCTCACAATTAACTCCTGAATGATACTGTTAAAGACGTTGAACAGAAGTTTATTTCTATCCTAATAGAATTTTGCAGGTCGACTTCTCGAGTGAACGTAAGCATCAGCAACTCTGAGCCAAAAACAGTTTAAAGACAGACGTGTTGTGGATTTATTGGCTGCTTTTACTGCCAATTCCCAACCACCAAAATGTATGAATCTGAAGTGGCCAACAAAATCTTCAGTCAACAACAACAACAACTTGCACTTATATAGTGCCCTCCATGCCGGGCGGTGTCTCAGAGTGCTTAACAATGGTGGAGCCCAAGCCCGAGCCAGGGGGAGGGGGAAGGTGACTGTAGGCGCTGTCGAAAAGGAAAGTCTTCAGGCTCGACCTGAAGATGGGGAAAGAGGGGGCAAGGCAAAGGGGTTGAGGAAGGGAGTTCCAAAGTTTCGGGGCATAGTGGCTGAAGGTACAGCTGTCGATGGTGGAACCAAGGTTTTGGGGGACGCGGAGGAGGCCGGACCCAGTAGAGCAGTGGCAGGGGGTACTGCTGTGGGGCGAGAGGAGGTTAGAGAGATAGGGGAGTACCAAGGAATTGAGGGATTTAAACACTAGAGTCAAGATCTTGAAGCCGATCTGCTGTCACAGGAGCCAGTGGAGTTTGGCAAAGACTGGGGAAATCGGGGTCTGGAGCAGTCGCCCACAAAATACAAAGTCAATTGCCTTTACAGTATATTCTGTGAAGCACTTTGAAGTGTCTCAATGATGTGAAAAAGCCGCTATATTGAATGCAAGGGTTGTTATTAGTAGTATTATATCAAATGCGTGGATTATTATATTATGAATAATGTCCTGCATATTTCTGCAACACTCAGTTTGAAAACAAAAGGTATTGAAGCGGCGACGCTGCTCTGAAGCCTCAACACCAGGCGATGAGAGAGGAACCCAGCAAAGTGGCTCCATCACAGCAAATGAAGTCTTTACACACCGAGCATGAAATTATATTTCAGTTTGTCACTAAGGTATCGAAATTCCTTGGTGCAAACTCTGATTGTATCTGACAGCAGGATTCTCAAAAAACAGTAAAGAAACACAATTTGCACCACGGGATAAATGGAGCGGTTTCCTATTATTTCAAAGTGAGACTGACCCATTTCCTGAGCGTCCGCAGCCCTCTGTAGCAACATTCTCTTTCCGCCCCATCTATCTCAATGTTGATTCCCCTGATCGGGAATGGAGTGGGGACAGAGAGAGAGAGAGAGAGAGAGGTTGCCCACTGTAACCAGACACTTTATTTAAATCCTGGATCACATCTGAAGGATATCTGTCTGCAAGTCAGAAGAACTTATTGCAAAGATGACTGCAACACTAATGAGGTCACGTTACGTACATGAGGTAGAAGGAAATAATAGAGTACAGGGAGAGCAGGTTAAGAGCAGGATAGAAGGGGTGGAGGCTCGCGTGGCGAATAAACTAGTTTGGCCAAATGGTCTGTTTCCTTGCTGTACATAGATACTTACCTATGTAAATCCTAATTAAACACTTTGAGATGTCCTCCCAATGTGACAGGCAAGGAATATTGTAATTCTATGTAATTTCGAATACTTTGACTGGATTTTAATTAAGAAATCTGGATTTTCCATGACACAGACCCATGGGAATGCTGATCCAATGTTCAAAAAGAGTAGGGAGCTTCCCCCAGTGTTCAGGTCAACAACTGCCCAGAATAAAATTGGCCATTGCTGTGTGCAAATTGGCTGCTCGGTTCACCTGCAAATACACAGTTGATACACTTAACGGTAAAATCCTGTGAAGCGGTTCACGATATTTCAAAGATGTGATAAGGCATGATATCAAATGGAAGTATTATTGTGAAAATTCCCATTTTGAGGCAGAACTCACTCTCTGGGCAAACACACAGAATAAACACTTGGACAAGGTACCATTGGGCAGGCAGCATTCAATGACCTGTAAACCAGCCCACACAGAAGTGGAGACATGTCCTGTGGGCAGCAGAGCAGATGGGCTTCAACTGGTGAGATTGCAGCAGCCGTATATATCTTGGCCACTGATGTTAAAATCCTGCTGGTTCAGCTACCCTGCACTGCATCTGGCGCATCAGCAGAGGAAAGAGATTGAAAGTTCCGAGTCACTTTCAAAAGTGCTTGTGTGGATAAATCAGCCATTAAAAAGTATGTGAAGAAAATCACTAAATCCATTCTTGGGAATCTCAAAATCCAAATCTCCCAACAGAAACGGTATCCCAAATTGACCACTGACTGAAGCTTGCTCCTTGGGAAAGAACTGCTCATCTCTATCGGAGATCAGTATTGTGCCCTTGGCAACGAGACAATGAATTAGCATTGTTGGATATTTAAGTTTTCCACTAAAAATAGGTCATTTTTTTTCACACACACACACACACACACAAAGAAACAAACAAAGACAGGGAGTGCTATTTATCTGAGAGCGAGGGAGACAGGTTAGAGAGATTAGCCAAAGCACTTCAGTAAAACAATCATCACCTCCAAAATATGCATTTAGAATAATATATAATATAATAATCCTTGCATTCGATATAGAGCCTTATCACGTCTTTGAGATGTTTCAAAGCGCTTTACAGAATATACTGTGAAGTGAATTGACTGTATATTTTGAGGGTGAAATGAGGCAGCCAATTGCACACAGGAGTTTTTCCACAAATCGTCACAGATTGAAGCGACCAATTTATTATTATTATTTTTACTGAAGGAATTAGTACCCCCGGAAAAGCGATCTGTCAATCAACTAACATCCGGGTTCCTACTTACTGCTGGGTAAACAGAGGGGTCGAGTAAGAAAACTTGCCCAACATTTTGCCCTGCTGGGAATCAAACCCAGGTCTCTTACTTGTGGGGTAAGAGCTCTAACTACTGGGCTACAGGACTTCACATTTAGCTGATGATGAACAGCACAGATCCTAAAAAGCTGCTGTTTATACATTAATCAAGTAAAAACTCCACTGCCATTTGAGCAAAACCTGAACAAACCCCGGACACACACTTCTTTCCCAACAAAAGCAGATCTCTGAAAACATCACCTACATTTACTTCTCACTCTGACCCATCTAAGGCCGCATTCCCTCAACACCTCTCTGTGAGAGGCAATTATGTTAGTCATTTTCACACACCGTCTCCTTTCACTCTATGTTGATTTCTTTAATGTTGGAAGCTTCCTGCCCCTGTGTGGAAGTTGTGGGTTCCACGTCGGCACTCTGAGTTTTTAGTGCAGCATTGGGTGAAGCGCTGCATTGTTGCAGGTGCTGTCCTGCAGGTGAGACTTTAAACCAAGTTCCCATCTGCCTGCTTGTTAAAGGTTCGCCCACAAAATACACAACCAATCCACTTTACAATATATTCTTTGAAGCGCTTAGGACTCTCAACAACGTGATCAGGCACTATATCAAATGCAAGAATTATTATTATTGTTTTAAGAAGAAAAAATAATTTCTCCTAGTGTCCCCGCCCATTCCTCCCCACACTCTCTCTCCCAAGCGTGGGGTCACTGTCTGCAGCCGCAGGAGCCAGTGGTTGGTAAGAGACACATTTGCCTTCCTGACAGACTACAGTAAAGGCTCTGCTCGCAGCGTCCTCCCAACTGTTGGTTCCTGCCGCTGCCCGGGAGAGCATTCACCAGGGAGCCAGGGAGGGAGCAGGTTGGAATGTTGGAAATGGTCTTGGGCCGCTTGCGGCCCGCGGGCCTTTCTCAAATAGGAAAGTACCCATGGCCGCCAAAAGGCTGGACCACCCTGATCTAAAGGAATGTTCTATTATTACACTGCGACGCAGAGTACAATGGCTCTAGCAGAACCGGAATTGGGTGGAAGTGGTGGGGAAGAATGGAAGGAAATGAATACATACACAACATACCTGACTAAATGGGGCTGTACAAACCAATGGTCCACAGTCCATACTCAATGCCTCTGACAAGGCTCTCTCCTCCCATTAACCTACCCTCCATCAGGGGATCTGAACAATCTCTCGGCAGTCCTTGATGACATTCCCCTCGATCCAGGAATGAGGGTTGGGATAGTTTTGACCGAGCCTTCAGCTCCCCTCTCGACTCTCTTCCCCCTCCTCGCTCCCTCCCTTCCCTCCCCTCACCCCTCATGACCCAACTGTGCAGCGCCTTGGGACGTCCTCCTGACGTGAAAGGCGCTTTATAAATGGAATCTTGTTGTTGTTGTTGTCTCCTTATTGACAATAGCAGCAGAAGGTGTTGCACACAGTTGGAATCCAATAGTGCTTTAGTATGCTACCCTACGTGAAGGATGCTATATAAATGCAAGTTGTTGTTGTAGTAGTTATTGTGATTGAATGTTGCTGAACATGGGTTACCTGGTCCCTTTGTAGAGCATTGGAACTGAATACATATCTCTCTTTTTTCTCCCACTCCCCCATGTTGCCAGGCTCCTGGAACTCAGCAAATTACATGGAAGAATAGGATCCGGCTCACAAGGGTACCAGAGAGGATAAGTCAGGAATCTGCTGAATAAGGGGAAAGGGATTTATATGGAGAATAATGAAAGCATCTGAACTCCTTCAATAGATCGTTCGTTCACTCACTCCCAGTGAGCAGCTCTGTTAACACTATAGGCTTCCACTGTGAACAGCTAGAAATCAGCGCAGACTGGAACACCTCACAGATAGCTCCTGTGGAACACAAACTTCGCAAACCTGGGCGAATGCCAGACTGAGAGGGCACCAGAGAGAGTGGGAGGGAGAGAGAAACAAAGAAAAAGAAGAGGAAGTTAAAGAGAAGAAAGTTAGAGAGGAAGGGCGAGAGAAAGACAACAAAAGCAGAGAGAGAAAAGAAAAAGAGAACTGGGAAAGAGAAAGAGAGTGCAAGAGAGGGGACAACTCTTAGCGAATTGCAAGGTAGCAATTTAATAGAGCCGTGAGAGATCACAAGCTGCCCTGGTTTACAGCGCCACATTATCCTCAAGGATAGCTCCTGCTTCATGAAACCAGGTTGATATCACCGGAAGCTTTGAGCACCTTTTATGTTCTCACCCGCAGGAGGTGGAGAGAGGACCTACTTAACATATTACATTGCACTTAAAATGGGAGAAAAATGCGCAGAAAAAATTATGACTAAAATTGCAGTGTATCTGTGGAGCAGCAAGACTGGTTTGGGCACGCCTTAGGAACATGTAACTGCAACACATTGCTCTCAGAGCATGTTAACCGTTACTAAATTATTCAGCGCCTGTCAATGTCACTGTTAAAAACACAAGTTGGAAAAATAGTTTACATAGCATCAGTCGGTCAGACACACTTCATTCCAGTCAAACCCAGCAACACTCCCTTCCTGTCCTTCGGCTCCAATGTAAGCTGCAAAGATCCTTTCACAATAGCTGAAGCTTGATAAATGCAGCCTGATAAATCCATCACCACCAGGCTGGGATATATTGATAATGTAGACAGCGATGGTTGGGGGAGAGACTTCAGTGGGACCCAGATCAAAGGGAACCGCTGTAACAGCAACAACTTGCACTTATATAAGGATCTGAAGTGTTTATTAGAAGTTCTTCCGTTTTGGAGCTTTTTCCAGGATTGAGATAACATGACCAACAATAAATATTTCAATGACAAAAGTTATTTTAGCTGAAAGGTGGTCCAAGGGAACCTGCTGAACATCACAGGCAACTTTAACAATGCAGGACCTTCCCAATAAACTTTGCTTTTGAAATCCCGCCTAAAACATCAAAAACGCCTCAAAGCACTTCATAAGCAATTGATGTCTGTATTTGTAGGAAATGCAGCCACCAATTTGCACACGGGAAGGATACACAAACAGCCATGAAATGAACTACCAATTTATTGGGCGGGGGGTGGAGTTTGACCAGGACACCCAGAGAAACTCCCCTCTCATTTTGAATAGTCCCCTGGGAACTTTTAACTTTCACCTGAACAAGAACATAGAACAGTCTCATCCCATTAGCACCTCTGACAATATAATAATCCTTGCATTTGATATAGCGCCTTATTACATCTTTGAGATGACTCAAAGCGCGTTGCAGAATGTACTGTAAAGTGAATTGACTGTATATTTTGTGGGTGAAGTGTACTTCCTCAATGTTGCAGTAGAGCCCAGACAGACCATAAGCTCCAGTTTCTTGTTTTACTTGTGCGAAAGATTCCTAAGCTAAAATGACTGGTCATCTGCAATCTCCTTTAGCACCTATGTAGGTTTTTATCTAGGTTAGCACTGTAAGGCTTTGAGATGACTAGTATTAATTATTACTGTTATTTGCATTTGATATAGTGCCTTATCACATTATTGAGACGTCTCAAAGTGCTTCACCTAATATACTGTAAAGTGAATTGACTATATTTTGTGGGCGACGTGTGGCGGCTAATTCCGCACAGGAGTGTCTCACAAACAGTAGTATATTGAGTGACTAAATGATTATTATTTATTTATTTTTGTGAAGGGATTATTATCCCCGGAAAGCTAAGCAAATAACAACTGGGTTTTGCCCCGCAAGGGAACCGAACCCGGGTCCTCTTGCTTGTGAGGCGAGTGCTCTAATCACTGAGCTACAGGACTCCAAAATGGGAGCTGATCCAGAGCAATCCCATCCCAGGAAACGGCAGCAATTCTAGCTGGCACCAAAATTTGCCAAAGTTGGAGTTTCCAGCCGGATGGCAGGTGCGATTGGAAGTGCTCGCGGGCAGAAACCACAGTTCCATTCACACCAATTCCTCCCAGCACAAGTGGCTCTGAGGCAGAAAGCAGCCCAACACAGGCACAACATTAAAGCTCTATTATTAAAGGGAGTTCAGCTCACAGTCTAGGGCAGGACTGAAGAGCTTTGATTAGGCAGTGATGCCGTCCTTTGGATGAGACCTTAAGCTAAGGTCCAGTTTGCCTGCTCAGGTGGGAGTTAATAATCCCTTGGCAGGGTTCAAAAAGAAAAGGGAGTTTCTCCTCGTATACCATCAACATTCCAGATACATTGGTCATGACTGTTTGTGGCACCTTGCAGTGGGCAAATTGGCTGCTCCATTTCCAGTCACTAGACTGACAGCAATTCCCTGAAAAGCACTCAGAGACATTTTAACATAATATAATAATCCTTGCATTTGATATAGCGCCTTATCACGTATTAGCGATGTCTCAAAGTGCTTCACAGAATATACTGTAGAGTGTAATGATTGTACATTTTGTTGGCTAAACGCAGCAGCCAATTGCGCATAGCAGTGAGATGCAAGGATTTTTTTCAGATTTGTTTTATATATACAGTATATGCAGAGCTCAAAAGAGCTCCTTCTAACTTCAGATCCCTTTGAAATTGCATTGTGAGTTGTTCCTAGCTTGCACCACGTGCCAAAATCTGTTATATAGTCCCTTTATGTCACAAGCAGACATATATTTTTATTTTAAAAATCTCCAGGTCCAATAAGATTTTTTAAAAAAAGGCAATACAAGAAAAGGATATTCAACACCTAGAGGCTATTTCATCTGCCAGTCTGATTTCCAAATATAGCACTTTCAACGTCACAGAAACTGTGGCTATTGAGGGCAAAACATGAGATTGAGAAACCTCCAGAGGGTGAGGAGATATTGAAACAGTTATGCACCAATGCTGGCCTGACACCAGTCCTTCCTTACATCTCTCTATCAACACCCCACCCCAGCCCTTTCTGAGCACAGATTTGCAAAGCTGAGGAGTGACATGTGCTCCAGTTTTTAGTGAGTTTCAGGTCAGGAACCGACTTCCACCTATCTAACCCCAGAGCAAATAGGTGGTGGGAGGATTCTAGGGTCAGCATTCCTCACTACTGGGGCTTGTGCATTGCTATAGAATGGTCTTGTGGCTTCAAAAGAAAAAAAAGTGTGTGAGAAAGAGAAAGAAGGACAATACAATGACAATACAAAGAGAGAGAAGGACTACAACGAGGACCATCCACAGAAGGGGATGCAATGTACCCATCCTCAAATTTATAATAATAATCCTTGCATTTGACATAGCATTTGCATTTGATATTTATTTAAAATAGTTGTTAAAAGAAACAGAGGGGAGGTGAGGAGAAATTTTTTTCACACAGCAAGTTGTTTGCATCTGGAATGCAATGCCTGAAAGTGTGGTTGAAGCCGATTCAATAATAATTTTTAAGAGAGAAGTAGATAATTATTTGGGGAGGACAAGTTTGCAGGGCTGTGGGGAGAGAGCGGGGGAGTGGGGTTGATTTGAGAAGCTCTTTTCAAAGAGCCGACACAGACACGATGGGCCAAATGGCCTCCTTCTGTGCTGTATAATCCTATGGTTCTAAAGCACCTTATCACGTCTTTGAGACGTCTCAAAGTACTTCACAGAATATATTGACCCTATATTTTGTGGGTGAAACAATTCCACCAAAGCTGCCCTGATGCCAGTCCTTCCTCCTCTACCTCTCTTACCGCTCCCTCCCCCCCTTTCTGAATACAGATCCCCAAAGCTCCACTTCATTAAAGTGGGGAAACTTCCAAAAACTTTCTACGGAGTATTGTAATCATCTCACTCTGGTCGACACATTGTTTCACAAGTTTATAGGATCGAACTAGAAACAGATACAACACCAGTTGCCAACACAGCACAGAGAGATTTACAGTGAAATGCAGCTCTCTCTACTCACCATGTCCGAGGCTGAGGCTGAGGCTGAGCTCTGCCCCCGGGGCTGCCCCTCTGCTGGTGGGTTTGCGGGGTGATCGCTGGCTTTGGTCAGGCTGCTGGTTGTGTCTCTGTGCTGTGCTGTGCTGTGCCCCCTCCCCTCCCCTCCCCTCCCGATGCCCTCTCCCTCCTCTCCTCTCCTCTCCTCGGGATGCACTGAGTCGCTGTGAAAGCGGAGCCGCTTCTCATCTCACTTTTATCAACACAATACTGAGCTGAGGGGTACAGCTGCAAAAGAGGGACTGGAGCGTCCTCGGAACTCGGGACTGGGTCATTTAAAAGACTTATTGACTGAGAGACAACCTACACTGTACAATACAATTTACATTGATACAGCGCCTTTCACAGGACTGCATAATCAAAAGCAAGGATTAGTATTAGTATAATAATAATAATAATCCTTGCATTTGATATAACACCTTATCATGTCGTTGAGATGTCTGTCCTGGCCAACAATCCCCCAAATAAAATTGTCATTCGCTCCAAGGCTATTTATGGGACTTCGCTTTACATTGTCAATATAAAACATGATGATAATAATAATTCTTGCATTTGGTATAGCGTCAGGATCACATTGTCAAGACGTCTCAAAGTACTTCACAGGGTACAATGTAAAGTGCAGTGGCTG
The DNA here is from genome assembly GCF_018977255.1 of Callorhinchus milii. Lineage (NCBI taxonomy): Eukaryota > Metazoa > Chordata > Chondrichthyes > Chimaeriformes > Callorhinchidae > Callorhinchus > Callorhinchus milii. The sequence goes on from NW_024704754.1 coordinate 9,985,250, forward strand.
TATTTTGTGGGCGAAACGCAGCAGCCAGTTGCACACAGCAATGCCACACAAACAGCCATAGAGTGAGTGATCAATTTTATTTGGGGGATTGTTGGCCAGGACACCAGAAGAAACACCCTTCTCTTTCAAATACTACTATGGAATCTTCAACATCCACCTGAACATGCAGATGGGACCTAGGTTTAACATCTCATCTGAAGGTTGGGTATAAATTTACAGCACAGATGGAGGCCATTCAGCCCACAGTGGCTGCTCTGATAGCATTTAAGTCCATGTATGAATGGGGCACACAGTGCACTGGGGAGAGAGATTGGCAGATAAACTTAATATATTATTAACAAAGAATAATAATAACAATATCTTTGCTTTTGGTATTGCACCTTATCATATTGGAAGGACGTCTCAAAGCTCTTCACAGGATTTACTCAGAAGTGGAGTGACTATATTTTGCACACAGCAATGTCCCACAAATAACCATGGAGCGAATGATCAATTTTATTTGGGAGATCATTGGTCAGGACAGCAGGAGAAACTCCCTTCTCTTTTCGAATAGTGCCATGGAATCTTTAACATCCACCTGAACAGGCAGATAGGACCTTGGCTTAACATCCCATCTGAAGGATGGTACCTCCAACAATGCAATACACATTGGAGTGAGTGTCAGCTTAGACTACATGAGTTCAAGTCATGCAGTAAAGGGCAAGGTTGTACATTTTGGGAGGAAGAATAGGGAAAAGTACAGAGCAGAGACCTGAGGGTTAAAACTTGTATACGCAGATGGACATAGCTAATGAAATCCTAGGTTTTATGAATGTAAGTACCATATAGTAGTGAGTGTTAGCTCAATCACAACAAATTCTTTCAACTGGGGGGGAAGATGTCAAAGAAAATGAGCAGGTTTAAAACATAGAAGGATTTCATAGCTGACATGTTCATTGTTAATAATAATAATCCTTACATTTTATATAGGGACTTATTATATCATTGAGATGTCTCAAAGCTCTTCACAGAATATACTGTAAAGTGAATTGACTGTATATATTGTGGGCGAAACGCGGCAGCCAATTGCGCTCTGCAGTATCCCACAAAGGGTCATGGATTGAGTAACAAAATTATTTCTTTTTGTGCTTATTGTGCTTTGCTTTGCTTAAGATGGAGCTGCTCCTGTCCTGGTTTTGCAACTGCCACACATTGATCATAAAAGGTACAATAGTAACAGAGAACTCCCAGATTTCCATGTATTTCAGTCAGCAGCAAGTGGCAAGGCATCATTCTGTTGTAACAAAAAGACTGTTAAAAATCTCTGCACAGCAGTCAAGGGCTGTTATCAAGCAAGTAGAAACATCCACTTTAAAGCTGGTTTTCACAGCGTGGAATCTTCCTGGCAGTGATATCAATCCTGCTAACACGGTCACTTCACAACCTTTACGCATTGTAACTACATCCCCCTGACACTTAATATTCTACCCATAGGGAGGTGATGCATATAACTACTCAAAAGAAATTTGGTCCCTCAATCCACAACTGTGTATTGTTGGCTGCTTTTCGCCCACAAAACACAGTCAATTTACTTTACAGTATATTCTGTGAAGCGCTTTGAGATGGCTTAGAATCATAGAATCATAGAATTATACAGCACAGGAGGAGGCCATTCGGCCCACTGTGTCTGTGTCGACTCTTTGAAAAGAGCTTTTCCAATTCAATCCCACTTCCCCACTCTCTCCCCATAGCCCTGTAAACGTGTCGTCCCCCAATAATGATCTACTTGTCTCTTAAAAGTTGTTATCGAGTCGGCTTCCACCACCATTTCAGGCAACGCATTCCAGATGCGAACAACTCACTGTATGAAAGAATTTATCCTCACCTCCACTCTGTTTCTTTTAACAACTACTTTAAATCGGTGCCCTCGGGTTACCGACCCACCCGCCAGTGGAAATAGTTTCTCCTTGTTCATCCTATCGAATCACCTCATCATTTTGAAAACCTCTATTAAGTCTCCTCTTAACCTTCTCTGCTTCAAGGAGAATAATCCTCGCTTCTCTACCTCTCCTCATAACCATACCATCAGTTTATATTGACATTCTTCATTCTTCCTCCCAAAATGCATCACTTCGCATTTCTCCACATTAAACTTCATCTGCCACGAGTCGGCCCATGTTACCAGTCTGTCTATAATAATAATAATCCTTGCATTTGATATAGCGCTTTTCACGTTGGGAGGACGTCCCAAAGCGCTTCACAGAACACACTGTAAAGTGAATTGACTGTATATTTGTGGGCGAACGCAGCGGCCAATTGCGCACAGCAATGTCCCACAAACAGTCGTAGATTGAAAAAGACCAATTTTTATTATTGTTTTGGGTTTTGGAGGGATTATTATTAGGCTCTGTGTGGAGTAAGGAAACTTGCCCAAGGTTTCGCCCTCTGCCTGGAATTGAACTCAGGTCTCTTGCTTGCAAAGCGGGTGCTCTAACCACTGAGCTACAGGACTCCACTCTATATCCATTTGCAGTCTGCTACTATCCTCCTCACTATCCTCCTAGCTTAGTATCATCTGCAAAATTGGAAATTGTACTCATTATCCCCAGGTCCAGGTCATTTATATAGATCAAAAACAGCAGTGGTCCTAATACCGACCCCAAGGGGGCACCACTGCAAACTTCCCTCCAGTCAGGAAAACAACCATTCACCACCACTCCCTGCTTTCTGTCTCCCAGCCAGTTCTGTATAACATGCTGCCCTGTCCCTTTAATACTGAGGGCTTCTATTTTGCTTACAAGTCTCTTATCAAAGTCACTTTATCAAAAGCCTTTTGGAAATCCATATAAACTACATCAACTGCACTACCTTCATCCGTTTCTTCATCAAAAAACTCAATCTGGTTTGTCAGATATGATTTGGTTGACTGTCCTTTATCAACCCGAATTTTTCAAAGTGAAAATTTATTTTGTCCCGGATTATAGTCTGGAAGTTTCCTCACTACTGATGTTAGGCTGACTGGCCTGTAGTTCCCGGGTTTATCCTTCAGCCCCTTTTTGTACATTGGAGTATTATTTGCAACCTTTCAGTTTTCTGGCACCACCCCACTGTCCAAGGAGGATTGAAAGATTGTGTCCAGAGCCTCCGCTATTTCCACCCTTACTTCCCTCAGTCACCTAGGATGCATCCCGTCCGGACCGGATGACTTATCTACCTTGAGCACCATCAACCTCCTCCCTGTTTATACTTATCCTATCTAATTTCTCTACCCTCATAATCACCTAATAAGGCTCTATACCAAATGCAAGTATTATTATTATAATCAGCATTCACTGTCGCTATAGATATGTAGGTTTTGAATGATGGATCTCAGCACATGAGGTCATGAAGTCCCTTCTCAGTGCAGTCCTTCAGGACAGTGTCCATGCTGAAGTCCACTACAACCCCAAGGTACAATTGGGACTGATGCCCCTTGTATCTTCCAATCAATACCCTCGATGTTTTCCCTTGGGCCATGCAGAACCATGATTCCGCACTTAGGGACGCTTACGGATGTAAATTGGGGTCATACCTCACACACTTCTTGAACTGCATCTTCTCTCAGTTAATCTGCCCAATCACTAAGCTGCAGTTGTACTACTGAGCTCTCAGTAGTGTAGCAATCTAAGATTTCTTGCATTTGATGCACCGTTGACGTCCCAAAGAGAGTCACAGGACGTCACTGTATGGTGTAGTGGCTGTGATTTGTAAGCAAATCTGGAGGGCGAGGCATACATCAGTGCTTTATAGGGTAACAAAGATACCAAAAATGTTTTTCTGTTTGAAACAAACAGAAGAAGTGGTCACTGGAGAACTCTCACTGACGTGTCTGAAAGTTTAAGGTTCAAATCCCCCACTTTGAGACTTGAGCTCAGCGTCTGGGCTAGCAGTCCAAGGCAGTCGTTGGGAACCTTATATTGCTGGAGGTACCAGGTGGTCAGATATTCTGCATCTAACCACCACAATACCCAGAAGAGGACTAGCTACACGAGTGCCCCATCGAATGGTTCTCGATACTACCACCATGGTGGTGGAGGCCGATTCGATAACAACTTTTAAAAACATGGTGGACGGGTATTTGAGGAAGACTGGTTTGCAGGGTTATGGGGAAAGGGCTGGGGAGTGGGATTGACGTTGCATTGCTCTTTTCAAAGAGCCGGCACAAACTTGATGGGCCGAATGGCCTCTTTTTGTGCTGTACGATTCTATGATTCTATAGTCCCCGACATCCAGGTGAGTGATAGCTCAGACCAGCCAATCATTGCCCAGAGACTGCCCTCCTTGATGAGTGACAACTATGATAGTCAAACACTGCCTGCATCCCGCCCTTCTGTTTAAGTGCCGGCAAAGTTTTTCAAACATGCAAAGGTTTTATGCCAAATTACCTTGAATTTGCGCCCCTATTTTACCTGAAAATCACAAGCCCTTTCAGGGAGCTAGTCCGCTCTTGGCTTTTCTGTAGTTAACTGCTGGGTGCAATCAGTGGAAACATTTTCTATTTTCCAGATCTCGTCCTTGCATTTGATATAGCACTGTACCACATCATCAAAAAGTGTAGTAACTGTATTTTGTTGGCGAAAGCAGCAGTCAATTTGTGCACAGTGACGTCCCACAAACAGCCATGAAATGATCAATTTGTGCGCAACAGTGAAATCTTGGAGAACGGATTCTGTAGGAGGTGTAATGTCCCAGTATGTAGTGTCCCTCAGCACAAAGTAAAATCTCACCTTCTATGACTCACAATTCAGTTTGAATCCAGGTCTGGAATGACAAAAAGTTATAGTGGAGTGAGATCCAGTATAAAAGAAACACAGTCACGAGCCAAAGGAACAGATACAGAGGTACAGAGATTTAGACTAGAGTAATGTAATCTGACATATTTCTGTATCTCGAGCGAGAACAGTGGAAATGCAACCTGATACCTCGTTTTGGACTTTGGACTATAATCATAAACTTTGTAATCTGATGCTCCTGGTATCCTATGGGGGATGATCCATGCCATTGGCACCAAATACTCTGTGCTTGTTGCTGTCACATGTACCACATGTACCTACCTTCACATAGGCTTATTCACAAAATAAACAGAGAAGGGGTACCAAAAAGGTTGACGGTGTTTAAGGTAGATAAGTCATCCGGTCTGGACGGGATGCATCCTAGGTTACTGAGGGAAGCAAGGGCGGAAATAGCGGAGATTCTGGCCACAATCTTTCAAGCCTCCTTGGATACCAGAGTGGTGCCAGAGGACAGGAGGGTTGCAAATGTTACAAAAANGGGGAGAAGGATAAACCCGGGAACTACAGACCAGTCAGCCTAACGTTAGTAGTGTGGAAACTTCTGGAAACTATAATTCAGGACAAAATAAACTTTCACTTAGAAAAATATGCGTTAATAAAGGACAGCCAACACAGATTTGTTAAAGGCAAATTGTGTCTAACAAACATAATACATTTTTCTGTTGTAATGGAGAGGGTGGATGAAGGTAGTGCAGTTGATGTAGTATATGAAAAGCGCTATATCAAATGCAAGGATTATTATTATTTATTATTATTATGTGTGGATTTTCAAAAGGCAGAGAGTGGTGGTAAGTATACAGTGGTGTCCCCCATGGTTCAGCATTAGAACCACTGCTGTTTTTGATCAATATAAATGACCTGGATTTGGGTATAGGGAGTACAATTTCCAAGTTTGCAGTGATGCTAGGAAATGTAGTAAATGGTGAGGAGGATAGTAGCAGACTGCAAGAGGACATAGACAGACTGGTGAAATGGGCAGACATGTGGCAGATGAAATTTAATGTGGAGAAATGCGAAATGATGCATTTTGGGAGGAAAATGAGCAGAGGTAATATAAGCTGATGGTACAATCTTAAACAGGGTGTGGGAACAGAGAGACGTGGAGGCTTACATAAGCAAATTTTTGAAGATGGCAAGCCCTCTTGATTGGCTCCCATCAGAGCCTCCATACCTCAGGCACTGACAGCATCACCATTCAATGATGCACATTCCACCTCAGTGAGCCAGTCCGGAACCTTGGTATCTTCTTTGACCTTAACTATCCTTTCTACCCCACATCTGTGCCATGACCCGCTCTGCTTTTCCCCACCTCTGCAAAATCCCCAGCTCTGCCATTGTCTCACACCGCAGGATGCAGAGATCCTCACACATGCATTCATAATATCCAGGCTTGACTATACAAACTCCATGCTTGTTGGCCTCCCCAACTCCTCCCTCCATAGGTTGCAGATCATCCAGAACTCTGCAGCCCGTGTCCTCTCCCGTACCAGGCTCTGTGATCCTATCACCTCCATACTCACCCGACTCTACTGGCTTCGCATCACATAGAGGATACAGTTCAAGATCCTGATCCTCACCTTTAAAGCCCTCCAGGGCCTTGCTCCCCTCTACCTCTGTGACCTCCTAACCCCCTACCAACCTGCCCGCTTCCTCCACTCAGTAGGTTCCAGTCTGCTTCATGTCCCGTTCCTCGCCCAAATCACCATTGGCAGGTGGGCCTTCAAACACTCTGCCCCACCCTCTGGAACTCCATCCGGCAGTCCCTCCACCTTGCCTGCTCCCTTGCCTCCTTCAAGACCTGTCTCAAGACCCTCCTCTTCAACCATGCCTTCGATCATCCTGCTACGGCCCCTGCCCTCCACCCTCCCTGGTCCCAACCTTCAGCTTGGGTCTGAAACACTGATTGTCCAGCACCTTGGGATGTCCTCCTGATGTGAAAGGTGCTATACAAATATAATTTTGCTCTTGTTAAAAAAANTATGTGATACTCGGCTTTTTAAATAGGGGCATAGAAAACAAAAGTAAAGAGGTTATGATGAAACTTTATAAAACACTGGTTAGGCCTCCGCTAGAGACTGTGTTCAGTTCTGGGCACAACACTTTAGGAAGGATATCAAGGCCTTGGAGAGGGTGCAAAGGAGATTTACCAGAATGGTACCAGGAATGAGGGACTTCAGTTATGAAGAGAGGCTAGGATTATTCTGCTTGGAGCATAGAAGGTTAAGTGTTCAAAATTATGAGAGTTTCAATAGTGTGAATAAGGAGAAACTGTTTCCATTGGTGGGTGGGTCGATAACCAGAGGACACATATTTAAAACAGTTGCCTAAAGAAGTAGAGAGGAGATGAGGAGAAAATTTTCACACAACGAGTTGTTCGGATCCGGAATGCATTGGAGAGGACAAATTTGCAGGGGTATGGGAAGAGAGTGGGGGAGTGCGATTAATTTGGACAGCTCTTTCAAAGAACCAGCAGAGACACGATGGGACAAATGGCTTCCTTCTGTGCTGATAATTCTATGATTCTAGGTTTGCCCTAGTGAATAATTCCCCTCTCCCTACTGTTTGTCCCTGATTCATCTCTGTTTAAATCATTGGTGAGACTATTGGTAAGTACTGTGTTCTGGTCACCACAGTACAAAAAGAATATGGGAGAAATCGTGAGGACACAGAAGAGGGCAACCAGAATGATTGAGGCGAATGGAGGGACTGGACTATGAGGAGTGACTAAGTAAATTGGGCATGTTCACGCTGGAAAAGAGAAGACTGAGAGGCAACATGATTGATGTCTTTAAGATTCTAACGGGGCTAGACAATATTATAATAATAATCCTTGCATTTGATATAGCGCTTTTCACGTCTTCTAGACGTCTCAAAGCGCTTTACAGAACATACTGTAAAGTGAATTGACTGTATATTTGTGGGCGAATTGCGGCAGCCAATTGAGCACGGCAGTGTCCCACAAACAGTCGTGGATTGAAGTGACCAATTTTTTTTTTTTCTTGAGGTATTATTATTAGGTGTCTGGAGTAAGGAAATTTGCCCAAGGTTTCGCCCTGCTGGGAATCAAACACGGGTCTCTCGCTTGAGAGACGAGTGCTCTAACCACTGAGCTACAGGACTCCACAAATATTCTAAAGAATTCTAAAATAGGCACTAAAAAGAGATCTTTTCTCTATCCCAAAAGTCGATGGACGCACCTCTGATAATTCAGCACTCACTAGACATTTCACTGGACTGTCAGTCTAGACTATTAATCTCAAGACCCAATATTGGGCTGTGAGCTCATAACCTTCTAACCCAGAAGTGAGGGAGGAGCAATTCCAACTGAGCCACACTGACATCCTAAAATACTAGAAAATCAGCACTATTTAAACATTCCATTAGAGCGTATTCTTAACCAAATCAGTTGTTTTCTTTAAAATAGGCAAGACATATTAACTGACAAAGAGCCTGAACAACAGTCAATAACAAAAATCATTGTCACATCTTAGGGATATCGATCAGATTCACTGGCATATCAAAGACTACCACATTTCATTTGGTTGTCTGTCTGGTGAAGGAACAATATTATTGTAGCTTGTATATGTATTAAATTTAATTAGCTTAAGTACTTTTCAAGTTCTGAAGCAGAGATTCAACAGACTTTAAATAGAGAAATATAAGCTTGGAATAAAGAACTGGTGTATCCAAAACACTTGTCCAATTCAAATGCATGTCATTAGATAATTAACTGATGTAGAGTGTTGGATCAGTTTCACCTTAACAGTTCTGTTCAGGTGGATGCTCACCTCAGAAATATAGATCATGACAGGCTGTTTCAACTTGTCCAGGATAGTAGAACAAGAGGACATGGCCTGCGATTGAAGGGGAGTAACTTCAGAACGAATCTACGCAAACACTATTTCAGTGAGTGAATAGTGAACCTGTGGAACAGGCTCCCTAGGGAGATGGTTGAAGCAGGAAGTTTTGATTCCTTCAAACACTGATTAGATAGTTTTGGTTTAGGAAATAACCTTAGGGTATATAGTACATAGATAGTTCTGGATATGTGCGTGCGACCGCCAAGAAGGTGGAAGGCGAACTAGATGGACCTTGGTCTTTTTTTTGTATAGCATTTTTATGTTCTTGTGTTTTTTTTATTTTTATTTATCCCACAAAACACACAGTCACTTCGCATTATATTACATTATATTCTGTGAAGCGCTTTGAGATGTCTCGACAACATGATAAGGCGCTGTATCAAATGCAAGGATTATTATTGTTATTATTATGTATGACATTGCCCGAGGCAAAGCTATGTTTTGTGCGTGTATGTATCTTCTAACTTGTTATTATTTTTAAAAAGTGCTTTAAAAATTCTCCCATTTAACATTCTCCCATTCAGCAGTTGCAGAAGAGAACAGGCAAAAATAGCAGGTGTGGAAACGCTGTGGGATCGGAGACTAAAGGAACACATTGTCCCAGGCAATGCAGTCCTATGGTGCAGCAATTGTAGTCTCCATCGGAAACAGTGCAGTAATACAACAACAACTTGAATTTATATAGCACCGCTCATGCAGTAGTGTCCTACAATGCTTGCTCAGTGAAGTCTCCCCGAATTGGTCCCAGCCTGCTCCCCCCCAATAACAAGACACTTTAGCCCTTTCCATCAATGACTCCTTCCAGGTGCTTCAAGATGCAGCGCTCTAAGGCTATCTATAAGGAGAATGTCTTGCATGATGCTCTGCTCTGTTGTAAGAGAAAAGAAATACAAGAGCTGCCTTGTGTATCGCCCACAAAATTCACAATCAATTCACTTTATTCTGTGAAGTGCTTTGAGATGGCTCAATGATATCATAAGGAGCTATATCAAATGCAAGGATTATTATTAACAGGAGTCACCACACCACACAGCAATATATCAGCTCCACACTCACTGTTGTCCTTGAAACTGGGTGTGACTGAGCTGCAGAGATCTCAGAGAGGCAGGACCTGGAGTCTAGCGTGACCAACAATGAACAACATCCATTGTTTTGCTGACATTGAGGAAAACATTTGAACTTGCCTTTGGAACAGTTTAAAAATAACAGAGACAAACTGCAACAACTATTTTAGTGTAACGTCACAGAATATTTGGTCCATCAAGGCTGCAATGGTATTTTTCTCCACAAGAGGCACCTAATCTCACCCACTCTTATGCTGGTTCCCCAAATACTTTAACAATCCTCTTTTTAAAACAGCTACAGTACGCAACCGGAAAATCATTTGCTGACTATTTGCATTGCCACATTGCATAAGTGACCATGGAGCAACCATACCAGCAAAAAAAATCAAGTTGTGTACATAATAATAATAATCCTTGCATTTGATATAGTGCTTTTCACATCTTCTAAATGTCTCAAAACTCTTCACAGAATACGCTGTAAAGTGAATTGTCCGTATATTTGTGGGCGAAACGTGGCAGCCATTTGTGCACAGCAGTGTCCCACAAACAGATATACACACGCAATGCAATCAGTAATAATATTAATTCTTGCATTTGATATAGCACTTATCACATCTTCTAGACATCTCAAAGCGCTTCACAGAATATACTGTAAAGTGAATTGACTGTATAATTTGTGGGCGAAAAGCGAGAGCCAATGTTACTACACAAGATAACGTTAGCGAGTCAGAAAGAGAGATAAAGAAAGTCAAACACAGAGAAAGTAGTAGAGAAAGAAAAATAGACAGAAAGGGCCATAAAATCAGAGAGATTCAGAGAGAAAGAGATCTAGAGAGAGAAAGTCTTAGAGCAAGAAAGACTCAAAGGGAAAGAACGAGTCTAAGAGAATAAGAAGGCATTAGAGAGGCAGAAAGAGATAGAAGATCAGAGTCATGTGGTACTAGACTACAGTATAACTCCTGATGGAAGAATTTTGGGGTTAGCACTGTAAAAAATTTGTATTTCACGTGATGACTAATTATCAGCACTGTTTTCTAATCTATATTACAGATGGATTAATTAATGCAATTAACTGGGCATACAATACAATATTACCTTTGTAAAGCACATTTCAAGTTGAGAGGAAGTCCCAGGGCGCTGAAAAGTCAGAGATTAGGGATTAGGATCCGAGCGGGAGTGGGGTTGGGATCAGTGAGGGTGGAGGGTAAGAAGGTGGCCGAAGGCACGGTCGGGTCTTGAGGCGTGCCTTGGAGGAGGTAAGGCTCCAGCGAGTGGGGCGAAAGGAATGTGGGATGGAGTTCCGGAGGGTGAGGGCAGAGAGGCTGAAGGCCCGACAGCCGATGGTGGGGCAGGCTGGGCGGGAAACAAGGAGCAGGCCAGAGCCTGCTCAGTGGAGGGAGCAGACAGATTGATAAGGGGTCAGCAGGTTGCAGAGGTAGGAGGAGGCAAGGCTATGGAGAGCCTTGAAGGTGAGGACAAGGATTTTGTACTCAATCGTCTGAGGGATGAGGAGCCAGTGGAGCCAGGCGAGGGTGGATGTGATGGGGTCATGGAACCTGGTGCAGGAGAGGACAGGAACTCCTGAGTTCTGGATGATCGGCAGCTTGTGGAGGGAAGGGTTGGGAAGGCCAACAAGCAGGAAGTTAGCATAGTCGAACCTAAATGTGATGAAGGCATGTATGAGGGTTTCAGCGGCCTGAGTTGTGAGGCAGTGGCGGATTCGGGCAATGTTGTGGAGGTGGGGGAAGGCAGACCAGGTCAAGGCATGGATGTGGGGGAGAAAGGCTAGTAGAAGGTCGAACAAGATGCCTGGGTTCCTGAATGGCTTGGTGAAGTGGAGTGTGCATCCATGGATGCTGATGCTGCCAGTGCCTGAGGTGCAGAGGCACTGGCGCGAGCTAATCAGGAGGACCTCGGTTTTGCTGACGTTCAACTGTAGAAAGTTAGCTCTCATCTAAGACTTGATGTCTGACATCGGTGGTCCTGAAGTCGAGGGTGGAGGCAGAGAGATAGAGTTGGTTGTCATCCACACACATGTGGAAGTTGATCCTATGTCTGCGGATGATGTCACCAAGAGGGAGCATGTACAGGTTGAAGAGGAGAGGACCAAGGACAGCACCCTGAGAAACACTGCACGAGATGGTGCGGGGGCCGTAGGAGAAGCTGTTTGTAGAGATAAAGTGGAGCTGGTGTGAGAGATAGGATCTGAACCATTCAAGGACAGAACCTTGGAGGTTGAGTTGAGAGAGGTGGTGGAGGAGGAAAGAGTGGTCCACAGTGTCAAAGGCAGCAGCGAGGTCGAGGAGGATGAGGAAACAGAGGGTACCCTGGTCACAGGTGGACAGAATGTCATTTGTCACCTTGACCAGGGCTATTTCTGTGCTGTAGGCATGATTGTAAGCTGTGGAAATGTCGGAGAGGTCCCATTTAATGCAAGTAATCATTTCTCTACTGTGCAGTAAGACTGTTACGCCTTTAAGCGCTTTATGATCTATAGATCGTATTATAATTTTAAAGCGATAAGAACAGCCTTGGCGACACAAAGTCTATGATCTGGGAGAGTTTTGATACAATTTGGTGGGAGAAAAGACCACATGTGTCCTCAAAGGAAGCTGATACCCCAACAGTGGGAAAACCTTCCAGATATTTACAAGGTGTGATGCTCAGATTTGGTTCTAAATGTACAAATCTCCCTGCCCTGTTATTCTTGGTATCTCTTTCCTCCCACTCCCTTACCAAGCCAGGCATATTTCACAGCTCAGGACTCAGATGCATGAGTAGCTCCTGATAGATAATAATAGTAATCCTTGCATTTCATATAGTGCCTTATAATAATCCTTGCGTTTGATATAGCACATTTTCTAGACGTCTCAAAGCGCTTCACAGAATATACTGTAAAGTGAATTGACTGTATATTTGTGGATGTGGACCCTTATCACATTGTTGAGACATCTCACAGAATATACTGTCGTGAATTGAGATTTTTTTATGAGGGATTATCACCCCGGAAAGTGATCCACCAATCGACTCACAACTGTGTTCCTACTTACTGCTAGATAAACAAAGGCATGTGGAGCAAGGAAACTTGCCTAAGGTTTCGCCCCACTTGGAAAATGCTATGGAAATTGCTGTGACCACAGTCTGAACAGTCTGCAGTCGATACTACAGTCTGCAGTATCGAACTTAGGTATTCAAGACAGTATATAGGCAATATTCATACTGAGGTCATTCTGCCCCCTGGTTATACCCAATTATTCACATTTTCAAATCATAGAATCCTAGAATCATAGAATTATACAGCATAGAAGAAGGCCATTTGGCCCATCGTGCCTGTGCCAGCTCTTTGAAAAGAGCTATCCAATTCAATTCCCCCGCTCTCTCCGCACAGGCCTACAAACTTGTCCTCCCCAAATTATTATATAGTTCTCTCTTAAAAGTTGTTATCAAATCAGGTTTTACCACCCTTTCAGGCAATGCATTCCAGATCCGAACAACTCGCTGTATGAGAAAAATTTTCCTCACCTCCCCTCTGTTTCTTTTAACAACTATTTTAAATTGGTGTCCTCGGGTTACTGAGTCACCCGCCAGATAGTTGACACTGGTTTCACTGACACACCCATGGGACTCTAAACATTCTGAGAAAGCACCTTCTATGAAAGCTCATTGTTGATTGACTTGATTTATGATTTTGTTTGATCTGCGGGAGCAGGCTTTTTGTGTATATTAATGAAGAGGGCCAATATATCAGTTGATATTTAAGGAACTACATTGGTCCTTTTGGAGGACCTAAAATGTGGTCACTGTCAGGGACATTCTTTAGATAAGACATTAAACCAAAGTCCTGCCTTCCACGAGACTAGTCAAAGCAAAATATTTTTTCCTGGTGCCTTGGTAAATAATACTCAAGATTAATTGATCATTCAACTGATGGTTGTTTATGGGGCCACACGAGGAAACCCATCACCATGCTTAAGAGTATCCAAGCCAAACTGCGAATTCCAAGCATCCCACCTACATATTTGATAATGATCAATTCTGCTTCACGATTTACTTACAGGTTTATATTGTCCACATTTTACCTGGAAATTCCAGAATAGATTGTTGGAATTGAATGTACATTCTTTCTCTGGAGGAACACATGCTGCTTACCTAATTCCGAAAGGTATTGGTTGGCAGGAGCCAAGGTTTGAGGACCCCAAAGTGTGCTTTGGGTTACTGCTTTTCGCGTGCAAGGATTGTGGGGATAAGCGTTGCAGATTGGGCAAGTGTCGGGATAAGCCTGTTAATGGGAATGTCCCAATATAAATCCTGATTTTCACTGAAATTCAGGGTTGTGTTGGATGTTAAATTCCTCCCCTCCACCAGGTTTTCTCATGTTGAAAGAAAACTAAAAGAAAAATTACGCAGGTTTCTATTTTATTTTATGCATAAAAACACCTTTAATGGTCCTTGCCGGAGTTTTGGTATACAAGAGCGTCACCTCTGATATAATAAATAATCCTTGCATTTGATATAGCGCTTTTCACGTCGGGAGGACGTCCCAAAGCGCTTCACAGAACACACTGTAAAGTGAATTGACTGTATATTTGTGGGCGAACGCGGCAGCCAATTGTGCACAGCAATGTCCCACAAACAGTCGTAGATTGAAAATGACCAATTTATTATTGTTTTTGGTTTTGGAGGGATTATTATTAGGCTCTGTGTGGAGTAAGGAAACTTTCCCAAGGTTTCGCCCTCTGCCTGGAATTGAACTCAGGTCTCTCACTTGCAAAGCGAGTGCGCTAACCACTGAGCTACAGGACTCCACAACACCTTCATTACAAGGCAGTAGAAGGAACTCCAGCCTAGATTCAAATCATTCATAGCTCTCTGTCGTTCTCATGACATTTAAGAAAAACTAAAATAGCAAAACTCATGACAAAGTAAACGTAAACAATGTAAACCTGCAAAGTAAAGCAGAATTGATCATCATCAATTGTAAGGATTATTATTGCTATTATTATTATTATTATGAAGATGTAATTCCAGGTACAAGAAGGAATCTCCCAATTATGCAGTTTGGCTGTGGCCTCTTCATTGGAAGAGTTCCCCAGAGGGAAGAGCTCCCAGGAAGAACTCCACATGAGGTAGAGCTCCCCATAGATCAGGGCTCTTAATAGACCTGTGTATGGAGGCAGGGCTATTGAGTTGAGCTCCATGTGTGGGGTACAATCCTGAATGTGACGACAGAGGGAACGCTTAACATGATCAAGGCACTGGACTTTAGTTAGACTTTGATTGCAGAGACCCAGATTCCCACAAGGTGTCAGTATCTGCTTATTGGAGCCATTAACAGCACTAAACACATTAGGAAGTTATATTGCACTGTTACAAATGAAGTGATATTCCATTTTACACATTAAGTGTAACAACTTGGGCAATACACACTTGAGCTATCTTTTCATCTTATTCATCTTATTTATTTTCATCTTATTCTGCCTTTCATTTTGATTGAGGCACGAGATGAAAATGGGTACTGTAATCAACAAGTGGGCTTGTTTCAGTTGTAATAATTATCCTTGCATTTATCCTTGCATATAGCACCTTATCACCTCATCGAGACATCTCAAAGTGCTTCATAGGATATACTGTAAAGTGGACTGTATTTTGTGGGTGAGTTGTACAAAGATTTAGATTTCATTTAGTCCAAAAGAACTGTTATGGTCAACCAAATGCAACTATCTCCTTTTTTTGTGATCAGCCGTGTATCTGACACGTGTGGAAACCCATCACTATGTTTAAGAGTATCCAAGTAATGCTCTAAAAGAGGCCAAACTGAACTGACAAATAACTCCAGATCGCAAAAATCAGTCATTTACCTCAAGTGCACAAGTTATGTTTGTTTGGGTTACAAGTTTGTTAACACTCAGTGAGAACCAAATGAACAATAAGTTCATTAAATCAATTTTGGATTCTACTCGGGCTCCTTATCTGTAAACCCACAATGCCTAGAAAGACCTAATTGGAAAAAGGCCACGATATGGTCAAAGTTTGGTGACAGGTTCCCTAGAGATACAGTGGAAGCAGAAAGTGTTGATTCTTTGAACAACAAATCAGATATATTTCTGTTACGAAATAATATCTCAGGATACAATATATAGTTTGGGACATGACATGGGCATGTGACTGCCAGGATGGAAGGCAAACTCGATAGACCTTAGTCTTCTTTCGCCTAGCAAATTCTTATGTTCTTATATTGCACTGTTACTATGACTACCAACAGAGTTTGTCAGTCCGGAATCCTGTCACTCTCTTATTACACTCAGTCAATCCAAGAATTCTATCGTAATAGCCTGCAAATGCTTTGTGGCAAGCGGATTAACTAGTAACAGCTTGTTGTTTGTGTCCATCCCATTGTGGGGGCTGTAAATACAAGCACTGATGTGAAGCCAACACAATGAAGACAAACAGTGGCAGCTTCTATGGGAAGAGGAGGTAACTCAATGGTTTATGGAAAGAAGACTGGTCACACAATACCTATTAAGTGCAACCTGACTTTGTCAAAGGCAAGAAAAAGGTGGTCTGAACATCAAACATGGGGCTCATCAACAGAATTAACAACCCAAGTGACGCTCACCTAATTTGTACTGTGGTGATGGACACAAGAGGTCCAAAGAACTTTCTTTCTGTCCTCTAATCTCCCTCTTTTGTTCCGAGGGTGTAATTTTGCTCATAGTAGAGAGCAGCTGGGAGTTAATTAAGCTAATAGTTATTTAATTCCATTAAACAAAACAATTTATAGCATAGTGTGACCCACACCAATAGGCTTTCCCTCGCGCCCTGTAATCTTAATGACTTAATCTTCCATTAATTCTCTCTCAACCTTTATCTTTCTCACCAAAACTAAAGACAATTGTCCTTGTAACATTGGAGAAGTTGCTTTGATGTTGGACTCGGGATTCCCACTGTCTGATCACTGAAAACTTTTTATGGAACACCTGCTAATGGAGTTTACATTGGGATTGGGGGAGGGAGCAACAGGAATGGAGGGGACTGGAAATGGGGAGGGAATAGTGGGAATTGGAATAAACAGTTGAATTGTGGAAGGAACAGGGGAATTGGAGAAAGAGTAATGTGAATGGAGTGTAGGTGGGAATGGAGGAGCTGCTTTGGGCCATCTTGTAGTTATGGTTTCTTTGATTTTTGTGTTTAATAAAAAGCTGAAATCCCATTAACTAGCAATCAAATGTTCAATACTGTACAGGTTTCACTACTGAGGTCGGTGTTGGGGCGAGGAAGGGTGGCAGGATATTTAATCAGATAAATATTGAATGTGACTCTCAGTCATTTATCTTCTCTGTATTAGACCTACCTCCACCCACAACAACAAATTACATTTATATAACGTCTTTCACATTGGGAAGACGTTCCAAGGTGTTGGATAGTTAGGATTTGGACCTGAACTGGGGTTTGCGATGAGGAGGGATAGAAGGCAGGGAGGGTAGGGGTAGGAGGATGACCGAAGGTGGGTTCGAAGAGGAGGGTCTTGAGATCGGTCTTGAAGGAGGAAAGGGAGGGAGGTGATGGGATTGTGTGATGGAGTTCCGAAGGGTGGGGCAGAGAGGCTTCATTTAACTGTTGTATGTACAGGATCCCCTTGTTTTTTAAAAAATAATCCTTTACCAGCTCCAAGAGTCGTGGAAGTGTAAACGAGAGAGAGATGGGTAGATAGATATATAGATCCATTTTCATTCCATTCAACCATCACTAAATCAATCAGTCATACCACTCTTGCAATATTTTAATGGTGAACTTCCTCGTCCAATTAACCAGTCATGAAGTTCTTTGACCCCTGAGCTGTGTTGTCCTTTAAACACCTGACATTTGCTGATCTGAGGTGAAAGGAGAGGATCAGATGACCACTCATTCCAGCTCATTATCAATGATTATTTGACATTTAAAGACAATGACCCTGACCCAAAGATCTTTTGAAGAATTGCTCTCCCACTTGTGATGTCAGCAAGGTCTTAGAGTCCGACAAGACAGTGTCTGACAGTGTAGAGCCAAGCAGCAGGCTTCAGAGGCATATAATAAAAATTACTAATAATAATGTAGAGTCCTGTAGCGTAGTGGTTAGAGCACTTGCCTCGCAAGCGAGAATACCTGGGTTCGATTGGCTGAAACGTTGGGCAAGTTTCCTTACTCCACATGCCTCTGTTTACCTAACAGTGAGTAGAAACCCGATTGTTAATCAATTGGCGGATCACTTTTCTGGGGTCATAATCCCTTAAAAAAAATGTGATCACTCAATCCACGACTGTTTGTGGAATACTGCTGTGTGCAATTGGCTGCCACATTTTGCCACATGCCTCTGCTTACCTAGCAGTAAGTAGGAACCCAGTTGTCAGTTGATTGGCAGATTGCTTTGCAGAGATAATAATTCCTTCAAAAAAATAATAATAAATTGGTCACTTCAATCTATGACTGTTTGTGCAACACTGCTGTGTGCTGCTGCGTTTCACCCATAAAATATAAGTCAATTCACTTTACAGTATATTCTGTGAAGTGCTTTGTGACATTTCAAAGACATCATTAGGCACTGTCAAATGCAAGGATTATCATTATTACATTTGATGTAACCTTCTTTTATGTCTGGAGGAAGTCTCAAACTTCATATGATTGAATGGAAAGTGTACTGACTGTGTATTTTCTAGGCGAACACGCCAGCCAATTTGCACACAGCAATGGTTTGCCTTCAGTAAGCCGTTCAGTTACCAACCTGTCAAACTTCACGGCTCCTGTCGGAGGTTTATAATATTTACACCATTGGAATGAAGCCAGTGGAAGGGTATTGGGGCAATGAAGAGATGCGGAGGACAAAGAAATTCCCACTGGTTTCTGCGGCTTGGGATGATCAGGATTTTTTGAGCCTGCCTGAATCCATATATGTAAACTGTTGAGAGTTCAGACTCCCACAGCTGGTCACACCCTTCAAAAATAATCAGTCAATCAATCATTGATAGACACACCGTTCACAGTCAAATAGCTTGTCAACACTCACGGTCTTGGTTCACAAGTGAAGAATGCTTTCTTGGGTAACTTACTGAAGGAGAGTCAGCACCTGTGGAAGTTTAGCCAAACTGTGAATCATTCTCTTCAATAGCGGAGTAGGCGGAAAAATTGTCAAAAAAAACAATGGCTTCATTTTATCACTTTTGCCCATGCACACCAGAAACAAAATAAAGTTAGTCCAACTGTAAGTAGCTGATATCACCAACATAAATAAAAAGTACTTATATTAGATACAACGCCCTTATTACATCAAAACGTCTCAAACCATTTCACACAATTAGCTGCTTTTTGAAATCTAACAGCTCATGTAAGCAAATATGTCAATTTATCTGGATCAATAATGTTATGAATCTACAACAACAACAAGATTAATTTGTATAGCGCCTTTCACGTCGGGAGGATATCCCAAGGCGCTGGACAGTGTACAGCATTTCAGACCCAAGCTGGGGTCAGGGGGGAAGAAGGGAGGGGAGGGGAAGGGGGTGTGGCTGATGGCACGGTTGAAGAGGAGGGTCGTGAGGCGGGACTTGAAGGAGTCTAAGGAGGGGGCGAGGCGGAGTGATTGGGGGATGAAATTCCAGAGGTTGGGGGCAGAGTGGCTGAAGGCTCTCCCGCCAATGGTGGGGCGGGTGGATCGGGGGACGTGGAGCAGGCCAGAGCTGGCTGAGCGGAGGGAGTGGACGGGTTGGTAGGGGGTTAGGAGGTCACAGAAGTAGGGTGTGGTGAGGCCATGGAGGGCTTTTTAGGTGAGGACCAGGATCTTGAACTGAATCCTCTGAAGGATAGGGAGCCAATGGAGTTGATGAGATGAGGTCACGGAGTTTGGTGCAGGAGAGGACACGGGCTACAGAGTTCTGGATTATCTGCAGTCTGTGGAGGGAGGAGTTGGGAAGGCTGACAAGCAGGGGTTTGCATAGTCGAGCCTGGAGGTGATGAAGGCATGAACAAGAGTTTCAGTGGCCTGAGGGGTGAGGTAGTGGCGGAGTCGGGCGATGTTATGGAGGTGAGGGAAGGCAGAGCGGGTCATGGCTTGGATGTCAGGAAGGAAGGACAGATGAGGGTCGAACAAGACACCCAGGTTCCTGACTGGCTGGTGAGTTGAAGTGTGCAACCATGGAGGTTGATGCTGCCAGAGCCTGAGGTGCTGAGGCGCGGGCGCGAGCCAATCAGGAGGGCCTCAGTCTTGTTCACATTCAACTGTAGGAAATTTGCCCTCATCCAGGACTTGATGTCTGACAGGCAGTCTGTCAGGACAGCAGTGGTCCTGGAGTTGAGGGTGAAGGCAGAAAGATAGAGTTGGGTGTCATCCGAATACATATGGAAGTTGACCCCATGTCTGCAGATGATGTCACCAAGGGGGAGCATGTAGATGTTAAAGAGAAGAGGGCCAAGGACAGAGCCCTGGGGGACGCCAGATGTGACAGTGTGGGGGCTGGAGGAAAAACCATAAGACGCAACAAAATGGAGACGGTGAGAGAGATAGGAATCGAACCAGGCAAGGGCAGGCCCGTGAAGATTGAGTAAAGCAGAGAGGCAGTGTATGAGGATGGAGTGGTCGACAGTGTCGAAGGCGGCAGAGAGGTCAAGGAGGACAAGGAGGCAGAGGGAGCCCTGATCACAGATGTTCAGAATGTCATTAGTGACTTTGACTAGGGATGCTTCCGTGCTACGGGCAGCCAGAAGCCGGATTGGAGGGGTTCAAAGAGGGAATGGCGAGAAAGAAAGGAGCGGAGCTGAGACGCAACAACTTGTTCCAGGACCTTGGAGAGGAATGGGAGGTTAGAGATGCGGCGGTTACTGGAGAGGAGGGTTGGGTCCAGGGAAGGTTTTTTCAAGATGGCGGTGATGACAGCTGTTTTTAGGGGGGTGGGAACTGAACCGGTGGACAAGGAGAGAGGTTGATGACGTCGAACAGCAGAGGGACCAGAAGGTGGAGCTGGGAGATGAGGAGAGAGGTGGGGATGGGATTGAGGTAGCAGGTGGTGAGTTTGAGTTTGCGAACAGTCATGGTGAGGGAGGAGGGAGAGATAGGGTCGAAGGAGTATGGGGGGGAATGGAGGGGGTGAGTCATGAGGGAGAGGTGTTGTGGGGGTGGCTGTGGACAGGGCTGAGGTGGCTGAACTTATCCCCTCAATTTTAGATTTGAGGAAGTCCAGCATCTCCTCACAGTCGGAGTTTGAGGAGAGGATGGGTGAGGCATGGGAAAGTGGATGGAGGAGATGGTTTGTGGTGGAAAAAGAAGCCTGGGGTTGTCTTTTGCTTCCAAGATAACCTTGGAGTAAACGGAGGATTTGGCAGAGGCAAGAGCGCAGCGGTAGGTCTTGGTGTGGTGAAGCCAAACCTGCTTTGAATCTGGGAGGAGTATTGGCCAGTTCACAAGAACACTTTGTTCTCTTTTGAAATGGTGCATTGTTGGAGGTGATGTCCTTCAGATGAGACATTAAACCAACGCTCCATTTGTCTGTTCTTTGGGTGCTGGTTAAAGAACTGTGGAGGAGCAAAGGGATATGGATGTCCATGTACACAAATCATTAAAGACAAGCTCACAGGTACAACAAGTTATTAAAAAGGCTAGTGGGATGTTGGCCTTTATCTCAAGAGGGCTGGAATATAAAAGAGAGGAAATGGCGCTTCAACTGTATAGTCTTGGTCAGACCTTAGCTGGAGTACTGTGTTCAGTTTTGGGCACTGCACCTCAGGAAGGATATATTGGCTCTGGAGATGATGCAGTGCAGATCCACTAAAATGATACTAGGGCTAGAAGGGTTAAATTATGAGGACAGGTTTCAAAAACTTTACCTCTATTCTCTTGAGCTTAAAAGGCTGAGGGGTGATCTGATCGAGGTTTTTAAAATAATAAAGGGATTTGATAGAATAGATACAGAGAAACTATTTCTTCTGGTGGGGATTCCAGAACAAGGGGGCATAATCTTAAAATTACAGCTAAGCCATTTAGGAGTAAAATTAGGAGGCAGATTTTCACCCAACAGGTGGTGGAAATCTGGAACTCTCTCCCCCAAATGGTGTAGATGTTGGATCCATTCACATTTTCAAGACTGTGGTGGATAGATATTTGTTAGGTCAGGGTATCGGGCAAGGGCAGGTAATTGGAGTTGAGATACAGCTCAGGCATGATCTTATAGAATGGTGGAACAGGCTCGAGGGGCTGAATGGCCTACTTCTGTTCCTACGTTTCTATGTTAACAGTGCTTCAGATAAATTATTCATTCAACTTGGGGCAATTTATGGGACTTTACTGTATTTAAAATGGCTATTGTGTTTGCCTATAAACAGTGATAATAATTACTCTAAAGAGCTTTGAGAAATGTATTGTGCTAAGATATAAAAATACAGATTCTTTCTTCTTAACTGTGTATCAAACGTTATTTGCAAAAATCAATTTCAGGTATATCTAGTAAATATTTTTACACCTAACACACGTATTTAAAAAAGGTTTGGGATCTATTTTTGTATCTAAGTGTATGGTTTGGACAAATTTTTGGTAACTCCATCTTCACCAATCCAGAATTTTTTTTTAAACACAGAGAGTTGTTACGGTCTGGAATGCACTGCCTGAAAGGGTGGTGGAAACAGATTCAATAACAACTTTCAAAAGGAAATTAAGGGTGCCTGAAAAGGAAAAAATTGCAAGGATGTGGGGAAAGAATGGGGAGTGGGACAGATTGGGTAGCTCTTCCAAAGAGCCAGCATAGGCACGATGGGCTGAATGACCTCCTTCTGTGCTGTAATATTCTATGATTCTATGAGTCTAACACCATACCAGCTTGTCTGCTCCCTCCCCTTGGCTGACTCTGGCCTGTTCCACGTCCCATGCCCTGCCTGCCCCACTATTGGCTGTCAGTTCTTTGGAACTCCATCCCACAGGCTCGTCCCTCCCTTGCCTCCTTCAAGGCCCATCTCAAAACCCTCCTCTTCAACCGCACCTTCGGTCACCCTCCTACCCCCAGTGCAAACAATAATAATAATCCCTGCATTTGATCTAGTGACTTATCACATCTTTGAGACTCACAAAGCGCTTCACAGAATATACTGTAAAGTGAATTGACCGAATATTGTGTGGGTGAAACGCAGCAGCCAATTGCGCTCAGCAGTGTCCCACAAACAGTCATGACTGTCCAATGCATTGGGATGCCCAATATGAAAGGCACTTTACAAATGTACTTTGCTGTTGTTCATCAAGATATTGTGGTCCATTTTATATCTGGTTGTTGAAAGTTGAGGCAAAATATTTTATAAAGTTACATATTAATTGAGAAAATCTTCACAAGAAGTCCTTCTCAAGAGCAATGTTGGCTGCTCCCCAGCACTGAGCAGAGTATAACTGTATGTCACAGCTTAACATTGGCCTTTGAACTCAACTGTGATCTGCAACCAAATGGACAGATTATACCAAGTAAGATAATTGTATTGCGGCATTGTCACAATGTTATTTACAATCTCACTCACTTTCAAGACTTGATAATGGCTCCTACACAATGACTGCAGTTCTTGTGGACTATGTTACAATTCATGAACGAATAAAATTATTCTCATTTCCAAAGGAATATCGATCATTCTAAGTTCGAGTTACTGATCTAAATTCAAGAAGGTAGAGAATCCTATCATATGTTGTGAAAAACAGCCAGCTACATTTGTAAGTCTTGTCTCAGTATCCAATGTACTTTTACCCACAAAGCATATAATCAATCAATTTTACAGTAGATTCTGAGACATCTAGAAGATGCATTAACGCGTTATATCAAATGCAAGGATTATCATGATTATTTTCAGAGTTTATTTTGAAAATCCAATATAAGTTCAACTCCTAAATTATGAATGCACAATACCTTCAGGTATGACACTCAACATTCTGCGTAGCCTTAAGATGTCAGAGCATTTTATCTTAAAATTTAAGATTGTGCAGAATTGTGAAAAATTAAAAATCCTGTCTTAACTTGAAAGCTGGTTTCTCTTCAAGATCAGTAGAAAACCAGCTTCCGAGTTAACACTGAATTGAAGAATTTTTCACAATCCTGCACAATCTTAAACAGTTTTACAGGCTAAGATTTCAGCCCAATAATAATAATAATCCTTGCATTTGATATAGCGCTTTTCACGTCTTCTAGACGTCTCAAAGCGCTTCACAGAATATCCTGTAGAGTGAATTGGCTGTATATTTGTGGGCGAAACTTGGCAGCCAATTGTGCACAGCAGTGTCCCACAAACAGTCGTGGATTGAAAATGACCAATTTATTATTGTTTTGTTTTGGAGGGATTATTATTAGATGTGTAGAGTGACAATTGATGTCAAACAGAAGGGAAATTTCTACTCACAATTGCTGATGTCCAATTCTGTCTCAGTATCACTTTCGAAGAACAAGAGAAAAGTTATGCATGACTAGGAAGTTTCAAAGTGGTAAGAAGTTAAACAATAAAGGAAAATTCATTACCTATTGGTACTGTGAATGATAACCGATTAAAGATAGTTCTCTAGTTGCTCATGTCAATTCATGAACATTGGCTGTGAACCTGAGACAAAATAGCAAATCATCTCTCTGGACATACAAGAACTCCAAGTTCATATAAAAGACAGTCAAACAGACTGTCAACACCCACTGTCTAGATTGAAGCATAAGATTTTGCAGATTAAGTGGTCTGGGACTCTACTCCCCGTGAGACGCATCATATAGATGCAAGTTGTTGTTGTTGACACTTGGGAGAGGTATCAGAGGTCGCTCGTGGCCCTTGAACTAATAATAATAATGAATCTAATAATCCTTGCAATTGATGTAACACCTTATCGCCTCGTTGAGACATCTCAATATACTGCCATTGCTATTGCAATCAATTGAAAAAAAATTATAAAACACAATTCCACAGCCGTGTGGTGTTAGAGTTGCCCCACCTACATTGTGCTCTCAGGCCAGAGATCTCATTATAATGCAATTAAAACAGTGCTTTCTCACAGTTCTCTCTCCATATTGTAATGTTACTACCATGTCCTTAAGGTGTAGCTTCCTCTGTCTTTTCAGAGAAAAGAAAGCCAATAAAAAGAGAATACTGATTTTTTTTTAAAAAGTGAAGGGAAGGTAAACTAACTCTAAGCAGTAGCATTGACCTTCAAATTAATCTATTGTTTCTCTTGGATAGTATTATGGACTGTTTCTCCACATAGACAGAACATTGAGATGCCCTTTAACCTTGATGGTGACTAGAAACTTAACCAGCAGATTACTGGGGGGTAGTGCCCTTCTGGTGTCCTTTATATCAGGACACTATGGGTTGCTGCCAATGTCACACACCACTCAAAATGATTTTTAGCTCACACACCTCCCAATTTAATAATGATTCAAATTTGGCAATCCTGAGGGAGTCAACCACAAGTACTGAGGTTGTGGAGTCCTGTAGCTCAGTGGTTAGAGCACTCGCTTTGCAAGGGAGAGACCTGAGTTCAATTCCAGGCAGAGGGCGAAACCTTGGGCAAGTTTCCTTACTCCACACGTCTAATAATAATCTCTCCAAAACCAAAAACAATAATAAATTGGTCATGTTCAATCTACGACTGTTTGTGGGACATTGCTGTGTGCAATTGGCTGCCGCGTTCACCCACAAATGTACAGTCAATTCACTTTACAGTGTGTTCTGTGAAGCGCTTTGGGACGTCCTCCCGACGTGAAAAGCGCTATATCAAATGCAAGGATTATTATTATTACTATTATTAAAACACAAATCAGCTGCACACAATAAAGAAGGCAACAGTCCAGCACCCACCTAGTGCGGGCTCAAACCCACCTAATGCGGGCTCAAACCCATGCTTGTTGAATTTCAAATGAACCTTCCTTGGGTGGTAGGTAAGGGGGGTTTCCTTGGAGTTGAACTGTCTCCAAAGTGACATGTTCAGCAACTAAATGTCAGAATCGAGCACACCCTCTTTGGGGGCCTTGGTAGTCGTGTTCCTAAGCCAGGCGGACCGCAGGGCACTGTTGATGACAGCACAGCTCACCCTAGATAATCAGCAGGACATCGGGACAGGGGCTGTTACCATTCAATGCCTGTTAACCCCGCAAGCCAAAGTCCTAACGGGTAGGGTGGGCTTAGCTGGACAACAGCGGGAAACCTTGACAGGCAGTACTCTCAATAGCAAACTACGCGTTTTCAGCAGTTACTCCAATGCACACTATGGATCTCCAAGCCTCGGCTCTTCTCAACCTGAACCCAATACTTTTTGGAATTAGGTAAGTAGGTTGTGTCCCTCCAGAGAGAGAGTGTGCATTCCATTCCAATAAATATTTTTAAAAATTCCTTATGTTGGTTGGATGCTTGGAACTCTCAATTTGGTTTGGATACTCTTGATATGGTTCCAATATGTGTCAGATACCCAGCTGACCCCAATTTTGTTTGGATGCAAATGAATATAAATTAGTTGTTTCAAAAGCTGGTGGTTAATACATAATAAAAATAATTCTAAAGGAAACGGCAATTCCTAAATCTATGATACCTCAGTAAGCTACCATCTTATCTGTTCTAGATAAGTTAGAATACAACTAGCTTTAGGTTTAACAATTTTTGGGGCACCCAGCTGTAACTAACTACAATATTATGGAAACATTTGATTTTACATTCTAAGTGATTCTGAGTAAATTGAATTGAATTATCTTAAGTTAATAAACCTCTCAAATAACTTCACCAAATCACAAAGCAAACCAGAGAAAACTACTAATAAGGCATTGAATCAATTAGTTCCTTCACAACAATCACTCAGCTCAGAGAATCTGAGGCAAGACAGTAAACAGCTGTCCCAGCATATCAGTCACTTAATAGGAATGCAGTGGACAGAGCTATCAATTATGCAGCAGTTTAGTCAAAGGAAAGGGCCGTGGAACTTAATTATTACCACGAGGGAGCCACAGAAATCGAGGAAAATTTATAGGATTCCAAACTCTCTACGTAGGGAATCAACTATAGGCAATAAAAAAACACCTTATACCACTGAAAAGCCTTTATATATATGTATATATATACATAAACCTCAAGGCTCTCACAGTGTGGATTTTGAATCAGAATATTATAACCTGAACAATTTTACTCCAAAGGTTGCATTGTGGTGTAGCACTCTCTTTTGACTAACAGAGAGAGGCAACGTTTTGAAGCAAAATAGTTCGGATTCTTTGTATTATTGTCAAATAGCGAATTAATCTATATAAATTGTTGCAACTTGAAAATATTGCTTCCTCTCCACCCTCTATCTTTTAACTTTTCATCTTCTTTGCACTACATTCCATCTAAGAGTGACATTCTGTTTTTTGTCTGGTCGACATCTAAACTCTGTTTGTAGCAAGTGCACACTATTTGGTTAATTGGAGTAAAGGTGGCACAGAGGCTATAAATGATCTCATTCACAAGATGCTAACATACAAATGCTAACACCTGGAGGAAAAGTACTGCAACTTAAACATAAGTATAAATGCTTGCAGTTTGAGAACACTATGATTTAAGACAATGCAACCAAAAGGTGACTAAACTTTACCAGTAAACTGAATACAATGTTTGCAAAAATAATAATCCTTCCATTTGATATAGCATCTTAGCCTGTTGAAATGTCTCAAAGTGCTTCACAGGGTTTTCCGTAAAGCATAGGGACTGTATTTGTAGCCTAACACACAATCAATTTGTGCACAGCAATTTTCTAGCTGTAAAGTGAATAATCGTTTTTTGTATCTGGAAGACAGTTTGGCCAGAATACAGGGAGAAACTCCCTTCTCAGACAGGATCTCAGTTTAACATCCTGTAGCTTAGTGGTTAGAACACTTATAAGCGAGAGGACCTGCGTTTGATTCCCTGGCAGGGCAAAACATTGGGTAAGTTTCCTTTCTCCACGCGCCTCAGTTTATGTAGCAGTAAGTAGGAACCCAGTTGTTAGTCGATTGGCGGATTGCTTTTCTGGGGGTAATGATCCATTCCAAAAATAAATTAATAATAATTTAGTCACTCAATCCACAACTGTTTGTGGGACACTGCTGTGCACAATTGGCTGCTGCGTTTTGCCCACAAAATATACAGTCAATTCACTTTACAGTATATTCTGTGAAGTGCTTTGAGTCGTCTCGAAGATATGATAAGGCGTTATATCAAATGCAAGGATTGTTATTATTATTATTATTATTAACATCTCCTATGAAGTACAGCACCTTTAACAATGGAATGCTCCCCCAGTATTACATTGCAATGTCACCATGGACTATGAGCTCCAGGTCCCGCCATGCAGCTTGAACCCACAACCTTCTGCATCAGAGACAAGAGGGCTACCAACTGAGTCAGCTGAAACCTAAAGTTTCTTAGCAAAACTACTTTTGTTCTATGATTTGATGCAATCAAAGCAGAGTCAGACAATGATCTAATCTTTCCGTAGCCAGACATCAGGGAGAGACATTAATAAAAGGCAATCTCAGTCCACACCTCTGACCTCCATGTAAGCTGTCTGACAGATGGAGTCCCAATGTCAATGACAGGAGTGCGGTAGAATTGAAGAAGGGGATTGAGAGCATGGCAGGCAGGTGGTACATAGGAAGCACCTTGACCTCCTACACATATAAAATGATGGATTATAACAGGAGACGCAGCGCCTGAATCAAAAATGACAGATTGTAACCAGCAGGATGGGGCAGTTTGTATGTCATGGGATTGTGTAAAAGAGGTTAATTTAAAGAGATAGGACCATCATTTATTTACCAAATATACAAATGGTTC
This sequence comes from Callorhinchus milii, assembly GCF_018977255.1. NCBI lineage: Eukaryota > Metazoa > Chordata > Chondrichthyes > Chimaeriformes > Callorhinchidae > Callorhinchus > Callorhinchus milii. The sequence continues at coordinate 10,013,783 of NW_024704754.1, forward strand.
TCAGCATCACTGAAATGTCTAATTGCCAATGAGGATCTGCCAGCAAGATCAGGATGAGCCAGATTTATTGTCTGCCCAAAATAAAACACATTAAAAACTGCATTTACAGTAAAATACTACAGACAAGGTAAAACAAAGAGGAACTTGCAAAGAATGCTTGATTCTATGCAAAGAGTGTGGTGATATTCCAATCAACAGACGTTTAAGACTGCTATACAGCAGACAGATGTCACCTTGCTTGGTTAGACTCTTATCTCTGAGTCAAAAAGTTGTGGGTTCAAGCCCCACGCTAGGACTTCGGACGAACTGACCAACCAAAGGCCAGCTTCCTATTCAGGTAGAAGTCAGAGATTTTGTCACACATTTGGAAAAGAGAAGGGCGTTTCTCTTTGGTATCCTGTCCAAAAAATAAATTTGTCATTCACCTCTTGGCTATTTGTTGGACATTGATGTGCACAAAAAGGGTTGTTGCGTTTGCCTACAAAAACATTCTTAATGTGCTATAAACAATGAGCATGCCATTGCCTGGACATTTATAAATTTATAAACATTTATAAACCTACCTGGTATCAAGCCTCGGGTTGAGGTGAGTTTCAGACTGATTCCCAGAGTTCAGAAAATAAATGCAGAATTCACTTTGGAATCTAATGCCCTTTTCTGTGAAGTAAATGAGGTAATTGAGAACAAGGGAGCATTCCCGAAAATCACTAAGGAGAGCAGGACCCTCTGCGGATTTATTCAATGGAGAACTTCATCTAATGACACTTAACGACACCTCATTCTGCTGAATTTGTCATGCACTTTAATACTGAATGCTGCATTAGTGAGATGTGAAACACTTTTGGCCAGAGGCGAAAGAGGCCTAGCATAGTTCACATAACTCCTGCAGGTGAGGACAGGTCCAAACTCCATAGCCTACGAAGGTGTATTTGCAGGTGTATTATGAGGAGTTCAGAGCTAATGGAAAATAAACATTCAGTTCCTGTTTGTGACAAATTGTGTTCTTTCATCAGGGAAATATTAGTGCAAGGTGTCACGTGCACAATTTATTGCTGCTTTAATGCTGGGTTTAGGTTGCAGGCTGGCCTGGGGTGTTCAACTCTGCCGTCAAGGCTGATGAGGAATGAAGAGGTGGGATTCTTTGAGGCGCCAGAGGATGAACCAGACTGTGGGCGGATGCCTCCAGTGGCTGGCGCTCCCAGTGGCTGAACAGCTGATGTCGGCCAGGTTCACTTTGACTCCTGCACATGAATCAACACCTCACAGATACATGTCTCTGCATAAAGAATAAAGTAAAAATCCATCAATTTATTGTCATTCTTCTCATGTTGGGAGGGCGTCACAAGGTGCTTCATAGCAAAATGCAATGACTGTATATTTCGTAGGTGAATGCAGCATCCAATTTGCACACAACAATGTCCCACATACATACATACATACATACATACATACACACACACATACATACATACATACATAAGGGAGAAATAAATAGAGAATAACAGAAAATAGAAAATAGAAGGGAACAAGGAGAATAAGCCTGTGTGGTGTATAAACACCGGTTGGGCCAAATTACCAATTTCTGTGCCGTATCACTCTGTACTACTCTATATAACAAACAGCCATGAAGTGAATTTACTTGGAGGATTGTTGGTCAAGACACTGGGAGAAACTCCCTTCTTTTCAAATAATGAGATTTTTAATCGGATAAAAGATTAAAAGACATTAATTTAAATTAATTACCTTGGATGGATGGAAGTCTCACTGCAACATTCTCAAACACAGGCACTTCCAGTTGTAGTCAGGTGTTGAGTCCTAATCTCATTACAAAGCAACTCAGGCAAGAAACCAGAAAGCAAAGTCAAATAATATTCAAGTACATCCCTCGCTCTCTCTTGTCACTCTTTGGGGCAGTCTCTATTTGCATAATCTTCCTCCGAGGCTCATGCATGGGTCTTGGAACTTATACATTAATTGTGGCATCTGGCATGCTGTTGGCTGTGTCCAGTACATTTTACAGTTGTTTGGAGCATTAGGAGTCTGTACAACTGTACTCAACATGTGGCTTCCCACCAGTCCCCAGTAAATATGGAACCACTGCAATGGTAACAATGATAGCAGTGGTTCCATATTTACATGTGACTTTCAACACTAAAAGCCTGAGTTGCATAAGAGCTGCAATCACTGAAAGAGAAAACTTTGCAACACACAAGTGAGAAGGGGCTCCAGCTGCTATAGGATACACACAAATCAGGAATAACTACAGTATCAATGCAGCTTCAAAACTCAATATATATTTCAATTACAAATAGGAAAATAAACTAATTGAATCAATTAACTGTCCAATTTTCATTATCACTGTCCTGACCAGTTAGATTAATGACACTATGTTTCTTGCCAGAGTTGCTTTGCAATCAGATTAGGACTCAATGCCTTGACTACAGCTGGAAGTGCCTGTATTTGAGAATGTTGTGTAGTGACACTTCCATCCAAGCACCAATCTTTGTGAACTAAATAATTATTCATGTGCTTTCAATGCCACATGGAACAGTGACTGACATAACAGACCAATAATAATAATAATAATAATAATAATAATAATCCTTGCATTTGATATAGTGCTTTTCACGTCTGGAGGACGTCTCAAAGCGCTTCACAGAACACACTGTAAAGTGAATTGACTGTATATTTGTGGGCGAACGCGGCAGCCAATTGGGCACAGCAATGTTGCACAAACAGTTGTAGATTGAAAATGACCAATTTATTATTGTAAATGACCCCCTCCTTTACAGAAAATGTTCTATGTTGAGCCTAATTTGAAATAATTATGTAAAATGTGATACTATCACACAGTCCATTGACTCCATATTTGCTCAGTAATTATATATGGTGTACACAGACTAAGTAGCAAGCACATCCAATTAAGGTAAGTAAACAGTGTATTTATGTTTGCATATCCTTTCACAGTGATCCCAAACTGGAATTTCCTGCATAACATTTCAGATTCAGTGTATTTAGGAAGACGAGCACTACCTAGTTAGGCTGAGAAACATCAGAGTGGCTTTTTTATAGGCAGACAATCTATGAACCAACAGCTGCTTCAGAAGAACATTAGCAAATCTGGCAGCCACACAATAGTGTACTTTTATAAAATGATTTCTCTCCCTTCTCTCATGAAGGTTTTGCTGCTAGTTTGCCTTAGGTTTCTACCCCTTAACAGTCTAATAAGCCAAGGCTCAACTACCTACTTAACTGCGCTTTTGGTCATCTTTCCCCTCCCCACCCTCCTTATTCCCACCCAAGCTTCGGTATCGAGCTAAGCTAAGTGTTAAGTGCCTTGGGACATACACCCAATGTGAAAGGCACTGTATAAAGGTAAAGTTGTATTATATTGAATATCAAGGCACAATGCACAGCTGAGGGTTGGGGTGGGGGAGGGGCGAAGGGAAAGGGGGAAGGAGGAGATCGAAAGCACGGTCGAAGAGGAGGGTCTTGAGGTGGGTCTTGAAGGTGGCGAGGGATGGAGCGAGATGGAGGGACTGCGGGTTAGAGTTCCAGAAGGTGGGTGCAGAGTGGTGGAAGGCCCGCCCGCCGATAGTGGGGCAAGCAAGGCGGAGGACGTGAAGCAGACCGGAGCCCGTTGAGCGGAGAGAGTGAACAGGGTGTGAGGTGGTTAGGAGGTCAGAGAGGTAGGGGGGAACAAGACCGTGGAGGGCTTTGAAGGTGAGGACCAGGATCTTGAACTGTGTCCTCAATGTGATGGGAGTCGGGCGAAGATGGGGATGATATGGCCGCGGAGCCGAGTGAGGGAGAGGACACGGGCTGAGAGTTCTGGATAATCTGCAGCCTGTGGAGGGAGGAGTTGGGGAGGCCTACTGCTCCTTCCTCATTCGCTTATTGCAGTTCTTTCCTAGCTATGAATTTCCTGCTTTCTTTCTCTCCTTGGAACATTGCATATTTGCACTGTTGCCCATATTTGGCCTGCCCAACACCACCAGGCAAGAAGCATCTTACCCACCCTAGTCCCACATCTCTTTTATGGTCCGTTGTCTGCCTTTCATATCTTTTATTTGTTCCTGTGACCGTCACCCCTTACTTATCGGGAATTAGAACTCAGATTAATCTATCGTGATGCTCCAATACAGTCCTGGGGGTGTGCTTCATTGTTGGAGGTGCTGCTCTTTGGATGACATGTTAAACCAACCCCCCCATCTGCCTGTTCAAATGAACTTTAAAGATCCATGACATTATTTAAAAAGAGAAGGAAGTTTCTCTCAGACTCCTGGCCAACAATATCCCCATAAAATGGGTCTTTTATTTCATGGTTGTTTGCAGGACATTACCACGCACAAATTAACTGCTGGGTTCGTCCACAAAAAAATAATAAAGTCACCACACTTTACAGTATATCCAGTGAAGTGCTCTGGAATGTCCTTTCAATGTGAAAAACGTCAAATGTAAAAGTTATTATTATTATCTACTGCACTACTTTTCCATATCTACTCTGGTTTTCAATAACTACCTTTCTCTCACCTACACCAGCATCTCTACCTTATGTATTGTCCTTATCTACTCTGTTGTCTCATAGCTGTTAACAGTAGTAATAATAATAATAATAATAATGCTTGCATTTGATATATTGCTTTTCACGTCTTCTCGACATCTCAAAGCGTTTCACAGAGTAGACTGTAAAGTGAATTGACTGTATATTTGTGGACAAAACGTGGCAGCCAATTGCGCACAGCAGTGTCCCACAAACAGTTGTAGAGTGAAAATGACCAATTTATTATTGTTCTGTTTTGGAGGGATTATTATTAGGCGTGTGGAGTAAGGAAACTTGCCCAAGGTTTCGCCCTGCCTGGAATTGAACCAGGTGTCTCGCTTGCAAGGCAAGTGCTCTAACCACTGAGCTACAGGACTCCACAGTAGCCTTTACATGCTAAGGAGCTGACACACCTGTTGCAATATCTCTTCCCTACTGTGATGTTGTTTACCTTTTCTTGTGTTCCATATTATTTGCAATATCCTTTACCTGCATCCCCTATCTGCTAAAATGTTCTCTGGTGGAGCACCTGCATTCAATGTTCCACACACATTTACTCTTGACTGCCATGGCTGGGGGCTATAACAGGAATACCCTCTCTGTATTGCTGCACACACAGTATGAACGCTTCACAGATGACAGCTGTCACCACATAAAGCATCAAATAAATAATGTTCCCTGGAAGAGATGTACAACATGGAGATCAAAGGGCTTTAACCAATTAGAGTAATCACATATCACCTTCAGCCATCAGATGTGGCTTCTTTCAGATGCTTCTCTGTGTTGGGGAGATGATGGCCATACATTTTCTTACCACAAACAATTGGATCTGGGAAAATAAACACATTAGAGCCTTTTGAGAGTGTTTATCAGGTATTAATGTTCTGTAATTAAAGAGCTGATGAAAAAAGGGGGATTTACAGCTTGGGTTGATAAGAGGCCAAGCCCAGAACAATAAACATTCAGATTGTAACAAGATATGGAGAGCATTGAGGCTAAACCTCAGCCAAAGGTGAAGAACACAAATGTAACCCAAAGATAAAGAAGCTTGAGAGTCATTAGCACTTCTCCAGTGTCTTTAATGGAGAGAAGTGATACAAGAATGATACCATGGATGAGGAACTTCAATTAAGTGGAGAGGCTAGGATTGTTCTTCTTAGAGCACAGAAGGATGAGGGGAGAGGTGTTCAAAATTATGAGGGGTTTTGATAAAGTAAATAGGGAGAAACTGTTTCCTCTGGCCAGTGGGTCAATAACCAAAATACACAGATTTAAGATAACTGGCAAAAGAACCAGCGGGGGGAGACGAGAATTTTTTGTTACGATCTGGAATGCACTGTCTGAAAGTGTGGTGGAAGCAGATTCAATAATAGCTTTCAAAAGGGAATAGGATAGGTATTTGAAAAGAAAAAACTGTAGGGGGAGTGGGACTAGTTGGTAGCTCTTTTAAAGAGCCGGCACAGGCCAATAGGCCGAATGGCCTCCTTCAATGCTGTAAGATTCTATGATTCTAAGTGAGACTAGAATCTTCACTGGATATAACCTCAAATTACCTATTGTGAGTCGACATGATTTACGCATAACTATTGAAGTTGATGTCTTTATTGAAGAAAAAAATCTATAAATTTCACAAATAATGATGCTGAATTTTTCACAATTAAAGCAAAAGAATTGGGAAATGAAACATCAGCATCATTCAGTTTAGATGTCAGCTCTAACTTCTAGAATGATACAGCACAGTTTTTTGCTGTTCTTGTGCAGTAGTGGTAACTATTGGAAGCAGTGCATCAATCTGCACTGAAACTGGAAGGAGCTGTGCTGAATACAAACCCTCTCAAAATCCTGCATCTTGTTTGAAGTACAGCACAGAATTGTCAGATTAGTAGCACCTGGACACCATCTATAATAATCCTTGCATTTGGTATAGCGCTTTACCACATCATCAAGATGTCTCAAAATATTTCACAGGTTATATTGCAAAGTTGTTTGGTTGTATAATTTTTGGGCAAAACGCAGAAGCCAATTTGTACATAGCAATGTCCCACAGATAGCCATGGAGTGAGCCACCAATTTTTATTTGGGGATTTGCTGGCTAGAACACCGAGAGAAACGCCCTTCTCTTTTCAAATAGTACCTTGGGAACTTTAATGTCCACCTGAACAGGCAGCTTCAGCTGAATGTTGACAAGACAGAAGCCATACTCTTTGGCTCTCGTCAAAGTCTAAAATCACACGGTTCTCACCTCCTCCACCTACCCGACCTCCCCCTAAAACTCTCCGAACCCGTATGCAATCTAGGCATCAGGTTTGATCCCCAACTATCCTTCCTCCCCCACATCCGGTCCTTCACCAGCACTGCTTTCTTCCACCTCCGACCCATCGCCCGTCTCCGCCAATACCTCACTCCAAAAGCCGCTGAAACCCTGGTCCATGCCTTTGTCACCTCTCGGCTGGACTATTCAAATGCCCTGCTCACCGGCCTCCCCTCCACTACCATTCATAAAATCCAGGTCATACAAAACTCTGCCGCCCACATTCTTACCCATACCAAACTCCACTCCCCGATTACCCCAGTCCTTGCCAGACTGCACGGGCTGCCTGTCCAAGAGAGGATCAACTTCAAGATCCTCACCCTTGTCTTCAAATCCCTCCACTCCTCTGGACCCCCCAACCTCTCTGACCTCCTCTCTCCTCACAACAGTGTCCGTTGCCTTCGCTCCACTGGGTCTGGCCTCCTCTTTGTTCCCCGAGTCCTCTGCTCCACCATCGGCGGCCGTGCTTTCAGCCACTACGCCTGAGGCTCTGGAACTCCCTTTCTCACTCCCTTCGCCTCGTCCCCTCTCTTCCTATTTTCAGGTCTCTGCTGAAGACCTTTCTTTTCAACCGCGCCTTTGGTCACCTTCCTCCCCCTCCTCCTGGCTCGGCCCCGGGATCCGTTACTGTGAAGCGCTCTGAGACACCGTCCGGTGTGGAGGGCGCTATATAAATCCAAGTTGTTGTTGTTTAAAACTTGATCCAAAAGAATACTGCATTGAAGTGTCAGGTTAGACTATATGGTTTGGATACTCTTAAGCATGGTGCTGGGTTTCTGCATCAGACACCTGGCTGACTAACCTTATCCCCACTCCTGCCCCACACACACACGTAGATTTACTGAATAATATGAAACATATTGAGTCCTCATCCAAAACCAGAGGTGTGGCTCTATAGTGACAGGGAATGAGATCAGCCTTAATAAAATTAATGTTGTCATTTGATACAGCTTCTTATCCTGTCAAAGTACCTCAAAGTGCTTCACATGATGCAGTACTTTGAAGTACAGTTGTTATGTAGGCAAACATGTGGTCAAACCTGTGCCAGCAATACCCCACAAACAATAATTTATTTTTTTGGTGAATTCTGGATGAGTGAAGAGTTTATAATATTAATACTTGAATTTGATACAGCATCTTATCAAGCTTGTCTGGGGATAATAATCCCTCAAAAAAAACAATAATAATTTGGTCACTCAATCCACGACTGTTTGTGGGACACTGCTGTATGCAATTGGCTGCCGCATTTTGCCCACAAATATACAGTCTATTCACTTTACATTATATTCAGTGAAGCACTTTGAGATGTCTTGAAGACGTGAAAAGCGCTATATCAAATGCAAGGATTATTTCTAATTATATTTATATACCAATCGGTCTCAAAGCATTTCACACAAATTACTTGTGAAGCACAGTGACTGTTATGTTGGCGAATGTTGGCCAGAACACAGGGAAATGTGTCAAACTGTGTTTGAGCTCTAGTGTCTTCTTTATTGTTAATGAAAATTCCCTGAAATAATTAATGATCTTGACAATTATATCCAACTGAGAAGATAATAATAGGCAAAAAAAGTTTGATTTTATTAATAACTGAGCTTTTGGTGTTTGGTTTACGTTTTAGAAATTCCTAGATAAGTCATTCTCAAATTACACGGTCACAGCTCCAATGTCTTAATCCAGCCTTACTGCACCAATCACAGTCCCAATTCCAAACCCAGCCATCAATCCAGGTAGATTTAATACAGGATGTTACAGCGAGCCCCAGATACCAAACCAAAGCCTAAACCCAGCCATGAATAGATCCACTGCAACAACAACAACAACAACAAGATTCCATTTATAAAGCACCTTTCACGTCAGGAGGACGTCCCAAGGCGCTGCACAGTTGGGTCATGACCTGCAAACATTGGACCCTAATTCTAGATTCCAACCTTAGGCCTAACTCCAGCCATGTTAGACTCATTTGAGGATGGAAGCTCACAGCCTCAGTGATTTATATAGTTCTTTGATTTTCATTCTTAATTCTTTCACAATTTACATTTGTGTAGAGCCCTTCACTTAAAAGAAGCTTCAATTAATGTGCTTTACAGAATGAGTTTAATTCAAAATGACGTTATGCAATCATAGGATGGTAACTAATTTGGACAAAATTTGTAAAACAAAAGAAAGCTTTATAAATTTAAATTTAAATATAAATTTAAAGTTTATTAAAGTTTTTAATTTTTTAAATCTAATTCTACTTTGTAATGTTCAGCATTGGAAAAGACATGTACAGATTTCCCAAAGTAGCAAACATCTGTTCTGTGAAAACTATAAAAACATTCTGTATTCAGAGTGCCTTTGCTGATGCTTCTGTCACCCATTGACTTTGAATCTTCATTCCCTAAATGAATACAGAGAGAGCTCTGCATGGTCAATACTTCAACAATAAACTCAACCCCACTGTCGACATCAGGTAAACAAGATCCTCCAGAAGGTTTCATTGCACTCCTCTGCCGTCCAGTATAACATTCTGTTACAACGTGGAGATGCTTCCCAGAAAAAGCACTGTCAACGTGAAATCATTCTTACAGATCTGAAGTGGTTAGACACTGGTACTGACGTTATCCTGAGTCGTGTGAGGTGGTGGGTTTTGGGCAAACACAAGCATTGCGTTGAATGAGCATTAAGTGCTTAGACCCTACCTCATGTGAAGGTGTCATATAGTTGTTGCTATAAGCTTCAATTTCTTTAGGTATCCAAAATAGACCCATCTCAAAGGGGTGGTACTATTTGAAGGCGTATGGAGGTGGCAGCAAGTAGCAGAATTATTCAAAGAAATGGTATTTAAATCCGCCAAACACAAGAAACCAATCAACCCATCACCAAAATGCGTGCAAAAGCTGTTAAGAGTGTTATATACGACACCTGCCTTTGACTTGAGCTCACGTATCTGTTACCAGACGCTGTGTTTACTATGGAAGACACATTGGCCTTTAAGTAAAGTTAAAATATTGTTTTAGAAATACGTTGAGTGATGATGTGTCGACAGATGCGCATATATATATTAATTATAAAAACTATTTAACTCTTTTCCTGAGGAAAGTAAGAAACAGTCATCGCAGTGTCATTCCTCACTGTGAACCAAAGATTTTATTTGCTATCTTTTCTATTCTTTTACATTTTAATATTTTGAAATTACTGCAGTAGAACCTACAATTCCTAATGATTTTAACCTTAACCTATTATTATATAATAATAATAATAATCCTTGCATTTGATATAGTGCTTTTCACGTCGGGAGGACGTCCCAAAGCGCTTCACAGAACACACTGTAAAGTGAATTGACTGTATATTTGTGGGCGAACGCGGTGGCCAATTGCGCACAGCAATGTCCCACAAACAGTCGTAGATTGAAAAAGACCAATTTATTATTGTTTTCGGTTTTGGAGGGATTATTATTAGGCTCTGTGTGGAGTAAGGAAACTTGCCCAAGGTTTCGCCCTCTGCCTGGAATTGAACTCAGGTCTCTCGCTTGCAAAGTGAGTGCTCTAACCACTGAGCTACAGGACTCCACATGTCTTCAAAGTCTTACTTTTCATATTGGCAGGATGTCTCAAAGTGTTTCAAAGGATTTACTGTAAAGTGCAGTGACTTTATTTTATAGATGAACTGTGTTTCCAAATTAAGACTGAATTAATTTTTTTTCAAAATTCTGCACAATCTTAAATGTTAAAGCAACAGTCTTAAGTGCAAGACCATGGAGAATTTCAGATATCACATTCCTCTACTTGACAGAGGCTTCACAAATCATAAAGCTCTTGCAAAGCTTATTTGATTGTGAGACACTATCTTGTGTGAAGGGCACTATATAAATGCAAGTTGTTGTTGTTATTGATCGAAATTTCCACTGTCACTTGTAACTTGTTTTAATCTCCAGTTTATCCTCTAAAATGAACTTTGTCCATCCCATAAATTACTCATTAATGAAACGAAAGAAGGCAAGTTTCTGTTCTTTCATACAGCAGTGTAGTCAATATTTTGGTGGTATACATATGCATTAGATTTAGATACTATTGTCATATTGTCCAAGGTTGTGGGTTCAAGCCCCATGTTGAATCTTGAGCTCATAGCCCAATGCAATACCAGAGGAGCATTGCATTATCACATATATTGTCCCTTGGATTTAAATTGTTAAATCTAGGGTGGTCCTAGTTGGACATGCAGCAGGAAAGCTTGCCAGGCAATAGTAAGCTATGTAATTTTATCTGGTTAGACTCCAGCAGTAACCCAACACACTTGGGTCCCCAAGCCTGGGCTCTTCGTCAAACTGCACCTAATACTTTCTGGAATTAGGTAAGCAGGCTGTGTTCCTCCAGGGAATAAACATTCTAATAAACATCTCTGAAATTTCCATGTCTAGGTGGAATGCATTGAACTTTCAGTTTGGTTTGGATACTCTTAAGCATGGTGATGGGTTTTCTCATGTGTCAGACACCCGACTGACCAAAAAAAAGGTTCAATTTGCCTCTTCTTCAACCTGAAGTAGTCACAGTCTGACAAAATTACTTCTAATATGACTTCTGTAACAGAAGTATTGTGAGATTTCCAAACATACTGTGAATGCAATTGATTGCAACTGTTGGTGAGTCTGGGATTTAACAATTGAAACTGGATATTACAGGTAGATATTGGCAGAGAATTAGACTACAGCTAGATGGCAGCAAAGACTGGAGCTACAGCAGATGGCACGAGAGAGAGATTGCAATTAAGCAGCAACATAAGCGCACTTTATGGAAAATATCAGCATAGAGCAAGGCTGCAAATAAAGATCAGTTAAGTCAATCAATGCAGTAAATTAATACTACTGTTCTCTTTGTTTTTATTTTCCCTTCAAAATAATAATAATAATAATCCCTCTTTGGTCAGGCTGAAGGCTTAGCCCACACACAGCCCATGTAACTAAGAGAGCTGATCAATGTTCTCTGGGGTCCAATTGGCAATGAACAGCAGGTTACCTCAAATTAGCTCAATGTTACAAATGAAATATTCCCCCTCCGAATGTGTTGACTTGCAATAATTATATTATTCATTCTTGCATTTGATATAGCTACTTCACATCAGGAGGCTGTTTCAAAGCCCTTACTTCACAGGCTATACTGTAAAGTCTGTGTGGCTGTGTCACAGAAAGAGCCATTAAGTCAAAAACAAAGAGAGCTGGGAAAACTCAGCAGGTCAGGCATCATCTATGAAGAAAGGAAAGTGAGTCATTGTTTCGAGTGAACAACCCTTCGTCAGAACTTCATCAGAAGTGAATGATCAATGATATATGGGGGATTATTGCCCAGAATATTCTTGTTGAATAGTGACATGAGATCTTTAAAAGCCAGCGTGAACAGCTGAAGGACAATATTTCAAACATTATGCCCCCCACCTCACACCACCACCCAGCACTGCATTGGATTGTCTACTGTGTTCAAAGTCCTGACCAAGACCAAGAGCACTGGCTAGTGAGGTACACTTCAGGGGAAGCTGGACAAGGAGGAAAAAAGGTCATCAAAACATTTTGAAAGTCAAACGTTAATTCTGCACAGGGCCTGATGATGGTGATATCATTCTTTAAGGAAAACAAAAGCTTTCCTGAGTGCCTATGGTACTTGTTCCAATTGACCTCTTTCTGATGAATCATTTGTACGTTTCCCTGTGCCTCACACCTCCACAGCATGCGCAGCTTTAAAAGATACAATCATTAAGACAGGCCCCTTAATCACATTTTAATTGGAAGCCAGGTTTTACTGTCAGAAGCTGTAATTTGTGCGCTCTGCATGCAGGCTGTGCTGTCTTAAACTCTCCACCCTTAAATATAGCACAAAATTGATGGCGACAGACTTCTGGCAGAGTTGAAGTTGTGCACCATGCACAAGAGGTCATGGTGCTGCCTGGAATTGCTTTTCAAAGGTTTAAATAAGGAAAACGATTTTATTTAGATTTGTACAACTTGTACAGAAATCATCTTTTTGTAACATTTTAATGAAGGCACAGTGGTCCTGCATACCGATTGATATCATTAGCATTCTTGGTAGTCTTCGGCAATTATATTAAACAGCTCAGCAAATGTAAGATCAAATAACCACAACTCCTGGAACACGATCTAAATAAAACTATCTTTAAAAAGTCATTAAAAGGATTCCCATCTTCTGAATTGGAAATCCTCTCCTTCTTAACAGCACATTTATTCAGACCATATTTTAGACTATTGCTCGAATAAAGATATCCATTGTAATCCATTTGAAGTGTCTTCGGATCAATTTGCATTCAAGGCAGGGGACTATGGTATTAAGTCACGTAACTCACTTATTTCTGCCTAGTGTCTGTCATCATCTGAAACATGGAATGTTTAATTTATTCAACAAAGAGCACGACAGATTTTAAGTTTGAAAATGAAGGACCTAAAATAACACATCATATTGGCTGAAAAATAACCAAACTCAAGCAACACTCTGGTCAAGAAACTGGTCAAGTATTTTGTAAATACTTGAGATAAACTGTTTGAGCTACTAGTTCACAATCAGGCTTCTTGTAGTGGAGAACTTTCTTCTTCTGTAGACTTTTCTTTAAGACCATGAGCAACTTTCTCTACCCAGAGGTGGGTTCTAACCGCACCTAGAAAATACAAATCAATGAAATTGCTGCAAACAAGGTATTTAGCAGAGTTGCAAATAAATGCAATTAGGTGAGTGTCTCAAACACGTAATAAGTCAACAAGTGGTAATGGTGTGAAAAAAGAGAGAGAATGGAGAGAGAATGGAAGCACAAGGCAATCAAGCTGCAGCTGGACAAAATGTGACTGAAAACAGCAGGAGATCCCAAAGAATGAGTCCAACCCAACCACATTCTTCCTGCAAAATAAAGGAATCTCTATTAGTGGAAGGGGTTTCGTGTATGTGGTTCTCCAGGTATTCCCATTCTAAAACTGAATACCAAAACAGGCAATAGCTGTCCCATGTGGATTGATGCAAAGTCAAGGAAGCAGCCTTACACATAGTTATGAGATAATAAAATGCCCCTGTTTTATCTATGTATCATGCCAAGAAAGTCCATCCAGATCTGTGCTGTGTAACTGAGGACTAATGTGGACTGACTCTGTATAACAGGTCCATGTGTTGTACAGAGGCAAAAAAAATTTGGTCACTCAATCCACGACTGTTTGTGGTACGCTGCAGTGCACAATTTGATCCCGAGTTTCGCCCACAAAATATACAGTCAATTCACTTTACAGTATATTCTGTGAAGCACTTTGAGACATCTTAATGATGATAAGGCGCTATATCCAATGCAAGGATTATTATTGTTATTATTATATGGACTTGTTCTGTATAACTGAGGTCCATGTGGAATAGCTCTAAAAACTGATGTCTTGTTGAAACAGGTTTGCATAACTGAAGTTTACCTGGACCAAGTTCATGTACCTCAACTCGATCTGGAGCAGGTTTGCACATCCAAAAGTTCAATGTCATCAGTAACTTGCTGTCAAGAGACAAATGTCCTAAATGTTGATTGCATTCAAGTTCCAATGATGCAACAACAACTTGCATTTATATAGCGCCTTTCACGCGGGGTATCATCCCGTAGCGCTTCACAGTTGTGGAGTCTAACAATGAGCCATGAGGACAGGGAGAGGTGGAGACTGTAAGCACAATCGAAAAGGAAGATCTTTAGGCGGGATTTGAAGATGGGGACGGAGGCAAGGCGGAAGGATTGAGGGAGAGAGTTCCAGAGGCAGAGTGGCTGAAGGCACGGCCACCGATAGTGGAATGGAGGGCCCAAGGGACAAATAGAAGGCAGGGGCCAGCCGAGCGGAGTGGTGGAGTGGGTGGGTCGGATAGGTAGGGAGGTGCAAGGGAATGAAGTGATTTGAAAACAAGTGAGAAGTTGATCCGTTTGGTGATGGGGTACGGAGTTTCGTGTAGGTGAGTATCCGGGCGGTGGAGTTTTGAATTTGGCGGTAGAAGTGCAAATGCATAGCCATGCACAACATCTTCATACCACATTTTGTAATGCACATGCACAACTATAGAACATGAGGTTTGTATTCTTATATTGCTTGGAAAAAGTGGTATAAATTGGTTATATTTGCAATTGTAAATTGGACACTATTGTATTTCAACACCAGAGTATATCTGCTTAAATGGGGATTCAGATCCTTCATGTGTGTCCTGTGCTAGATCCAACTCTTTGTAACATGTTGCAGTTTTGTGCCAAACACAAGATTTTAATTCCTTTTTATCATGAATTTCCCCCGATTATAGCTCTGGCACCAATATGAAGCATCTCAGATACTGAAATCCTCACACTGAATCACAGGTTAGTGGCAAACTTCCTGTTGATTTCACTGTCATACATGTCTCAGTGTTACAAAGTATTGTATGATAGATGATCCAGCCATAGGCAATTACAGAAATTCTTCTACTGCTAGGTGAAGTCTGAACAGAACATCCAGGGCCTTGAGGGCAAAGCATCAAATGTCCTAATTAAGTGCAGAGCCTCCTTTTTAATACAAATAATTTCATTCTCAGAAATGCATGCAGAACCTCAATTCAGCTTCACAATTAGATGCTTATTTGAGGCCATTGTTTTTTCCTTTGGCTCAGGAAATCCAGGCTATTTATGGTACAGGAGAAAAAGCGAAAAACCTAGGCTGCCAAATGCTCCGTGCTCTCACCCTTGCTCTCTCCTGGCTTTCCCTCCTGTGCAGCTGATGTTGCCCTAAGCTTTAAGTGCAAAATAAGCAAATAAAAAGTGTTGCTGTGCATGTGTATACACAACCAAGCGCCTTTCACATTGGGAGGACGCCCCAAAGCACTGGACAGTCAAGGATGCGCACCTGAGCTGGGGGTTTGGATCAGGAGGGGTGGAGGGCAGTAATGATGTGGGTAGGAGGGTGACCAAAGGCGCGGTCGAAGAGGAAGTTCTTGACATGGGCCTTGAGGAGGCAAGACGAATGGACTGTGGGATGGAGTTCCAAAGGTTGGGGGGGAAGAAAGGCTGAAGGCCCGACCGCCGATGGTGGGACTGGCAGGATGGGGGACATGGAGCAGGCCAGAGAGCAGAGGTAGTTGCCATTATGGGGTTAGCAGATCACAGAGGTAGGGAGGAGCAAGGCCGTGGATTGCTTTGACTA
This sequence comes from Callorhinchus milii, assembly GCF_018977255.1. Classification (NCBI taxonomy): domain Eukaryota; kingdom Metazoa; phylum Chordata; class Chondrichthyes; order Chimaeriformes; family Callorhinchidae; genus Callorhinchus; species Callorhinchus milii. Next base: position 10,029,797 of record NW_024704754.1, read on the forward strand.
ATGTGTGAGTGGCTAGTGTGTGCAAAGAGCTTTATGATGGATGAACCCAAGACAACCAAATCAATTAGAAAATACAGGTAAACGCATCTAATATTGTACTATTCTAATGTCACAAGGCACCTATAGGCATAGGAGTCCTGTAGCTCAGTGGTTAGAGCACTCGCTTTGCAAGTGAGAGACCTGAGTTCAATTCCAGGCAGGTCAGGGCGAAACCTTGGGCAAGTTTCCTTACTCCACACAGAGCCTAATAATAATCCCTCCAAAACCAAAAACAATAATAAATTGGTCATTTTCAATCTACGACTGTTTGTGGGACATTGCTGTGCGCAATTGGCTGCCGCGTTCGCCCACAAATATACAGTCAATTCACTTTGCAGTGTGTTCTGTGAAGCGCTTTGGGACGTCCTCCCGACGTGAAAAGCGCTATATCAAATGCAAGGATTATTATTATTATTATTATTGTTATTATTATTATTATTTAAGGAAAACTTCATCTTGGCTCAGAAATAAGCCAGTTATAGTAAAAATTTTTGACGAACCTGAGTTCTTATTGAAAGAATCCTGTAGCTCAGTGGTTAGAGCACTCGCCTGGCGAGCAAGAGACCTGGATTCGGTTCTCGGCAGGGCGAAATCTTGGGCAAGTTTCCTTACTCTACCCACCCAATAATAATCCCTCAAGAAAATAAAAACAATAATAAATTGGTCACTTCAATCCACGACTGTTTGTGGGACACTGCTGTGTGCAATTGGCTGCTGAGTTTCGCCCACAAAATATACTGTCAATTCACTTTACAGTATATTCTGCGAAGAGCTTTGAGACATCTAGAAAACATGAATAGCGTTATATCAAAGGCAAGGATTATTATTATTATTTAACCCAAATTATATTAGATATTGGTGATATTGGAGTTATTTTCAATAGTTTTTTTGCTCATCCGCAAAGTCCTCATCTTCTTTAAACACTTCCCAGATAGTCTGCAGTGGACACGGGGGTCTGGTAATGACTAGCTCAACCAATTGCAGTGACAGTGAGGAAATAGCTTGTTTCTGCTATGAATTTTAGACATGCAAAGGTGCCTTTGGTTCCACAATAAGCTGCAATTTACCTACAGCACAACCAAAATGTGACAAGGACTTTCTTTATCCAAGGCCAAGGACAACCCCAGGCTCCTCTTCTCCACCACCAACCAACTCCTACGCCCACCCTCTCATGCCTCACTCATCCTCTCTTCCAAATCCAACAGCGAGGAGATGCTGGACTGCCTCAAAACCAAAATCGAGGGGATTCGTTCAGCTGCCTCTGGCCTTACAACTGTTAGTCCCTACCCAAACTCCAGCCCCTACCCATTCCTCCCTCCATACCTTTGAACTTGCCTTCCCTTCCTCTCTCACCACCATTATGACCTATGTGAAATCCATCACCTGCTCCCTCAACCCCATTCCTGCACTTCCCCTTACCTCCCAGCTCCACATCCTTGCCCCTCTACTCACAAATTTCATCAACCTCTCCTAGTCCACCAGCACCGTTCCCACCTTCTTAAAAATGGCCATCATCACTCCTATCCTCAAAAAACTTCCCTGGACCCATCCCTGCTCTCCAATTACCGCTCCATCTCCAACCTCTCTTTCCTTTCCAAGGTCCTTGAATGAGTCATTGCTTCCCAGCTCTGCTCCTTCCACTCCCTCTATGAACCCCTCCAATCGAGTTTCCATGCTGCCCACAGCACAGAAACAGCCTCAGTCAAAGTGACAAATTACATTTAGTTCATCTATGACCAGGGCTCCCTTTGTCTCCTCATCATCCTTTACCTCTCTGCTTCTTTTGACACTGTTGACCACTTCATCCTCCTCCACCGCCTCTCATCTCAACCTTCATTGTCCTGTCCTTTCACACTGTATCCATTTTGCCTCCACAAATGGTTCCTCCAGCCTACGCACTGTCTTGTGCAGAGTTCCTCAGGGCTCTGTCCTTGGTCCGCTCCTCTTCAACATGTACATGCTTCCTCTTTGTAGCATATCCACGGACATGGGGTCAACTTCCACATGTATGTGGATGACACCCAACTCTGTCCCTCTGCCTCCACCCTTGACTCCAGGACCACTGCTGTCCAGGCAGGATGTCTGTCAGACATCAAGTCCTGGATGAGAGCCAACTTTCTCCAGTTGAACGTCAACAAGACTGAGATCCTCCTGATTGGCTCCTGTCAGCGCCTCCACACCTCAGGCACTGACAGCATCACCATCCATGGATGCAAACTCCACCTCACTAAGCCAGTCCAGACCCTTGGCATCTTGTTTGACTCTCAATTGTTCTTACTATCCCATATCTGTGCCATGACCCGCTCTGCCTCTCTCTGTAATAATAATAATCTCTGTAAGATTCTGTAATTAGTTAAATAATATCTCAAATTATGTTTGCGATATATATATAAATATGAAACATAAGAAATCTCATATGTGGGGAGCTGGTTGTAACTAACTTCGAAGAAGATGCTTTCTCAAGGAGACACAAAAGACTGTTTACATTACCTTATCAAGTCATGTTCCTCTTATGGATAAATGGTTTGCAGCTGGAGAGAGCTATATTGCATTTGTACTGTTTTCATTTCCTTATCAATCATGTTCTCATGGAAAATTGTCTGCAGCTGTATAAAGCTGTTGCATTTGTTTTTACGAAGGAACCATCTGGACAATAGGTGAAAGGTCACCTAATCAACGGTATAAACAAAGATCGATTTGAGTGAAGGAAGAAAAAGAGAAGGAATAGAGAGAAGGAAGAAATTAGAACTTGAAGTCGCGAACCATAAGCTTCTAAAGAAAGAAAATCAAGACTACGATTTAAACGGCACTAAAGTACAACAATACATGGATACCTTTCGATAGACATATATTTGGATTAAATTGGACACTGCTCCTCTATCTCTCCTGTAGCATTGGGTTTGATCAACTTAAATTGTTGTGAACTACAGTATACATAGATATTTATTCATAAATAAATAAGTAAGCATAATTATGTATTCCTTTAATTACTTATAACCATTATTAATGTGAATTAATAAACCTTGATTTAATTGTGCAATATTTGTGTCAGTGCAGGGTCACACAATTAAACTAACCCTTACACCCCACCTCTGCAACATTGCCCGGCTTCGCCACGGCCTCTCCCCTCAGGCCACCAAAACCCTCATCCATGCATTTTTTACATGTACACTTGACTACACCAATGCCCTGCTTATCGGCCTTCTCAACTCTTCCCTCCCCAAGCTGCAGATCATCTAGAACTCTGCAGCTTGTGTCCTCTCCCGCACCAAGCTCCATGATCCTATCAACCCCATCCTCGCCCAGCTTCACTGGCTCCCCATTCCCCAGAGGATAGAGTTCAAAATCCTCGTCCTCGCTTCAAGGCCCTCCACAACCTTCCTGCTTCCTACCTCTGTGACCTGCTAACCCCATATCAACTTGCTCCACATACCCACCATTGCCCGGTCTGGCCTGCCCCACCAATGGTGGTTGAGCCTTCAGCCTCTCTGCCTCCACCCTTTGGAACTCCATCCCACAGTCCCTTCACCTCGCTCCCTCTCTTGCCTCCTTCAAGGCATGTCTCAAGAACCTCCTCTTGGACCGTGCATTTGGCAATCCTCCTACCCCTACCCTCTTTGCCCTCCACTCCTCCTGATCCTAACCCCTGCTCGGGTCCAAATCTCTGACTGTCCAACACCTTGGGACATCCTCCTGAGGTGAAAGGCCCTGTACAAATGTAATTTGTTGATGGATATCAGGAGCCTGTCTTCACAGAGCATTGAGTTGCTGGCACTTAAATTGAGCTCAAGCTGGTCTGCTGAGTGAGCCTAGCAATCCCCTCTCACACAGTGTGATTCGCTCGGACTAACAGGTGACCAGGACCATGCAAAGCCTCCAAATACAAATCAGGCTGAAATTAATTCAAACAAATCTAATCTGAACTGAATATGGCCACAAGGGTAAAGTGATTAAAAGCCTAACTCATGCAGGGCTGCCACTAAGAGTGCGAATGTGTGGAAAGCAGCTTATGAACATGGCCAAATGTGTAATCGGTACAAAAAGCATTCACTTAACAGGAATATTGCCAGCAAGTATTCGGTTAGAGGACTCAAATTCAATAGGTAGTAGAAAGATTATTCGATTTGTTTTAAAGTTTTCCTATTCATGCTTTTGGATAATGGAGTTCTCAGGTATTCACTTAAGTGGAATCAGCTCCATTTGTTCGTACCAGTTTCTTTCAGACAACGACCATACACTGAGCGCTTCATCTGCTTTCTCCGGCATGTCAAAGGTTATGCATTAAGCGCTTGGTAAACAAGAGGAAGCTGTTGCTGGTTGAACTGTAGTGAAGCCCCTTACTGGTGAGAACCAGATAATCCAATCACGTTCACTCTTCCATTTGCCTCGGAACACAGGCCTTGGCTTCTGGGCCATGAATCCTCTTTATCAGAGTTCTTTGATAAAGAGAATTAAAGAGACATGGACAATCAGTGTCAGAGCTTTTCTCTGCAATTCAGCCCTATCCTTTAATTAGATAAAGAGATCCCACCACACATATTAGATGCCACTTTAAATGGCTCCATTATTAGGGCCTGGATTGAAGGTCCTGACCTGGTGATTATCACCTGCTACTGTTATTTAATTACATCCTGCTGGCAGCTAAGGATTTTTGGTGCTCTTGCTTCAGATCTGATTCACTTGAAACAGCTGGTTTGGGGACAACATGCAGCACAAATCAATTCTACCCTCCTCAACGAACACCTGAACTCTGTGGAGCATGAGCAAGGCAATGAGTAAGGAGCAATGAGCGAGGTCTGCCACTCGGCTTCACTTTTACTGCTCCATACTTTGTGACAGCAGAAAAAGACACAGAAACACAGCTGCCGACTGTTCGAGTTCATTTAACAAGCAGATCCGAAGCAGCACAATTATTTTTGAACAGGAACTGAGCTGATCTGCTCATGCCAGGATTTTAAGCTGATAGTCTAGTTCAGGGTGGTCCAACTGGCAGCCCCTCTCCCTCCATTTGATTCGGCCCACCCATTCCCTCCATAACCTGTTATGTTATGTTGTTAGTTTCTGTAAGGGAAACACAAACATATTGCTTATGCAGCCTGAGGACATCCAGCCCTCAGCAGCCAAAAGGTTGTAACCCTTGTCTAGATTGTGGTACTAGAGGAACATTGCTTTGTTGGAGGGACCGTTCTTCAGCTGAGACATGAAACTGAGGAGGTCCTGTCTGCCTGTTCAGGTAGAATTTAAAATACCAACACTGTTTTTCCTGGTGTCCTGGAAAAACTTCACTTCACCTATCCTCCTTTCCTCTAATTAAACAGTCATTCTTCCCCTGTCACCTCAGTTTGGAGTTTAATTGCTCCCAGATGCTTGGAGGCTTCCTGGCTGGGCAGCATAATGAAAAGAGGTAACCATGTTTTTTTTGATTCATAGAATTATAGAATCACACAACACAGAAAGAGGCCATTCCGCCCATCGCATCTACGCCGGCTCCTAAAAGAGCAATCCAACTCAATCCCACTGGCCCACATTCTCTCCATAGCCCTGCAATCCTGTCCTCCCCAAATATCCATCGACTTTTCTTTTAAAAGTTGTTATTGAATCGGCTTCCACTACCCTTTAAGGTAATGCATTCCAGATCCGAACAACTCACTGGGTGAAAAAAATTCCTCATCTCCCCTCTGTTTATTTTAACAACTCTCTTAAATCGGTGTCCTCGGGTTACTGACCCACCCGCCAGTGGAAACAGTTTTTCCTAGTTCAACCTATCAAATCCTCTCATGATCTTGAAAACCTCTATTAAATCCTCTCTTAATCTTCTCTGCTCTAGGAAGAATAATTTTGTTAACCTCTTCTCATTCCTGGTACCATCCTGGTAAACCTCCTTTGCACCCTCTCCAATGCCCCAACATCTTTCCTAAAGTGCGGTGCCCAGAACTGAATGCAGTACTCCAACTGGGGCCTAACCAGCATTTTATAAATATTCAACATAACCTCCTGACTTTTGTATTCTATGCCCCTATTTATAAAACCTGGTATCCCGTATGCTTTTCTAACAGCTGTATCTACCTGTCCTGCCACCTTCAGAGATTTGCTTATGTGGACCCCCAGGTCTCTCTGTTCATTTGCCGCCTTTAAGATTGTACCATCAGCGTGTACTGCCTCTCCTCATTCTTCCTACCAAAATGCAACACTTTGCATTTCTCCACATTAAATCTCACCTGCTATATTTCTGCCCATTTTACCAATCTGTCTAAGTCCTCTTGGAGTCTGGTGCTATCCTCCTCACCATTAACTACTTTTCCTAGCTTAGTATCATCTGCAAATTTGGAAATTGTGCTCCCTGTATCCAGGTCCAGATCATTCATATAGATCAGAAAGAGCAGTGGTCCCAATACCGATTTCTGAGGGACACCACTACACACTCCCTCCAGTCAGGAAAGCAACCGTTTACTACCACTTTCTGCTTTCTGTCTCCAGTTCTGGATCTATGTTGCCACAGTCCCTTTAATACCGTGGGCTTCTATTTTGTTTATAAGTCTCTAATGTGGCACTTTGTCAAATGCCTTTTGAAAATCTAGATAAACTAAGTCTACTGCACTACCTTCATCCACCCTCTCAGTCACTTCATCAAAAAATCCTATTAGGTTTGTCAGACACTATCTGGCTTTAACAAATCCGTGTTGACTGTCCTTTATTAAACCATATTTTTCTAAATGAGAGTTTATATTGTCCCGGATTATAGTCTCCAGAAGTTTCTCTATTACTGATGTTAGGCTGATTGTCCTGTAGTTCTCAGGTTTATCCTTCTGCCTTTTTGTACAGAAGAGTAACATTTGTAAACTTCCAGTCCTCTGGCACCACTCCAGTGTCTAAAGAGGATTGAAATTTGTGGCCAGAGCCTCCGCTATTTCCAACCTTGCTTCCTTCAGTAACCTGGGATGCATCCCGTCTGAACCAGGTGACTTATCTATGTTGAGCCCCGATACTTTTTAGTACCTCCTCTCTGTTGATTTTTATCATATCCAATTTCTGTTCACATGCCTGCGATATTGTGGCATTGGTTGCATTGTTATCTTTTGTGAAGACAGTTGCAAAGTACTTATTTAGTACATCAGCTATGTCCTCTGCCTCCAAAAGAAGATTTCCACTTGGGTCCCTAATTGGACTCACCCTATCTTTGACTAACCTTTTACTCTTGATATGCTTATAAAATACCTTACGTTTCCCTTTTATGTTTCCTGTTAATCTTTTCTTGTACAATCTCTTCGACCTTCTTATTTCCCTTTTCACTTCTCCTCTGTACTTCCTATATTCTATCTGATTATGTTGTGTGTTTTGGACCTGACATTTGCCATAAATCTCCTTTTTCTGTTTTATTTTAATGCCAATTTTCTAAGTCATCCAGGGAGGTTTGACCGTTCTACCTTTCCCCTTTGTGGGAATGTATTTGCTCTGTCTCAGTAATAGATAAAAGATATACTTTTATGGCACTTAGGGCACACAATATCCTAGGTGCGGTCTCACCAAAGCCCTATACAGTTGCAGCAAGACTTCCCTATTCTTATATTCTAAACCTTTCGAAATGAACGCTAACATGCCGTTCGCCTTCTTAGTTGCTGCTGCACCTGCAAACTAACTTTTTGGGACTGGTGTACAAGGACACCCAAATCCTTTTGAATACTAACACTATCTAACTTCTCCCCTTCCAGAAAATAATCTGTTCTTTTATTCTTGCTACGAAGGTGAATAATTTCACACTTGCTAACATTGAATTCCACCTGCCACCTACTTGCCCACTCCCCGAGCCTATCTTTACCTTGTTGCAATCTTTTTGCATCATCCTGAGAGCTCACTCTGCTACCAAGTTTAGTATCATCCGTGAATTTAGACACATTACATTCAATGTCCTCGTCCAGATCATTGATGTAAATGGTAAATAGCTGAGGCCCAAGCACTGATCCTTGTGGCACTCCACTACTTACATCCTGCCAATTCGAGAATGATCCGTTTATCACTACTCTCTGCTTTCTACCCGATAGCCACTCTTCTATCCATGTTAATATTTTCCCATTAATCCCGTGGGCCTTGATCTTGAGTAACAGCCTTTTGTGTGGCACCTTGTCAAATGCCTTCCTAAAATCCAAATATACCACATCTACTGGTTCCCCCTTATCCAACCTGCTGGATACATCCTCAAAAAATTCTAAAAGGTTAGTCAAGCATGACTTCCCTTTTGTAAAGCCATGTTGACTCTGCCTAATCTTTTTATGGTCTTCCAGGTATCCCATAACTACGTCTTTTATTAAGGACTCAAGAATTTTCCCTACAACTGACGTCAAACTAACTGGTCTATAGTTTTCCCTATTTTCTCTCCCACCCTTCTTAAATAGTGGAGTTACGTTTGCAATCTTCCAATCAATGGGAACTTTTCCAGTATTCACAGACCTTTGGAAGATTATAGATATGCCATCCATTATCTCAGTAGCCACCTCCTTTAAAACTCTCGGATGCAGACCATCGGGTCCAGGGGATTTATCAGTTTTAAGACCCGACAATTTACCTAGAACCATCTCTTTACTAATGTTAATCTCCCTAAGTTGCTCGCTAACATTGTCTTCTTGGTCCTCTATTTTTGGTATGTTTCCAGTGTCTTCTACGGTGAAGACTGTAGAAAAATACTTGTTTAATGACTCTGCCCCCTACTATGATTCCTCCGGTCTCTGCCTGTAATGGACCCACATTCACCCTCGCTAGCCTTTTCCTCTTTATATATTTGTAAAAACTCTTGGAGTCTGTTTTTATGTTCTTTGCTAGTTTGCCCTCGTAATCTATTTTCTCCCTCTTGATCAATTTTTTGGTCCTCCTCTGTTGTTCCCTAAAGTTCTCCCAATCCTCGGGTTTACTACTCATCTTCGCTGTTTTATAGGCTTTTTCTTTTGATTTGATACTTTCCCTAACTGCTCTAGTTAGCCATGGCTGCACCACCTTTCCCATGGCATTCTTATTCCTCAAAGGAATATGTGCTCGTTGGGAATTTTGCACTATCTCCTTGAATGTCTGCCATTGCTGGTCTACCGTCAAATCTTTAAGTTTAGTCTCCCAATTTATTCTGGCTAAATCCTCTCTCATACCAGCAAAGTTGGCTCGATTTAAATTGAAGACTTTTGCTTCAGACTTAACTACTTCCCTCTCTAACTTAACGCTAAATTCCATCATATTTTGATCGCTTTGCCCTAGAGGAGCCTTAAGTTCCAGTTTGCTGATCAGCCCTGTTTCATTACACAAAACAAGGTTTAATATGGCTTGTTCCCTGGTCGGCTCCTCAGCATATTGATCTAGAAAATTATCTCTAATACATTCTATAAACTCCTCTTCTATGTTATCTTTCCCAATGTGGTTGTCCCAGTCTATGTGCAGGTTAAAATCACCCACAATTAGTGTCTTTCCTTTGCTACATGCTCCACTAATCTCTTGATTTATACCTTGAGCGATACTTTGACCACTGTTTGGGGGTCTATAAACTACTCCTACTATAGTTTTCTGCCCCTTGAAGTTACGTATCTCTACCCATACTGACTCTACATCTTGCTTTTCAGATTTAAAATCTTTCCTCTCTACTGTTTTTATCCCATCCTTTATTAGCAGGGCCACTCCCCCTCCTCGTTTACAACATCGCCTATCTTTCCTATATACCACGTAGCCGGGAATATTCAGTTCCCATCCCTGATCACCCTGTAACCATGTCTCGGTGATAGCTACTAGATCATACCGGTTTGTCTCTATTTGTGCAACTAACTCATCTATCTTTCTTGCTATTACTTATGAGGCCCGAGCTGACCACAGAGTGCAAGGGAAATGATAAATTACAGCCTTGAAGAACCAGCAACTCAAAGGAATACATTTCTGATTACATGGGAGGACCAGAGTAGAACCTGTATATGGTGTTCAGGGTTATTACTGTCATGTGAACAACAACAACAACTTGCATTTATATAGCACCCTTCATATGGGTAACGTCTCGGAGCACTTAAAGAACACAGAGAACAGAGCAGAATATAACTGGAGGAGACCAGGAAGAAAGTCACAGTAAGGCGAGAACCAGAACAACAACAACAACAACAAGATTCCATTTATAAAGCGCCTTTCACGTCAGGAGGACGTCCCAAGGCGCTGCACAGTTGGGTCATGACCCGAGCAGGGGGGAAATGGTCAGGGTGAGGGAAGGGAGGGAGCAAGGAGGGGGGAAATGGTCAGGGTGAGGGGAGGGAAGGGAGGGAGCGAGGAGGGGGAAGAGAGTCGAGAGGGGAGCTGAAGGCACGGTCAAAGAGAAAGGTTTTGAGACCGGCCTTGAAGGAGGAAAGGGAGGAAGCAAGGCGAAGGCACTGGGGGATGGAGTTCCAGAGCCTGGGGGCTGAGAGGCTGAAGGCCCGACCACCGATGGTAGGGCGGTTGGGGCGGGGGACGTGGAGCAGACCGGAGCCAGAGGAACGGAGGGTACGGGCAGGTAGGTAGGGGGATAGTAGGTTGGAGAGGTAGGAGGGAGCAAGGCCGTGAATGGCCTTGTAGGTGAGGATGAGGATCTTGAAATCAATCCTCTGGGGGATGGGGAGCCAGTGGAGGCGAGCGAGGGTGGGAGTGATGTGGTCCCGAAGCCTGGTGCGGGACAGTACACGAGCTGCAGAGTTCTGAATGACCTGCAGCTTGTGGAGGGAGGTGGCGGGAAGGCCGGCGAGGAGAGAGTTCCCATAGTCCAGCCTTGAGGTGACAAAGGCGTGGACCAGGGTTTCAGCAGCGTGAGGGGTGAGGTAGTGCCGTAGTCTGGCGATGTTCCGAAGGTGATGGAAGGCGGTGCCAGTTGTAGTGCGGATGTGAGGGAGAAAGGACAGCTCAGGGTCGAACAAAACGCCGAGGTTCCTGATTGGCTTTGAGAGGTGGAGAGTGCAGCCTTGGATGCTGATGGTGTCAGCGCCTGAGGTGCGGAGGCGCTGACGTGAGCCAATCAGGAGGGCCTCGGTTTTTCGCACGTTGAGCTGAAGAAAGTTGTCTCTCGTCCAGGACTCGATGTCGGACAGGCAGGCTGTCAGGACATCGGTGGTCGTGGAGTTGAGAGTAGAGGAGGAAAGGTAGAGTTGGGTGTCATCCGCATACATGTGGAAGTTAACTCCATGTCTGCGGATGATGTCACCGAGGGGGAGCATATAGAGGGTGAAGAGGAGGGGACCGAGGACAGAGCCCTGAGGGACACCACATGAGACAGTGCGGGGGGTGGAGGAGAAGCCATTCGTTGAGACAAAGTGAAGACGGTGAGAAAGGTACGACCTAAACCATTCAAGGACAGTGCCTTGAAGGTTGAGGTGGGAGGACAAGCGGTGGAGGAGGATAGCGTGGTCGACCGTATCGAATGCTGCCGATAGGTCGAGGAGGACGAGGAGACAGAGGGAGCCCTGGTCACAGATGGTCAGGATATCATTGGTGACCTTGACCAGGGCAGTTTCTGTGCTATGGGCAGCACGGAAACCTGACTGAAGGGGTTCAAAAAGAGAATGGGTGGAAAGGAAAGAGCGCAGTTGGGAGGCGACAACTCTTTCCAAGACCTTGGAGAGAAAGGGGAGGTTGGAGATGGGCCGGTAGCTTGATAGCTGCGACGCATCAAGGGAGGGTTTTTTCAGGGTGGGCGTGATGATGGCAGTTTTTAATGGAATGGGGACAGAGCCAGAGGAGAGGGACAGGTTGATGATGTCAGTGATATGTGGGGCAAGAAAGTGGAGCTGGGAGATAAGGAGTGGAGTGGGGATGGGGTCAAGGGAGCAGGTGGTTGGTTTTAGGGATAGGATGAGTTCAGTGACAGAGGGTGGGGAAACGGGTACGAAGGTGTGTAGGGGAGGATGGGTAGGAGTCGGAGTGTGGGAGGGAAGGGGTGGGTGGTGGGTGGAAGTTGGAGGGGAAGTGACCGCGGAGCGGATTCCCTTGATCTTGGATTCAAGGAAATCCAGCATCTCCTCGCAGTGAAGGTTGGAGGAGATGACCTGCGCGGGGTGGCGGGGGGGACGGAGGAGTCGGGTTGTGGTGGAAAACAGTAGCCTGGGGTTGTTCTTCGCCTCCAGGATTATCCTGGAGTAGAAGGACGACTTGGCCGAGGCTAGAGTGGAGCGGTAAATTTTGAGGAGGTCCAGCCAGATTTGTCGGTGGACCGTTAGGCCAGATTTGACACAGGTGCGTTCAGCAGCCCGCACCTGGCTTTTCAGTGAGCGGAGGTGGGTGGTGTACCAGGGGGAGGAGCGGGAGTAGGAGACAGTGCGGGAAGTGATGGGGGCAAGAGTATCGAGTGTGGAGGAGAGGGTATTGTGGAGGAGGGAGAGAGGAGAAGAGGGGTCGGTGAGGGTTGAAGGCCAGAGGGAGAGGAGTTCAGAGGACTCCAAGGCATCGGTTAGGGATTGTGGGGGTAACTTCTTCCAAGGGCGGTAGAAGATGGTGGTGGGTCTGGTGGAGGTGGGGAGGGGGGTGGAGGTGGTGAAGGAGATGAAGTAGTGGTCAGAGATGGCCTTGTCGGTAATAGTGACATCCGAGACACTGAGGCCCCGGGTGATCACCAAATCGAGTGGGTGGCCGTGACTGTGAGTGGGGGAGTTTATGTGTAAGGAGAGGTTGAGTGAGGAGAGCAGGGAAGAGAAGTCTGTGGAGATGGAGCAGGAGGGGGTGAAGTGTAGGTTAAAGTCGCCCAGGATGATGAGGCGATCGGAGCAGAGGCAAAGAGATGTGAGGAGTGTTGAAATGTCAGAGATGAAGGTGGGAGAGGTTTTAGGGGGCCGGTAGAGGAGGAGGATTTTAAGGGAGAGGAATGAGGGGTGGGAGAGGGTGAGGTGCTCAAAGGAGGGGAAAGAGCCAGTGGAGTAGGGGGATAGGGCAAGTGGTGACCGTGCCTTCAGCTCCCCTCTCGACTCTCTTCCCCCTCCTCGCTCCCTCCCTTCCCTCCCCTCACCCTGACCATTTCCCCCCTCCTTGCTCCCTCCCTTCCCTCACCCTGACCATTTCCCCCCTGCTCGGGTCATGACCCAACTGTGCAGCGCCTTGGGACGTCCTCCTGACGTGAAAGGCGCTTTATAAATGGAATCTTGTTGTTGTTGTTGTTGTTGTTGTGGTGTCCTTGAGATAAGGGCAACACCACCGCCACGGCGGTTGGGGCAGGGGATGTGGTGGGAGGTGTAGCCGGGTGGCGTGGCCTCCGTGAGGGGGAAGGTGTCGCCTGGGGTGAGCCAGGTTTCTGTTAAGGCCATGATATCAACGTTCTCATCAAGTATGAGATCGTTGATGACCAGGGCCTTGTTGCAGAGGAAGCGGACATTTTGCAGTCCGATGTGGAGGGAGCGGTTGACAGAAGGGTGTGTGGGAGGGGAGGGGGGTCCAGGTTGTGAGGCAGGGGTGGGGGGAATGGGGATAAGGGAGGAGAGGTTGACTCCCCGGGTCTGTGCCCGGGGTGGGTGGCGAGTGTGGTGGGGAATGGGGCAGTCGGTGTGGCTGCTGCTGGACAGCCAACGCCGAGTGCCGCGGTGAGCCCGGCGGAGGATTCCCAGGCTGGAACAGAGGGAGGTTGTGGGAGGGTCAAGTGGGGATAGGAGACGAGAGGGACGGAGAGAGAGGAGGAGAGAGCGGGAGAGATGCAGAGGGGGGAGGGTTTGGGGGAGAGAGGAGGGGGGTGGGAGGGAGGGGGTGAGGGGGCTCGGGTCAAAGCGGCAGCCATAGTGCGCACGCGGGGACCGGGAGCGAGCGGTCAGGTGGATGGCATTATCCCGCAGATTGGGGCAGCGAACGCAACAGGACCATAGTGGGCGCTGATGTGAGCCCTGGGGGGGTGCGCAGAGGGTTTTTTTTTTTTTTTTTTTTTTTTTTGCGCGCGCACTCACCTGAAAACTAATCTATGACGTCGCAGTTCCCCACTCCGCCCCCACCCCTCCCCTCGCGAGCTGAACTCGCTCCGGCGTCGAGTTTAAGTACCTGGGTCAGTAGGCCCAGGCTCCTCCCCGCGCTCTCCTGCCGCCGCTCCCCGACTGGCTGAACTCGCTCCGGCGTCGAGTTTAAGTACCTGGGTCAGTAGGCCCAGGCTCCTCCCCGCGCTCTCCTGCCGCCGCTCCCCGACTGGGAACAGGAGACAGCAACAGAAACATATATGGATGGAGCGAACTGGACAGAACTAGTGTTTAGTAAAAGGAATGGGAATCGAGATGGAGCAGTCAATGACAGCCAAAGCAAGATATGACATGGACAGAACCAATGGAGGCTGGAATAACCAACAACAACTTGCATTGTGGAGTCCTGTAGCTCAGTGGTTAGAGCACTCGCTTTGGAAGCAAGAGACCTGAGTTCAATTCCAGGCAGGGCGAAACCTTGGGCAAGTTTCCTTACTCCACACGCCTAATAATAATCCCTCAAAAAAAAAAACATTTTCAATCTACGACTGTTTGTGGGACATTGCTCTGCGCAATTGGCTGCCGTGTTCGCCCACAAATATACAGTCAATTCACTTTACAGTGTGTTCTGTGAAGTGCTTTGGGACGTCCTCCCGACGTGAAAAGCGCTATATCAAATGCAAGGATTATTATTATTTATACAGCGCACTTCACGTCTCAGAACCCTTAACAGTGGCGGAGCTTGATGCTGAGCCAGTGAAGGGGAAGAGGACCGAAGAGGTCTTCAGGTGTGATCTAAAGCCAGGCAATGTGGAGGCATTGAGGTTGAGTGTTCCAGAATGGTTGAAAGCATGGCCACCAATAGTGGAATGGAGGGGATGAGGGATGTGTAGAAGTGGGTAAAGAATCCTACATCAGCCAACCTTGTCACTCAAATTAGAAGTAACCCGACCCTAATCCACCACACTCCTGTGGATTATGGCAATGACTGGACACAGAAGGTTCTTTCCCAAAGCTGAGAGGCCCCATTATGGCAAGGATCTGATTGAGAACCAGGAACTAATCAAGACAGCAGCATTGAGCGTTCCTCCCCATTAAGACTTCAAACTACCAAAACCAACAAGTATTGCCAGATTCAAGGTCTTGTCCATTTAGATCAGGAAACCACAGACAGGGGTAAAGGCCAATCACTGAGGCTATGCAGCCTTAATGGCAATGCACAGCCCTGTCCATCTGCAAGTTCCTAATGTGAACCCCTCCCTTCCTTATTTAGATTGGTCTCAGCTGTTGCAAACCAAAATGTTTCTTCCAAACCACCAAGTAATTGTGAACAGGCAAACGGTGGGCTAGCCAACCTCAGGGGCTTGTGTGTGCTGAGGGCTTCATGGCTGTCTGATAAATTTTAGCTGTGAATCAATGACAAATTAGCTCAAGGGGTGTGTTACATGATCCAACAGCACAGGTATCTTGTTAACCTACAATACAGCTGGCTGCTTGACAATAAACCACACAATCAGTGAATATTTCTTCCAAAGAGACTGTTTCACCCCACCTTTTTCCCCAGATAGTTGTCAGGTGAACAGCCCAGATCCAGACTAGCACTTTGCTTGGCCTACCTTGGGGTCATATTGTGCGTCGAATAAACAACGAAAAGGACATCTCACAAACAAACTGTTTCTGACACAGACTAAGTGCTTCGACACTGGGTCTGTCATAACTAAGTGACCAATAAAGAGATGGCATTGCCTGAAATCAGGTTCAATTACTATACTGCAATGGATCACATCAGTTGCGGGTTCCTTGATCAGGCTTCCATTAGGTGCTTGTCCTCTTATCTAGGAAACTGGAGGAGTGGAGAAAAGTAGCAGAAAACAAATAGTTAGAGGATGCCGGAGATAGTAAGAGGAAGGGAAGATGATGGAAATGACTAATGAAGTTCCAGTCTTGAGGACCTGGGAAAGAATGAATAAGAGACCACAGCTTTCTTTGTGGTACTGTATCTATCTACCGAGAGTGTGCTAAGGTGAGAATGTGTATATTGGAGTAAGCAACATATATTGATATAGTTCCTATTAGTTTCAGTTTCACTTTCAGGCCCTCAGGAGCTACAGTGCAGAAATGTTGGAGAAGCAGCTCTCTGCGTTATGACGGTGTTCTTCTAATGTTCTTCCAATGTTACGTCTCTGGCTATAGGTTATTATTAGCTTTGAGACGTCTAGAAGACGTGAAAGGCGCTATATCAAATGCAAGGATTATTATTATTAGCCTTCAGAAGTTGTCACTCAGCACTGAGTACTGGGTCTACTCCAAGACAATCTTGGGGGCTAAGGACAATCCCAGGCTCCTCTTCTCCATCACGAACCGGCTCCTCCACCCATCCTCTCACGCCTCGCCTATCCTCACCTCAAATGCCAACTGTGAGGCGATGCTGGACTTCCTCGAATCCAAAGTCGAGAGAATCCACTCAGCTGCCTCTGCCACTGCATCTGCTACCCCCTCCCCATCTCCTCCTCCCACCCCGACCCCTACCCATCCCTCCCTCCACACCTTTGAACCTGTCTCCCCCTCCTCTCTCACCAATATCATAACCCATATGAAACCAACTACCTGCTCTCTCGACCCTATCCCTATCCTTACCTCCCATCTCCACCTTCTTGCCCCTCTACTCACTGACATCGTAAACCTCTCCCTGTCCTCTGGTGTTGTTCCCACCCCATTAAAAACCTCTGTTATCGCTCTTATTCCTTAAAAAACCTTCCCTGGACCGTTGTCTACTCCCTAACTACCACTCCATCTCCAACCTCCCCTTCCTCTCCAAGATCCTGGAACGAGTTGTTGCTTCTCAGCTTCGCTCCTTCCTCTCCCTCCATTCCCTTCTTGAATCCCTCCAATCGGGTTTCCGTGCTGCCCATAGCACAGGAACAGCCCTGGTCAGAGTGACAAATGACATTCTGTCCATCTGCGACCAGAGCTCCCTCTGCCTCCTCATCCTCCTTGACCTCTCTGCTGCTTTCGACACCGTCGACCACTCTATCGTCATCCACTGCCTCTCCTCTCACCTCAACGGCTCTGTCCTTGACTGGTTCAGATCATACCTCTCACACCGCCTGCACTTCATCTCCACAAATGGCTTCTCCTCCAGCCCCCGCACCATCTCATGTGGCATTCCTCAGGACTTGGTGGTCCCCTCCTCTTCAATAACTATATGCTCCCTCTTGGTGACATCATCCGGATGACATGTAGTCAACTTCCACATGTATGCGGATGACACCTAACTCTACCTCTCCCACCACCCTTGACTCCAGGACCACTGCTGTCCTGACTGAATGTCTGTTGGACATCAAGTCCTTGGATGAGAGCTAACATTCTCTAGTTGAATGTCAACAAGACTGTTAGAAAAAAACAAGTTTCAATCAAGCACAACTACTGTTTGCAACCAGAGTGGTGTTTATTAATCTCAAGGATCCATTCAAGTTCCCGATGGGCGTGGGCAAGTAAGTAAAATTGATAGATTCACCAACAAAACAATACTACCGGGGTATAAATCTTCCGTCAGGACTTCACTACGGAGGCTTCCTTCAATGGTTAAGCTTTCAGTCTTCCAGCACCGGCAGCTACCTTCTAGCTTTCAGTCTTCCATCACCAGTAGATATTGTCTTGGAGACCCGGTCTCGGAAGGCCACCGAACAAAGGGTTGAATGGACTTTTATGCTCACTTATGTCCAATCATTATTCAGACATTGGATCACATGGCCCAAATCACACTGGGTTCACGTGAACACCTCATGGTGTGTACGTGCAGCAGCACCCACATATTGTCCTTGAGACACTCACGTTATCTTGAGCGTACGTGCAGTGCAGCAGTACACATCTTGTCCTTGAGACACTCACGTAATCCTGAGTGTCAATCATGGGTTTCAGTCTCGTTGCCCCTATACTTAACTTAAAAGTTAACTCGTTCGCAATATCTATTATGATTCTAATATTATACAAAAAATATAAATTCTAACAAGACTGAGGCTCTCCTGATTGGCTCCTGTCAGCGCCTCCTCAGCTCAGGAGCTGACAACATCACAATCCGTGGTTGCACATTCCATCTTGCTAACTTGGGGTCTTCTTTGACCCTCAATTATCCTTTCTATTCCACATCTGCGCCATGACCCGCTCTGCTTTCCCCCACCTCCGCAACGTCGCCTGGCTCTGCCACCGTCTCACACCGCAGGCCACCGAAACTCACGTACATGCTTTCATCACATTGAGGCTTGACTATGCAAACTCACTGCTTGTCGGCCTCCCCAACTTCTCCATCCACAGGCTGCAGATCATCCAGACGTCTGCAGCTCATGTCCTCTCCCGCACTAGGCTCCACAACCCTATCACCCCCATCCTTGCCCAACTCTACTGGATTCCCATCACACAGAGGATACAGTTCAAGATCCTGGTCCTCACCTTCAAAGACCTCCACAGTCTTGCTACCACTACCTCTGCAACCTCCTAACCCCCTACCATCCTGTTCGCTCCCGCTGCCCAGCAGGTTCCAGCCTGCTTCATGTCCCCCGCCTCGCTTGCCCCACCATTGGCGGGAAGACCTTCCGCCACTCTGCCTCCTCCCCCTGAAACTCCATCCCGCAGTCCCTCTGCCTCGCCACTTTCAAGACCCATCTCAAGACCATCCTCTTCGACCATGCTTTCGATCTCCCTGCTTCCCCCCGCCCTCCACCCTCCCCCACCCCGAACTCCAGCTCGGGTCTGTAACTCTGTCTGTCCAGTGCCTTGGGACGTCCTCCCGACGTGAAAGGCACTTTACGAATGTAATTTTGTTGTTGTTGTTGAGTCATCATCAATATTGAGACACTAGAATACTTTAGATTGTGTCACAAATCTCTCAAACTCACAATCAATACAATACCATACACAATGAATTTACAAACACAAGAGTTTAGCTTAATCCTTGGACTGCTGACAGGCTTTTGGAAATTCTCTAGTCTTTATGAAGTAATCTTGTATCTTTCCAGCAATATATCGGAGGTTTCCCATGATCTGCAATTAAATAATGATCAAATAGGTCCTCCCCCCCAAACTCCTCATTGAGTTGTTTGTTGTCAAGACAACATACATGTGAATAAATGGATAAAGAATTAACTTGGAAATTTATTTCAAACAAACTGCAAAAAACACTTGATGGAGATTCACTGAATGTGTAGCGAACAAGGTGGGAAAAGTTCCTGCTGGGAATATGCAGCATTCCAAATCATGTGCAGCACCTGAAAATGTGAGGATGTGTTTTGCCACCATGTTGAAGTTTGCCCTGTGAGGGATCTGTTAAAATTATACCAGTCCTTTTATGGCACACACAACAGAGTTGGGTGTGTCGAGAGGATCCCTCAAAAGTCCTCTCACCACTCAGTAGCAGAGCATATTGATTGATCCCTGGATCTCTGACCCTCAGGAACTGTTTTAATAATAATAATCAGAAGAAGAAATAATCCTTGCATTTGATATAGCACTTTATTATGTTTTTGAGACATGTCAAAGCACTTTAACAACAACAACAACTTGCATTTATATAGCACCCTCCATGCAGGGTAGCTAGCATCTCAGAGTGCTTAACAGTGGTGGAGCCTGACTCCGAGCCGGGGGGAATGGGGAGGGACTGTAAGCATGGTCGAATAGGAAAGTTTTCAGTCGGGACTTGAAAGAGGGGAGAGAGGGGGCAAAGCAGAGGGATTGAGGGAGAGTGTTCCAGAGTTTTGAGGCGTAGTGGCTGAAAGCATGACCTCTGATGGTGGGGCGGAGGGTGCGAAGGACGACCAGGAGGCTGGTGCCAGTTGAGCGGAGACACCCGGGTGGTGGAGTGGGGAGTGAGGACGTTGGAGAGGTTGGGCGGTGCTAGCGAGTGAATGGATTTGAACATAAGAAGTCGATCCATTCAGTGGGGGAGCCAGTGGATCCTGCCATAACTGGTGAGATGTGGCTTCACAGAATAGTTTTGCCCACAAAATATACAGTCAATTCACTTTACGGTATATTCTGAAGCGCTTTGAGACATCTCAAAGATGTGATAAAGTGTTATATCTAATGCAAGGATTATTATTATTATATTGTAAAGTAGATTGACTGTGTATTTTGCTGGTGAAACAATTTTATGATTTCTTTCACCAGATGTTTCATCATATGGTATTCATTCCCCCCTCCCCCCATGGAGATAATGTCCTGTGATATACATTCTGTAATAACCAGATTAACAAAGAAAAAAGAATGTTGTCATTAGTTCTAAATGGTTCACAAACCAAAGACATTTTTACAACAAGATCTTTTCAAGAAGATCACACTTCTTGAATGTGTAACGTCAGAAGACCACAAGGTTCATTTGTCAGGCTGTGGATCAGATTATTTGAAGACTTGAGATAGCTCATTTTCACTTAGTGGGAAGAGGTGAGATAGTCATCAGTTGTTTGCTAGCTAACAATATATACCTTTTTATGGAGGTAGAAATTTTCTTCTCAGGACACCAAGAAGGATATCTGTAAGAACTTATTGGAGAACCTGTCAGTAGTTTGCTGGGTGATGGCGGGGGGAGACATTGTAAATTGAGAATTATTATGCCCTGGAGCAAATGGTCACCTACTTCAAAAAGATGCCTTGGACCAATAGCTCACTGTAGAACTTTATTAGCCATCCTGGGACATGAGTTGGGAAAAAATACTGGAAATTGTTGAGATGCTCTGTTCTTGGCAGAGGGCAATAAGTACCTGGCTTGCTAAGATAGCTGTATCGCCCACATTTGAAAAATCTCCTGCTGGGCTCCCTTTCTCAGAAAAGATTATTAAATCATCAGCCACCCTGATGTAAAAAAGTCCTTCTGCACCCTTCTGCTGCTACTTATCCAAGATTTAGATGATGAGCAAAGGTTTCAGGAGAATCCATTTACTATTCGAAGATCAACTGAGATCAGTGCTGGAGGTGGGGGCATGATATAACAAGGACCCTGTGATCATCCAGGCTTTACGCCCAAAATGTCTGCTGGCTGATGGTTAAGACGTCCTAACAACTATTAGTTATATCTGTTCATGATTGTCACCTGAACAACCAGAAGCAAGCCATTCATGTGAGCAAGTGGGAATCAGTGAAAAGTGGCATTAAATAGACATAGATTAGAAACTAACATTTTTACATGTTGTAAATCACAGCATGCATTTTGGGATACAAGAAACAATAATAATAATCCTTGCAATTGATACTGAGCCGTCTTTGAGATGTCTCAAAGATCTTTACTGAAAATACCTTACCTACAAACAGTTGTGGATTGAGTAACCAAATTATATTATATATTTCATTTTATTTATACCTATAAAATGTCGATAAAACAAAGACCTATAGTATAATTAAGAGACCGAATGATTGCAAAGAAAAGGTCAACTGCCTGATGTCTGATGTTACACAGAGACGTATCAAAACAAGGTCTCTTAAAAAAAAACTAGAAACTGGAAGGGATTCCATCTCAATGACTAGGAAGGAACCATGGCATAGGCTGTAAAAATGGGTAGCCCTTAATATTCCACATTCTGTAGCAAGAATCAAATACCTCATTTGACACTGCCACAAAATGTATTGAAAGTTTACTTATTTTGCAAAACTGTGTTCTATTACAACAGTCCGATCTTTTATCACTGAATGTTGCATAATATTCATTGCAATGATCTATCTCCACATGTCTATTAACACGTCTATTAAAGTACTGTAGATGTAAATCTTGACGGACCACATTTAGTTGCTATTTCAACACACTTATGATTGACATTGAAAATTCTTGCAAAAATCTTAGTGGAAGGCACCATTCTCTCTTTACACCTAGTCTAGCGTGAAATAGGCAAATATTTCTTCACATCTCCACAGATTATTCTTCTCCATACACATTCCATTGCTATCGTAGGGAAAGAAGGTGTCAAGTCACTGGGAACAAGCCATAACAGGGATTAGTTTTGGAATGGAAAAGGGTTGTTGTGAATAAGAGGCGAATATGCGGCCTGTGTTTTTTATACTGGTTGCAGAGGATTGTTTTTTTACACAGGATTTTCCCTTATGCTGTGATTCTTATCTATGGATCCTTGAAAACAATGACAAAATCCACTCCTTTTAGCTGTAATTCTGTTGCATGGCTCTACAAAAACCATAGGATTTGGGAGAAAGAGAAGGAGGGCAGACAGATTACAGTACACTCGTGGCAGCTGGCTGAGTGTGCACTATCCCAGTGGGGTTTGCTGTCTGTCGTAGCCGCGTTAGCACCACAGCTGCGGATCATGCAGTCTCAGGAAAGGTGTGGGTGCGATTCGATAATTAATGTGCAGCCTTGGTCGTCAGCACAGATTGCTGCTGGCCTCCTGAATCACCGTAGTGTTGCCGCTCAAACAGCGGTGACACGTTGCAAAGCAAACTTTCCGAGGCAGAGGGGACTTTAAAGTTTTATTTTTGCAGTTCACATAGTTAGAATCCCCTCAAGGCTCATATAATTAGATAAGGCAAGAAAAAAAAATTGTCCTGTGTACATAACTACATTAATTACCAAGTCTCTACCCTGAAGGTTCTGTAGCTACAACAAAGGGAAGATTAATGACTTTACACCCAGTTCAACCCTGCTCTGCATACAAATTGCTGGAACAAAAATGCAATTAAAATTATAATATTATGATTCCTCCTTACTGATTATTTTTGGTTTAGAGGCTGGCATCCTCCCAAGCAGTCACCTTCATAATCTTATTACTCACAGCAATGTAAGTCCAGAAGCCTTTACATATTGAAAGACTAACAGGCTATATCTATGTGACCCCCTCCCCACTCTGGTCAATTCTTTTCTGCGCTCTCCTAGAGTCCTAGCTAATGCAGGAACATAATACCTTGGGTATTAGCCATTCTCAAGTCTTCGTATATGTGTTATTATGGGGAGGGGGATGCAAACATAGCCAAGCTCCATTCTGTCTTCATCCAAGTTAGTGATAAGGCACTATTTCAAATGCAAGGATTATTTCTATTATTATCCTCTCCCACCCCCATCCACCACAAACACACACCCACACATCCCACCACTGGATAATGATCAAAAGCAGAAATCTAAGCTTTTGCTCTCCTTAGCCTATTGTAGCACCTCATCACAGTTGAGATCATGTCACTCAGCAATGAATAGGAATCTAATCTGGGTTCTTCCTGATTTTTATTGCTTGGTTCCACAAACTGTGACAAAAAACGTGTTCATTCAAAAGAGCTCCAACAAATTACATTCCTTCAGACAACTAGTAGATGTTGGAGCTCCTTCGCAATCTGAATCTGTAGATAATAGTATTTGACTAACAGTATTTAGATAACCGATCCTGCAAATATTACTGTTAAGGAGAGAAATCTGTAAACTTTCAGTTGTTTTTATTGTCTTTCAAAGAAGAGGCATTGTAAACCCAAATCTACTTTCTATCTCACTAGATTGGGTTCACCTCTGTAGCTGCTTCACTTAAGATGCTTACTCTAGGAAGAGCATCCTTTTCTGACCATATTTCGCAACAATTCCAGTTTACAAATCAAACTACATCCAGTCTCCACCTAAAGTTAGTTTGACAAGGTGCAGGTGTTGGCATTGATGAAAATTTAAAAAAAGCATGTATTCAGCAGTACTACTGCAATAACCACTGTTACCTGTTGTCTGTCCCTCCCCGCCTGGCCCACCCCACCATCAGTGGTCGGGTCTTCAGCCACTCTGGACCCACTCTTTGGAATTCCATCTCATAGTCCCTTCGCTTTGCTCCCTCCCTTCAAGGCAGGTCTCAAGACCTTCATCTTCACCCCTAACCCTCCCTTCCCTCCACCCCTCCTGATCCTAACCCCCTGCTTAGGACCAAATCGCTGACTGTCCAGCGCCTTGGGATGTCTTCTCGATGTGAAAGGCACTGTACAAATTTAATTTGTTGTTATCAAGACTGCTGCTTGCACAAATCGCACTGACCACAACTGTTGGCAACCAATACAAACATCTGCACTCAGCGCTGCTCCATTAGCTGTTGCTAAAGTTTCAAATTTCATCAAGTGCCATTGCCATCATCATTGCTAACTGTATTCAATTCCAATTATTGAGGATACTCAATACATTCAAATGGATCTCACGTAAAAATGTCTGCACAGATGACCTGCACACGGCATTGCAGCCTGAAATGAACAACTGCATTCATTCCAGGCTGCAATCTAGGACCAGTTATTTGCATTCAGTATGTATTTAACACTACTGGCATTGACATGGCTACCTGGCTGCACACAAAGTCACGGAATGAATATGGCTTTGTCACAATGCAATGAAATGGATCATTTCCAAGGAGTGGAATATGTGGCAATGTTTTTTGTACTACTCTGCAGAGGATGGATATCAGTGCAGGAAATGGAACATTGTCCAAATGTTTCAATCCAACATCCAATGACTCATTATGCAGCTTGGCTGCTAATCATGATCTGTTTACTAAGCAACCTTTAATCGGTCATGTAAGACTGAACCAATGCAGTTAAAGAATTCATACAAGCGATCTGCCTTGTTTGTTAGTGGGCCACCTTTCTCCAAGACCTCCAACAAAATCATTTGATTTCACTCCAAAAGTCTTTTCTGTCAAAGAGTTTTCAGAGTCAAAAATTGTTACCATTTACCAAAATGATGGGAGGGCATGTATCCCTTTGATGGCCAAAACAATATGACGGGCAAAGTTAGACCATTTGGGAATCAGCTACCTCATTCCTTGCTTACTCATAAATTCACAGTGACAAGGTAACAAGACAAACCTTACCTACAGCTAATTTCACGTGATTTATCTTCCAGTATAAATTCATCTATGATGATTTAGCAATCAGTAAAGATTGCTACCTAAGGATAGTCCCTGATTTCAAGCTGTGATAAAGCAATGGCCAGTGATGGTGGTAGTGATTAGGAAGAGAGGACTTAAGTGGCGGCAGAAGCCTGTACAGTGTGACGCTGGCAATGCAACCCTAGACTGAGGTTCTATTACGAACAATAATAATATAGCAGTCCTTAAATTTATTGTAGCATCCTTTCACATCATCGGGACGTTTCAAAATGCTTCACAGGATTCACTGTAAAGTTCAATGACTGTGTATTTTGTAGTGAGATGTGACAGCCTATTTGAGCACAGCAATGTCCCACAAAAAGCCATGGAGTGAAAGATCAATTTTATTTGGGGAATTGTTGTCCAACAACAACAAATCGCATTTATATAGTGCATTTCAACAACAACAACTTGCATTTATCTAGTGCCCTCCACTCCAGGGGGTGTCGCAGAGGGCTTAATTTCACATCAGGAGCACATGCCACGGTACTGAGGACATTGGGGATACTCCCTCCTCTTTTCAAATAGTGCTATGCAATCTTTAATATCCACCTGAACAGGCAAATACTGCTACTATCATTGGAAACCTGCTGAAGGTGGCCCAGGATTTCTAAACTTTTTCACATCTTTAAGGCTCCTTGCTCTTTAGGGGATAACCCAACCTGTTGTGAGGTTGAGAAAGTCAGGCAAAGATCTGAGATCAGTGTGAGATTGGACTGGACAGCAGAAATAGGACCTAACGTGCTATATATAACGTCTCATCTGAAGGATGGAGTCTCTGACAATGCAGCGCTTCCCCAGCAACATGTGGTGTTAAACTTCTGTTAATTCATACAGATTACTCTGTGACTGACTCATTGTTCCATCATGAAAACAGTGCCACGGCAGAACTAGTTTTATTCCATTACTCTAGTTTTGAGCCAGCCTCCCGCAACCTCATACAATGAAACACAGTAGAGATTGCAAAAGAAAGCTGGTATATTGCATTGGAGATTTCAACATACAGCAACACAAGTTAATAGAAAGCGAGCAGTACCTTGGCAGAAGTATAACATGGATCGCTTTATCAAAGGAGGAGAAACCAAAAGGCAAGTCGCTTCTGCAAGTTCCTTAGTTCCTAGAACGCAGCACAAGAATGCCATTGGTAGAGGATGGGCACCAGATTGCCTACCCTTCCTCCCTCCTGCAAGGCATGATGAGATCACAAGAGACAGTGTGCAAAAAAGAGACATTGGGAAGCAGAAAAAGGGTCTGTGATAAAAAGGTAGTACTTGACCCCGCAGGGTTATTGTAGTTCATTTGTTAGTGATCTCTGAGCAGGTTTGCGTTACGCATGTAATACAGGCATTAAAGTAACAAACAGATGTTAACAAACCTGTCAGACTTAACGATGAATAATGATGTCTTCACACAGATAGATTTCATCCTATTGTGAAAGACTACATTAGAAGGATTACATCAATTGACTGGCAAGATTAGGCAAGCACTTTGAAGCAGGGACCTTCTTCCAAAACACCCATCAGATCTGAGTGTTGACCATTTAGCCACTATTAAGAAAGAGAAGTCTGCCCTGGAGCACCACAGGTGTAAGGATGAGCCCGCAAGGTCTTACTTGAGGGAGAAAAATGCATTTGTGGCTTTTTGAAATACTTGGCATAGTTTTCAGTGGGTAAATCCTGCAAGTCTTAGAGAGAATGTTATTTTGCATCCAGCTGCAGGAAGGGATCATTCTGAAAATACCTGCAAATAATTGCATCTGCAATTGTATTCACGAAAGACAATTTATGTATGCAAAATGTTAATCATGTATCAGATGATCTGATACATCTACCTAACCAAACTGCACCTCTTTAGGACTCTGCGCTCACACTGCCCACTACAACCACTCACTTTTGGCAAACATATGGAGTGACATCTCTCAAGCGAGTGCTTGCCCGAAATGTCTGCCCACACTATCGACCCGGTCCTGCTCAAAATCCAACCATAGTAAAATCACAAAATCTTAACCACTGTACTTACACAATGAACAATGTAGTAAGTTTCACAAACATAAATCTGAAAACAATTTACATAGACATAGAAACAGGAGAAGGCTATTTAGCCCGTCGAGCCTGTTATGCCATTTTATACGATCATGTTAGATCTATCCCTCAAGTTCAGTTACCCGCCCTTGCGCCATATCCCTCAATACTCTGACTTAACAAATATTTATCTATCTCCGTCTTGAAAATATGATTAATGATCATCTAATCTAAGTATTTTAAATATGCAAAAATCCATTGTATTGACTTCTAACTAAAAAGGCAGATTATTTAGGAGTAACAAAGTACAATTGGCTGTTGTATAACAATGACTTGTTCCACTCCGCATCCTCTAATAGATTCTCCTCCTGCCCCAGCAGTCACGTGTCGCATTCCTCGGGGCTTCATCCTAAACATGAAAGACGCTCTTAGTGCACCTATCAGGAGAGGCTGAACAAGCTTTGACTCTTTTCTCTTGAAAAGAGAAGGGTGAGGGGTGACCTAAGAGAGGTCTTTAAAATGATGAAAGGTTTTGATAGGTATACATAGAGAAGATGTTTCCTCTTGTGGGGGAGACCAAACTCAGGTGCCATCAATATAAAATAGTCACCAATAAATCAAATAGGGAAGTCAGAAGAAACTTCTTTACCCAAAGAGTGGAGGGAAAGTGGAACTTGCTACTACAAGGAGTAGTTCAGGCGAATAACATAGATGCACTTACAGAGAAGTTAGATAAGTACATGAGGGAGAAAGGAATAGAAGGGTAGGCTTAGTTGAGGAAGGGCAGGAGGAGGCTCATGTGGAGCATAAATGCTGGCATAGACCAGTTGGACCGAATGGCCTGTTTCTGTGCTGTATATTCTATGTAATTCTATGTAAAAGTTGTTGTTGCTGATTCTTGAACTTGAAGATGATACTCCAAGGCAATGGCAACTTAATGCAATGAGAGGATTCTTGGCAGTGATAGCATGAGCTCATGACCTGGAGTTTGACACTTCAAATACTTACCCATTTGACTTATTATTTTAACCTATTACAATAGTCTCTAACAACTGTGGGACCTCAATACACTAGTAAGTGTAGGTGACACATTTGCCATCTTTATAAAACACGTCATAGAGTTATGCCAAAATATGCCACCCATCCACATAAAAAAGTGAGGTTTTATTTTCACACTTTGATTGCTGTTCATGTTCTGTGTATTAACATGTATTCCATGCATGAAAAATAAGATGCGAAAGATCAAGAGCGATTACAAACTAATAAAATAATTGCATTGCATATAGCACCTTATCAGGTCATAGAGACATCTCCAAGCACTTCACAGAATATACTGTAAAGTGGATTGTCTGTATATTGTGTGAGCAAAACATGACAGCCAATTACGCATAGCAGAGTTGTGGATTGGGTGACCAAATGATGAGAAGATTCAGTTGGCCAAATAGCCTAAATCGTGTGTCTGGATCTGAGTAACAAAGACTACGCTCAGTAAAGGCAACACAATGAAGGATGTATGGACTTCATTAGAGGAAGTCTAATGAATCTGTGGAGGAAATTTGTACAAGGACAAATGGTCTTTTACTTTATGGTCTTCTGAAAGTTTTTAATCTGGAGGGAGTCATATCCAGTGAAGAGGGATTAACAGATGGCAAAGTGTTTGGGTGTTTGTTTATTTATTCAGTGCTGGCTCGCTCTTTCGGTTCCCACAGTTCATAGAGGTTATATATCATGAGCAGCTTAATTCAAGCCTTGAGTTAAATTTGTAAAAACTCAGCATAACTCCTGAGGTTCCTCATCTAGGAAGCAATGAAAGGATAGGGTACAGTGGAGAAGCACAAGAGGTATCATGAGAGACCACTTAAGACATCAGAGTAATTTTAAAGTTCAGTTTCAGTTGGTGTTGAATGTGGATTTTAACAGAGAGCTACAGGATATTGGTTAGAGCACTCGCCACACAAGCGAAAGGAACTGGGTTTGATTCCCAGGCAGGGCGAAATGTTAGGCAAATTTCTTTATTCCTCTTGTCTCTGTTTACCTACCACAAGACTACTTGCACTTATATAGTGCCCTTCACACGCATCTTGGAGCACTTGCGTTAGGCTGCGTCTAACCCCGAGCTGGGGGAAAGGGAAGGGGGAGGTAACCATAAACACGATCGAAGAGGAAGATCTGTATGCGGGACTTGAAAGTGGGGAGGGGAGTGAAGGGGCAAGGCAGAGGCATTGATGGAGAGGGTTCCAGAGTTTTGGGGCATAGAGGCTGAAGGTACAGCCACTGATGGTGGAGCGGAGGGGACAAGGGACGAACAGGAGGCTGGAGCCAGCTGAGCGGGGGCAGCAGGTGGTGAAGTGCGGGATAAGCAGGTCGGATAGGTAGGGAAGTACAAGGGAATTAATTGATTTGAAAACAAGTGAGAGGACCTTGAAATCGATCCATTCAGTAATTGGGAGCCAGTGGAACCTGGCAAGGACTGATGAGATGTGCGACGGTTCTCAACACTTTATGTACCCCACAAAGTTTATTAACGCAAAGTATACTAGGTGGCCTCTATTTTCAGTCCTCTCTGTGTAAACGGAAATCCCTACTCTTGTGGAACTTCACTATTTAGAGCAACACGACGACAGATATTCTCAATTGACTTACTGTTCGTGCAATCAAGATGCTTTCCTCAGTGTCTTAGTTGCACTACCAGGTCACTGAGTCCAGTTTTGTGCATTACTGAGAAGATAAAACAGATTTTTATAAGCCATATGTCTTACTTACTCTAAGCCAGAGTGGTTCAACCTGCAGTGGCCGCATTCCCTATTTGAGAAAGGTCACCGGGCTGCATCCAGCGTGGATCAGCTGGTGGCCCACGGGCCGCATCCGGCCCAAGACCATTTCCAAAATTCCAACCCACTCCATCCCTCCTTCCCTCTCTCCCTGGTGAACGTCCTTCCAGTGCAGGAGCAGGCGGTTGGGAGGACGCAGCGCACAGAGCTTTTACTGCAATTTGTCAGGAAGGCAAGAGTGTCTCTTACCAACCGTGTCCTTAGCAACCAACCGCAAGCTCCTGCTGCTACAAACAGTGACCCGCGCTTGAGCGAGATGGGGGGCTGGGTGGGGGAGGTGGTGTGTGTGGAGAAAGAAAGATGGGGGGAGAGGAGAGATGTCTGTCTGTGTGTGTGTGTCAATAATGCAATAACCGATTGACGTAGAAACATGATTTATACCTCATCAGAAAGGTCTTGCATGGGGGAGAGAAGTCCTTCCAACAAGGAGCCCTCCCTACAGGAGTACCCCCAGCTGAGTATAAATAAAGACAAAATGTCTGTCTGTGTGTCTGTTTGTGTGTCAGTCTACATTCCATATTGGATCCTTTGGTTGCAAGCGAAGCTGCAACAGGTACAGCTAGTATATATAGATATATATATTATATACTAATAAAGACAAAATGTCTGTGTGTCTGTCCGCCAGGAACGCAATAACCAATTGACGTAGAGACATGATTTATAGCCCATTGAAAAGGTCTTGCAGGGGGAGCGTCTTGGACATATTTTCGGGGATCTCCTAACGCTGATGAGCTATATTAAAAAATACTTTAATTAAGCCCCCAAAAAGGTATCCATGGTATTCTGCAACAAAAATAGTGACAGAGGTCAAACACCCTTCTAGAGAGATATATCTATACAAATAAAGACGAAATGTCTGATTCTCTTTGTCTCTGTCTAACCGACATGATTTATACATCATCAGAAAGGTCTTGCATGGCAGAGTGTCATGGGGATCTCCGATCATGACCCAAACAAGCTCATCACACATGATGAACTGGGGGGAGGACTTAGAGTCCTTCCACTGAGTCCTCTCAACAGGAGTCCTCCCACAGAAGTCCTCCGAAAAGGATATGCATGCAAATATGTGAACAGGATGCTAACGAGTTCAATAGTACATTTTCTTAATCTTAAGGGATAAATATGCCTAAGAAGCGAAGATCAAGCCTTTCGAGGCAAATAAACATACCAGCCGAAAGAGAGAAGGCCGATTAAATAAAACTGGTTGCAAGCAGAGCTGCAATGGGTACAACTAGTTCTAAATAAAAGCAGTTTGTCAGATTTAAAACATAAACCTTCTTAAAGGGACAGACATTCCCAAACTTACGAGCTATAAATATAATATTTACAGAACTTATATTTATATATCTACAGGCTAGAGGGTGTACAGAAATAGAGTAACCGTGACAGATGGGAGTATGGAGTTAGTTTTGTGTGGGTGAGTATCCAGTGTGGTGGAGTTTTTAATTAGTTGAATTTTGTGTATGGTGGAGCTGGGGAGACCTGCCAGCCGGGAAGTGCCAAAGGCATTGTTAGATATCAAGAAAGGTCACCCAGCATTCTGTTTAGGTAAAATCTGTTAAGCCAAACTTTACTAGTTCTATAAACTTACACCATGAAGGGATTACAACAAAGCAATGCTACCGCGGGATGAGACGTTCAGCAGCCGAGGTTCAAATCTGTCTTGTCTGGTTATTCAAGCTTTCGATCTTCCATCAAGTCTTCACTTGTGCTGCCCCAATCTTTTCCTTCTTCCCGTTCTTTGTTCTTCCTGTCTTTATACTCTCATTCCACTCCCTCTATACCTTCCATCAATCTCTTGTCAATCATTTACAATCCGTTATTTGTATATCCACTCATTGGTCTTGCTTTTACAATCTGTTATTTTACATACCCTCTCTTACACCATTCAATGGTTGGTGAATATGTTACAATCCCTCATTAACATATCCAATCATATGTTTCCTTCAACCCTCTTTCTTTGTATTGACTCCATAATTATATGATCACATGTCCCATGACCTCCCACCCATTTTGACCCATTGTTAGTATGTTAATTTTGCACACCTTATGCTAACAGCGTGGATGAGGATTTTGACTGCTTTGGTTGTAAGGTACGAATGGAAGGGAGCAATGTGAAGGTGTGCAAGTTGATATTCAAAAAAAATTAAATAATGATTTGGTCACTCAATCCACGACTGTTTGTGGGAAACTGCTGTGTGCAATTGGCTGCCATGTTTCTCCCACAAAATATACATACAAAATATACTCTTAATTCACTTTAAAGTAAATTCTGTGAAGCACTTTGAGATGTCAGACATCAAGTCCTGGATTAGAGCTAACTTTCTACAATTGAACGTCAACAAGATAGAGGCCCTCCTGATTGGCTCCCGTCAGCACCTCCACACCTCAGGCACTGACAGCATCACCATCAAGGATGCACACTCCATCTTGCTAAGCCAGTCCGGGACCTTGACATCTTGTATGACCCTCAACTATCCTTTCTACCCCACATCCAAGCCATGACCCACTCTGCCTTCCCCCATCCCGCAACATCACCTGGCTCTACAACAACAACAACAACAAGATTCCATTTATAGAGCACCTTTCACGTCAGGAGGACGTCCCAAGGCGCTGTACAGTTGGGTCAGGACTCGAGCAGGGGGGAAATGGTCAGGGTGAGGGGAGGGAAGGGAGGGAGCGAGGAGGGGGGAAATGGTCAGGGTGAGGGGAGGGAAGGGAGGGAGCGAGGAGGGGGTAGAGAGTCGAGAGGGGAGCTGAAGGCTCGGTCAAAGAGAAAGGTCTTGAGACCGGCCTTGAAAGAGGAAAGGGAGGAGGCGGCGAAGGCACTGGGGGATAGAGTTCCAGAGCCTAGTGGCTGAGAGGCTGAAGGCCCGGCCCACGATGGTAGGGCGGTTGGGGCGGGGGATGTGGAGCAGACCGGAGCCAGAGGAACGGAGGGTACAGGCAGGTAGGTAGGGGGATAGTAGGTCGGAGAGGTAGGAGGGAGCAAGGCCGTGAATGGCCTTGTAGGTGAGGATGAGGATCTTGAATTCGATCCTCTGGGGGATGGGGAGCCAGTGGAGGCGAGCGAGGGTGGGAGTGATGTGGTCCCGAAGCCTGGTGCGGGACAGTACACGAGCTGCAGAGTTCTGAATGACCTGCAGCTTGTGGAGGGAGGTGCCGGGAAGGCCGGCGAGGAGAGAGTTCCCATAGTCCAGCCTTGAGGTGATAAAGACATGGACCAGAGTCTCAACCGCGTGAGGGGAGAGGTAGTGCCGTAGTCTGGCGACATTCCGGAGGTGATGGAAGGCGGTGCCAGTTGTGGCGCGGATATGAGGGAGAAAGGACAGCTCAGGGTCGAACAGAACCCGAGGTTCCTGACTGGCTTTGAGAGGTGGAGAGTGCAGCCTTGGATGCTGATGCTGTCAGCGCCTGAGGTGCGGAGGCGCTGACGTGAGCCAATCAGGAGGGCCTCAGTTTTACGCACGTTGAGCTGAAGAAAGTTGTCTCTCGTCCAGGACTCGATGTCGGACAGGCAGCTGTCAGGACATCGGTGGTCGTGGAGTTGAGGGTAGAGGAGGAAAGGTAGAGTTGGGTGTCATCCGCATACATGTGGAAGTTAATCCCATGTCTGCGGATGATGTCACCGAGGGGGAGCATATAGAGGGTGAAGAGGAGGGGACCGAGGACAGAGCCCTGAGGGACACCGCACGAGACAGTGCGGGGGCCGGAGGAAAAACCATTCGTGGAACAAAGTGAAGACGGTGGGAGAGGTACGACCTAAACCACTCAAGGACAGGGCCTTGAAGGTTGAGGTGGGAGGACAAGCGGTGGAGGAGGATAGCGTGGTCGACCGTATCGAATGCTGCCGATAGGTCGAGGAGGACGAGGAGGCAGAGGGAGCCCTGGTCACAGATGGTCAGGATGTCATTGGTGACCTTGACCAGGGCAGTTTCTGTGCTATGGGCAGCACGGAAACCCGACTGAAGGGGTTCGAATAATGAATGGGTGGAGAGGAAAGAGCGCAGCTGGGAGGCGACAACTCGTTCCAGGACCTTGGACAGGAAGGGGAGGTTGGAGATGGGCCGGTAGCTTGATAGCTGCGACGCATCAAGGGAGGGTTTTTTCAAGGTGGGAGTGATGGTGGCAGTTTTTAAGGGAATGGGAACAGAGCCAGAGGAGAGGGACAGGTTGACGATGTCTGTGATATGTGGGGCAAGGAGGTGGAGATAAGGAGTGGAGTGGGGATGGGGTCAAGGGAGCAGGTGGTGGGTTTCAGGGATAGGATGAGTTTGGTGACAGAGGGTGGGGAAACGGGTACGAAAGTGTGTAGGGGAGGATGGGTAGGAGTCGGAGTGTGGGAGGGAGGGGGTGGGGGGTGGGTGGATGTTGGAGGGGAAGTGACCGCGGAGCGAATTCCCTTGATTTTGGATTCAAGGAAATCCAGCATCTCCTCGCAGTGAAGGTTGGAGGAGATGACCTGCACGGGGTGGCAGGGGGGACGGAGGAGTCGGGATGTGGTAGAAAACAATAGCCTGGGGTTGTTCTTCGCCTCCAGGATTATCCTGGAGTAGAAGGACGACTTGGCTGAGGCTGGAGTGGAGCAGTAGATTTTGAGGAGGTCCAGCCAGATTTGTCGGTGGACCGTTAGGCCAGATTTGACACAGGTGCGTTCAGCGGCCTGCACCTGGCTCTTCAGTGAGCGGAGGTGGGTGGTGAACCAGGGGGAGGAGCGAGAGTAGGAGACAGTACGGGAGGTGATGGGGGCAAGAGTATCGAGTGTGGAGGAGAGGGTGTTGTGGAGGAGGGTGAGAGGAGAAGAGGGATCAGTGAGGGAGAAGAGGGGTCAGTGACTCTGCCACTAACTCACACCGCAGTCTGCCGAGACCCTTATACACACATTCATAACATCTAGGCTTCAATTCAAGATCGTCATCCTCACCTACAAGGCCATTCACAGCCTTGCTCCCTCCTACCTCTCCCACCTACTATCCCCCTACCTACCTGCCCGTACCCTCCGTTCCTCTGGCTCCGGTCTCCTCCACATCCCCCGCCCCAACCGCCCTACCATCGTGGGCCGGGCCTTCAGCCTCTACCCCCTCCTCACTCCCTCCCTTCCCTCCCCCTGACCATTTCCCGCCTGCTCGGGTCCTGACCCAACTGTCCAGCGCCTTGTGACGTCCTCCTGACGTGAAAGGCGCTCTATAAATGGAATCTTGTTGTTGTTGTAGGCTTCACTAGGCAAACTCCATGCTTGTTGGCCTCCCCAACTCCTCCATCCATAGGCTGCAGATCATTCAGAACTCTGCAGCCCATGTCCTCTCCTCCACCAGGCTCCATGACTCTATCACCCCCAACCTCACTTGACTCCACTGGTTTCCCATCACACAGAAGATACAGTTCAGGATCCTGGTCCTCACTTTCAAAGCCCTCCATGGCTTTGCTCCCCCCCAGCTCTGCGTCATAAGAACATAAGTTTGCTTTCCACCTTCCTGGCGGTCGTATGCACATATGTCCCAAACTACCTATGTACTAGATCTCATAATGTTATTTCCTAAAAGAAAACTTTCTAATCTGTGTTTGAAAGAATCAACACTTCCTGCTTCAACCATCTCCCTAGGGAGCCAGTTCCACAGGTTCACCATTCCCTCACTGAAATAGTGTTTACATAGATTCATTCTGAATTTACCCCCCTTCAATCGCAGGCCGTGTCCTTTGGTTTTACTATTCTGGACAAGTTGAAGCAAGCTGTCATGATCTATATTGTTTAGCCTCTTTAGAATCTTAAAGACTGCAATTAGGTAGCCTCTCAATCTTCTCTTTTCCAGTTTGATCATTCTCAGTTTACTTAGTCGCTCCTCATAGTCCAGTCCTTCCATTCCCTCAATCATTTTGGTTGCCCTCCTTTGTATCTTCTCAATTTCTCCAATATCCTTTTCGTACTGCGGCGACCAGAACTGTACACAGTACTCTCAGTACGGTCTCACCAAAGATTTATACAGTGGCAGGATTACCCCACTCTTTCAGATTGCTTTTGTTCTTTTGATACATCCCAACATCTGGTTTGCTTTACTTACTGCCACAGAGCATTGTTGCGAGGGCTTCAATATATTGTCAATATTATTTTCCTCTCATAGTCCCTTCCAGGATTTTTTGTCCTTGTGTAAAGTACTTTACATTTCTCCACATTGAATTTCATCTGCCACCGATCTGCCCAATTCCCAACTATGTTCAAATTCTCCTGTAACCTATTTTGTTCAGCTTCGCAATCTACCACCTTCATTAGTTTGGTGTCATCTGCAAACTTAGCCACTGTGCTTGTGACTCCTGATTCCAGATCATTTATAAAAATATTAAACAAAAGAGGTCCCAAAACAGACCCTTGGGGAAATCCACTGGTAACATTTTCGCAGTCTGATGACATTCCCTATACCACCACCTTCTGGGCTCTTCCAGTCAACCAATTGTGTATCCATTGTAATATACCTCCACTGATCCCACTTTCTTTACTTTCAGTACCAGCCTCTCAAGAGGAACTTGAATGGAGTCCTGTAGCTCAGTGGTTAGAGCACTCGCTTTGCAAGCGAGAGACCCGAGTTCAATTCCAGGCAGAGGGCGAAACTTTGGGCAAGTTTCCTTACTCCACACAGAGCTTAATAGTAATCCCTCCAAAACAAAAAACAATAATAAATTGGTCATTTTCAATCTACGACTGTTTGTGGGACATTGCTATGCACAATTGGCTGCCACGTTCGCCCACCAATATACAGTCAATTCACTTTACAGTATATTCTGTGAAGCGCTTTGGGACGTCTAGAAGACGTGAAAAGCGCCATATCAAATGCAAGGATTATTATTATTATTAACTGTATCAAAGGCCTTACTGAAATCAGATATACAACATCCACAGCCTTACCCTTATCAAGCTCCCTTGTCACAGTGTCAAAGAAAACCAGTAAATTAGATTGGCAAGACCTCCCCTTCGTGAACTATCATTTATTGGCTATCATTTATGATTTATTTGTTGTCCAGATGCTCCACAATGGACATTTTACCCACAATGGACATCAAACTTACTGGTCTGTAGTTTCCTGGGTCACTTTTGTCACCTTTCTTAAAAATAGGAGTAACATCTGCCTTTCTCCAGTTCCCCTGCACCTCTCCAGTATTAAGTGATTTTTGAAAGATTTGAGGCAGCATTTCTGCGACTTCCTCCTTTTATTCCTTAAGGATCCTTGAATGCAATTTATCCGGCCCCAGAGATTTATTTACCTTACATTTACAGCTGTTTGGCAATCATGCTGGTAGTGATATGAATAGTGTCGCAACTTTTCTCTGCAACATCGTTGAGTTCTCTTTCCAGATCAGATAGGTACCCATCTCCTCTTTGGTAAAGACTGATGCAACAAACTTATTTAGAACTATTATAGCCTGTGCAGCATTTTTGTCATCTTGTCTCCCAAACCCACCTTCAATGGTCCTATTCCATTTCTTGTTTTCTTTCTAGTCTTAATGTAAGTAAGTTTTATTATTATCCCTCACATCTCTTGCTATGTTCAATTCAAAGCTTTTCTTTGTGATTCTGATGCCTTTTTTGCAGTCCTGGCATTGCTTCTGGTATTGAGTACGACTTATTTCCATGCCATTTTCCTTCGAGGCCTTAAATGCTTTTTTTGTTTATGATTTGCTTTGTAGCCCCATCCAACCAGGCAGGAGTGCCTTTAAGCTTGGTACCTTTGCTTCACATTGTTCCATTGCCTTCATAATCACCTCCTTGAAGGAACTCCATAGGTCCTCTGCTCCCATTGCCATATGTAAGTAAGCTTGCCAGGCCAATTCCAACTAGACTTCTCAAGCACACAAAGTCTGTCCTCTTGAAATTTGGCAGTTTTCTTTGGTTTTTAGAACCTCACCAACTCTTATGATGTCAAATGTGACTTCATTGTGATCACTGTTGCTTAATACTTGTCGCATCTGGGGTGTCAGATCCTCAACCCGTGCACCCGGTAGGCAACTTACCATTCTATTTTCTGGGTCTGGTTCGCACAGAATGTGATCTGTTTCACCCACAAATATATGGTCAAATCACTTTACAGTATATTCTGTAAAGCACTTTGAGACGTCTAGAAGATGTGAAAAGTGCTATATCAAATGCAAGGATTATGCAAGGATTTCAAGATCCTCCTCTTCAACCGTGTCTTCAGTCACCCTCCTTCCCCCCTGCCCTCCACCCTCCCCGATCCCGACCCCCAGCTCGGGTCCGAAACACTGATTGTCCTGCGTTTTGGGATGTCGCCCCGACTGAAAGGCGCTATACAAATGTAATTTGGTTGTTGTTGTTGTCTCAATGATATTATAAGGCACTCTATCAAATACAAGAATTGTTACTATTATACTTTGGAGTTTATTGCAAGAGTTTGAGTCCTGGCTGAATGGTTAACTAATTTCATGATTGCAGACACATTATTGCCCTAAATATTCACAGCAACAGCAGCAGCAAGAATGCCGACTCACAGTGACTGCTGACATCAGTAACAGTGCAAGCGCTAATTTTCCAGTCAAAATATTTGTTGCAAATTGGTGTCTGGAAATGAGAGTCATTAAGATTCCTCTGGACCACATTATGGCAATTATTGCACAGCAGCAGCCCAAGAAGGGGGGGTGCTGAGAGACGATCGCTGTCTATCCAAGCAAACTGGACATGTCCGAATTCAGTTTATATATCAATGAGCAGAATGGATAGGGGCAAAACAGTTCGGATTTTCTTTCTGAGTTTTTTGGGGTAAAATTGAGTTTTATGATTAGGCTGATGCTGAGAAGTACAAGATGGCAGGTTGCTGTGACAGTTAGAAGGACAAAGATATTAATAATAATATTCCTTGCATTTCATATTGCACCTTATCACGTCTTTGAGATGTTTCAAAGGGCTTCACAGAATATACAGTAAAGTGAATTGACTGTATATTTTGAGGACAAAATGCAGCAACCAATTACGCGCAGCAGTGTTTCACAAAGAGTTGTGGATTGAAGTGAACAATTTTTTTTTGGAAGGAATTATTACCCTCGGAAAAGCGATTTGCCTATCGACTAATAGACGGGTTCCTACTTACTGCTAGGTAAACAGAGGTGTGTGGAGTAAGTAAACTTGTCTAACATTTCACCCTGCCAGAAATTAAACCCAGTCTCTCACTTGTGAGGTGAGTGCTCTAACCACTGAGCTACATACAGGATGATATTGATAAGATGTAAGTTGACCCTGAAGATCACTCACTCTCAGGCTTCCATAGCCCAGCTATGCTGAGCAGAGGCTTGCTTCTTCCTTCTTGTAAAAGCAGGAGAATCAGAGAAAGTATCATCTCAGGCTTCATTTCTGTATCTTTGTGTAGCCAATTTTGGATTGGACAGGAGGACATTGCCTCATTGCTTTCTGACAATGTTTGACCCTGAGAGATCTAGAGTGAGGAAGAGAATATCTTTATGAAGTTCCCAATCACCAAGTGTAGTACTAAGCCATACAGACCAGAAGATTGCAGGTTCAGTTCAGCACTTGGGATGCTACAATTGCCCTTAGCAAACCCTAAGTTAAGGAGAGAAATCTGCCAGGAATCTGACTCCTGATCACTATTCATGCCTTCAGGTGTGAAGGTACATGTGGGAATATCAGTTGAGGACATGATCAGGCTTGGCTGCAATGTCCCACGAGTCAAACAGTCTGTCAGCACTATATCTATATCTGGGCTTACACATCAAGAACTTTCACTGGGGTGGGATACCAGTGTCAGCCAGCAGTGGTGCAATAAGATCCCAGCACGTATCAGCACCTTCACGAAAATAAGAGGTGGAGAATGTTAGCTTGATTTTCTTTATTAAAAAAAGTTATAGTTTAGTGTGTTCTGTGGAACAAATGCATTTCCTCTTTACACGGAGGATAGGGACTACTCACTACCTATTTGTTGAGTAAGGAAACAAAAACGGCTTGTTTCTAAGTGTCTATGAGAGAGGGATGGATGCATGTTCTTTCAAATACTGTTGGTAACGTTTCTGATTCATTCTATAGTGTTGCCGCACTTCAGTTTCAAGTCA
Organism: Callorhinchus milii; assembly: GCF_018977255.1. Lineage (NCBI taxonomy): Eukaryota > Metazoa > Chordata > Chondrichthyes > Chimaeriformes > Callorhinchidae > Callorhinchus > Callorhinchus milii. The sequence goes on from NW_024704754.1 coordinate 10,069,525, forward strand.
ATTGTTTCTTCTTTTCCCCTTGTGCTAGAGCTGGTAGTTTTTGCTTCTTTTACAAAAGCCTGACTAATTAAGTTGTATTTTGTCTCGGCATCTGCAATCAAAATGCAGGTAATTATTCATCGGATTCAATTTCACAGCTCTTCAAATGCATTTATCTCATAACAGAACCATAATTAGCAGATCATGGGCATATGGGATGGAAGAGTGTCAAAGCCACAAGCCCTCGCTTGAATTTATACACCATCTGTCTACAATATAGCGCAAAATGTAATTGCTAATCCATCTCTGAACTAATGTTCTCATTATCCCACCACGAGACAGTGCAATCATCACAACAAGTGTAAAATTTGTACTAAAATGCTAGCTGGAGTTGTAATGGGCTAGAAAATCTGTCTACTGTGAAAGGCAATTCACACTCCCAGTTAAATACTTATTTTTGTTTCATTTCTGTTCCACTGCCTCTACTTTCCTTGCAGAATTTCCTTCAACAAAGTTGGACTCTTGAATTTAATGTTATGGGTTAGGGAGAGGGTTGACCATCAAATTAATTAGGGTTTATGGCTTGCATTGAGACAATAAAGAGTAAACAGTTGTGAGAATGGAGTTAAAGGAATATTTGTATGTCCATCAAGTGTGGAGACAATAACGTCAGGTCCATGCTGGCTCCACCACAACATCAAAGTAACACAGTTCAGCATTACTTTCCCAAAAGGTGTGGTTGTGCGATTCTACATAGTGACTTATAGGTGACCAGAGCCTCATTTCCTGTATTTGATATTCAATAGTTTGCCAAAATTCAAGGATTGAGCTTACCAATGAAAAACGGCTCCTTGAGCAAGAGTAACTGGTACAAATTGAACCCCGTAAAAGAAAAAAAAGTGAATCATCTTTAAGAGAGGACAAAGGGGAAAAATTGGGCAGAAAAGAGATTATATAAAAACTAAAGACAATAACAGGTTACTGGCAAAATTACATTCCCATGTCACAAAACAGCTCAACCCAAAAACAGGTTTGATTTTCGAGACTCCTAGATGATGGGAATAAGGAAATGTTATTTTGCTGAAGCAAAAAAAATCAGAATAACTACGTTATCATTTTCTTTATTCGCTACACATATCTACAACAACAACAAAATTACATTTATAGAGCGCCTTTCACGTCAGGAGGACGTCCCAAAGGGCCGAACAGTCAGATGTCGGGGCCCGAGCATGGGGGAGGGGTGGGTGTAGGGGTGAAGGAAGGCAGAGAGGTGGGAGGGAAACCAAAGGCCCGGTCGAAGAGAAGGGTCTTGAGACCGGCCTTGAAGGAGGCGAGGGAGGAAGCGAGGCCAAGGGACCATGGGATGGAGTTCCAGAGTGTGGGGGCAGAGAGGCTGAAAGCCCGGCCACCGATGGTAAGGCAGGTCAGGTGGGAGACATGGAGCAGGCCGGAGCCTGATGAGCGGAGGGAGTAGGCAGGTTGGTAGGGAGTCAGCAGGTCAGAGAGGTAGGAGGGGGCAAGGCCATGGATGGCCTTAAAGGTGAGGACAGTTTGTTAAGCAGTGGGAATTAAAGTGACTAAAGGTGGCAGCAATACGGAGCTAAGTTGCTGCCAGATTTGCTGGCGTTGGTTTTAATTGGGATGCTGAAATAGGGCAACTGACTGTTTAATGACAAGAACAAAGAAAGTAATGTTGTGAAACATGGCCTCAAGCACTGATTCACATTCAATAGCATATCTCACTGCTTTGGTGGCAGTTTCATAATGGATAATTCACTATGATCGTATTATCTAGAACTGGTTTGCTAGATTAAAAACTTCACTTGAAAAGCCACTCACTCCTTATCTGATCCTTAGCAATAGTCAGGTCTATCCAAAAGCAGACGGAACACAGGAACACAGATTCAAGCCTGATTGTGCAAATTACCTGCCACACTTATTAACTGGAGAACAGAGCACTGATTCATTACAGACATGATTTATCCATCCCAACTGGGATATTGGATTAACTGAAAAACGCGCTCTATTTTTCAACTGCTCTTTGTGTCATCGGGGTTCCTTTTAAGGTCTCCTTCTCCCTTCAGTTAAATTTGAAGATAAGCCACCTGAGACATGAACAAGCAGTTAAAGTGCAAAAACAATCAGGTAGGCAATATGTGACATGCACATATGTGTGTGAGAGGGGGGGAAAGAACATACCCGCATTTTAACCTGTTCATGATCAAGTAACATTGCCACATTCATCACACTATACAGATTATTTGACACAATCAAGGATGTTTAAATAAATAAAAACAAAACTCTAGTGTAGTCCTGTAGCTCAGTGGTTAGAGCACTCGCTTTGCAAGCGAGAGACCTGAGTTCAATTCCAGGCAGAGGGCGAAACCTTGGGCAAGTTTCCTTACTCCACACAGAGCCTAATAATAATCCCTCCAAAACCAAAAACAATAATAAATTGGTCATTTTCAATCTACGACTGTTTGTGGGACATTGCTGTGCGCAATTGGCTGCCGCCTTCGCCCACAAATATACAGTCAATTCACTTTACAGTGTGTTCTGTGAAGCATTTTGAGACGTCCTCCCGACGTGAAAAGCGCTATATCAAATACAAGGATTATTATTAGTAGTAGTAGTTACAAGAGCTTCAATCTGCACAATGTGTTTTAGTGCAAATTAAAACTCAATCATAATTCAAAGAACAACAAATCGCATTTTTATAGTGCCTTTCACGTTGGGAGGACATGTCAAATTTCTGGACAGTGAAAGATTTGCACTCAAAGTGGGGGTTGGAATCGAGAGGTGGAAGTCAAGGGGGTTGGGGATGGGAAGGCACTGTTGAAGAGGAAGGTCTTGAGACGGGCCTTAAAAGAGACAAAAGCCTTAAAAGAGGTGAGGTGGAGGAAGAAACAAAAGTTTGTTCCTTTTACCATCACAATAAAAAAAATTCCATGAAGAAAGGCGAATGTTAGTTACCATTGAAATGACAACTCTCACAGAACTTTTCTGTGACTACATGCCAAACCCAAGAACATAAGAATTTGCTAGGCGAAAGAAGACCAAGGTCCATCCTGGCAGTCGCTTGACATATTGTGTCCCAAACTATATATTGTATCCTGAAATATTATTTTCTAGCAGAAATCTATCTAATTTGTTCTTGAAACAACATTTTCTCCTTCCATTGTCTCCCTGGGGAGCCTGTACCATAAATTTACTACTTGCTCACTGAAGCAGTGTTTCTGCAGACTGGTTCTGAATTTACCCCCCTTCAATCGCAGGCCATTTCCTCTGGTTCTACTGTTCAGTACAAGATAAAACAGCTTATCATGGTCTACATTATTCCCTTCAGAATCTTAAAGACTGTAATCATATCGCCCCTCAACTTTCTCTTCAGTGTGAACATGCCCATACATTCTGGTGCTTCCTCTGGTCCTTACCTGTTATCTTTCCTGCCTTGTTCAGCCACATGTCTATGCCTGCTTCTTTTCACTCACAAATTCCCTGATTAGCACATCTAGATTGATTAAATGTTTCTTACAAACCCCAAACTACATGCATTAAATAACAGCCTAGATTCACATCTTCAAGCTGCTATCATGCTGGGAACTAAACACTACTGGTATAACAGTTACGCTGTAATTCTCTTTTTATCACATCAGTATCTTCCTAAACGGGCGAGCAACACAAATAACAGGAAATGAGACATGGTCTAAACCGGTGGTGGGGAGGGGGGGGTACAAACTCTTGGCTACCGTGGGCCAGATTCCCTATTTGGGAAAGGTCCACAGGCAGCATAAGCCATGTGGTCCAACTGGCCCTCGGGCTTCTTCCGGCACAGCAGGTAATTTTATTTAGTAAGACCATTACCAACTTTTACTCCCTCCCTCCCTGGTGAACGTCCTCCCATTGCAGTGACAGAAGATGGCGGTTGGGGGCATGCAGTGTGGAGTGAAAATAATACTGGCTGTTACTGTCAGGAAGGCAAACGAGAGGGGGGGGGGCTGTTGCATGCACGAGAAAGAGGAGGGAGAGGGGTGCGCAAGAGAGAGAGGAGGTTGCGAGAGAGAGAGAGAGGAGGGAGGGGGTCGTGCGCAAGAGAGAGAGAAGGGAGGGGGTTGCGCGTGAGAGAGAGGAGGGAGGGGGTCGTGCGAGAGAGAGAGGGAGGGGGTCGTGCGCGCGTGAGAGAGAGAGAGGTCGCGTGCGCGAGAGAGAGAAACAGGAGGGAGAGGGTCGTGCGCGTGCGAGAGAGAGAGAGAGAGGGGGGAGTGGGTCGCGCGAGAGAGAGAGGAGTGAGGGGTTCACAAGAGAGAGGAGGAAGGGGGGCGCGCGCGAGAGAGAGAGAGAGGAGGGAGGGGGTCGCACGCGCGAGAGAGAGGAGGACGCACGCGAGAGAGGGAGGGGGTCGTGCACGCGCGAGAGAGAAGAGAGGGTCCCGCGAGAGAGAGGGAGGGGGAGGCGGGCGAGAGGGAGGGAGGGGATGGCGGGCGAGAGGGAGGGAGGGGGTGGCGGGCGAGAGGGAGGGGAGGAGCCAGAGCGAAACGGGGGGAGGGAGAGGAGCCAGAGCGAAACGGGGGGAGGGGAGGAGCCAGAGCGAAACGGGGGAGGGGGGGGAGCCAGAGCGAAACGGGGGGGGGGGGAGCCAGAGCGAAACGGGGGGGGGGGGGAGCCAGAGCGAAACGGGGGGGGGGGGAGCCAAAGCGAAACGAGCCGAGGGGGCCGGGCGGGGCAGCGAGGCCGGGCGGGCAGCCGAGGGGGCCGCGGCGGGCAGCCGAGGGGCCGGGCGGGCAGCCGAGGGGGCCGGGCGGGGCAGCCGAGGGGGCCGGGCGGGGCAGCCGAGGGGGCCGGGCGGGGCAGCCGAGGGGGCCGGGCGGGGCAGCCGAGGGGGCCGGGCGGGGCAGCGAGGGGCCGGCGGGGCAGCCGAGGGCGGGCGGGGCAGCCGAGGCCGGGGCACCGGGCGCGGGCAGCCGAGGGGCCGGGCGGGCAGCCGGGGCCGGCGGGCAGCCGAGGGCCGGGCGGGCGCCGAGCCGGCGGGCAGCGGGGGGCAGCCGAGGGCCGGGCGGGCAGCCGAGGGCGCGGCGGGGCAGCCGCCAGGGGGCGCCGGGCAGCCGAGGGGCCGGGCGGGGCAGCCGAGGGGGCCGGGCGGGGCAGCCGAGGGGGCCGGGCGGGGCAGCGGGGGTCGAGGGAGTGATTGAGACATGCACTCTCTCACACACTCTCTCCCCCATTCATCTCAATCCCTCCCTCCCAACAAGGATATGTGGCAATTACTTACTGCAGTGGTAGGAGCCGGCGGTTGCAAACGACGTGGTTGGTAAGAGACTCACTTACCTTCCTGACAGTAATGGACTGTATTATTTCCACTTTCCGTTCTATGTCTCCGCAAAAATGCCGGCTCCTGTCGCTGCCCTGGGAGGACGTTCACCAGGGAGGGAGGGAGCGGAAGTCTCAATGTTGGAATGTTTGTCTCAGGTCGTATAAAGGCCGGGCCATGGTGGTCTAAACCAATACACAGTATCAAACACTTCTCAAAAAGCTAAATGGTGAACTTTACCACGTTCACAAAACTTTGGCAAACTGATGATGGTGATCGAGGTGTTAATACAGAGCCTATTGGTTATGGAAGATTTTCAAAGAAATTGCAGACATCACATTGCTATAACAACTGGAACGTAGCAAGTACATCTCAAAGCACACAACTGGGTAAAAAGTAAGAGACCATCCCTGAAGTTCTAGCACCTTTTGAGCTTCCAACTTGCTAATTTGCTAAGAGCTAAGAGTGCAGCTACAAGGAAGATCTACCTAGTCACTGAGTGTAATGTGTACTTGTGTGGAAGGAGGGAGAAATGCAACCAGATTCTCATCATTAAAATCAATGAACTCACAATGGCAGGTCTGACTGATGGTATCAAGTCATGATTCACCCCATACTTGATAGATGCTACCTTTTCCTTGAACTTATTGAACACAGACTGAGGTCCTGCCTTTGAGAGCTCGTAGGAGCTAGCAGTCATGTTGTCCCGCAGAAATTGGAATGTGAGTTGCAACTGGCCTCTGTTCTTCACTGCCTTATTTGGTTTTGAGATGAGGCTATACCATCTATCAAAGAGAAAGCATAAAGAAAATCTGAATCTATTGCATAAAGTTCTCAATATTTCAATATACAGGTAGTATGAATTCAAAGAAAATGGAAAAGCGTAACTGAGTAATTCGTAGAAAATGAGACCACACTCACACATACACCAACCCTCACATTTTGTACCATATATTAATTACATGCTACACTCCACAGAGCCATTGGAATTCTGGTTGGTCTTACCAATCAATTAATGTTCCACATCATCTTCAAAAGGTACTTTATGCTTCCAGATTAAGAACGTCAATTCTTCAAAATGGCAGTGGTGGTTGTGTCTGAACTCTGCCCCTCAGACTTCTCTGCCTCAGAAAGGCCACAAGGGTCAACCGTACACCCACAGCCAACTTGCTAATCCCGGTTTGTAAACCACAGAACCATCCAACTGATCTAAATATGATTTTTTAAAAGATCCTTCAAATGCAGCCTTCTACAATGGATTT